>NW_019172990.1:0-356293 GCF_001831195.1 Colletotrichum orchidophilum | reverse complement strand
CCCACCACCACCACCACGAGGTACCCACCGCCCTTATAGCGTATAATTGAGTCATGTCAGAATCTCGATACTAACATAAATAACCAAAGATTGACAACGCTTAGGGTTAGTGGTTAGGATCTGGGCTTGGGTTAATGTTAATTTAGGTAGGGAGTTGGGAGTATAATGTTGGCTGTTTTTTAAGGATGCTAAGAATTACGTAGAATAGGAACATTTTTATATCAAGATAGGGATATAGTAGGAACATGAATATACCCTGATTCACTTATTAGGTTGTTGTGGGTGGATAGGGGCAGGCCGAGATGTTATGGGGGCGGCAAGGTGAGGTGTATCCGAATCCCGGACAATAAGAGAGTCGTTTTTATCCACCACTTGAGTCACTGCAACCCCATATCAGCACTCTATTCGATGCCTGTCACAATCTTAATAATACGAAAATATCTTCCCCCGGCTAAAGCGGCAGGGTTGGTTCAGGGATCGTTCGGGAGCGATCTCTTCAGAATCTGCGGTTTGCAGCGGCGGATCTTCAACTTCACCGTCACCGTAGCCCCATTTACAAAAAGAAAGCTGCCCGATTATCCCTCGGGTTTCCGCGGATCATAAAATCATAAATCAGAAGCCTTTCTGAGTATCCGAAAATAGCTTTGGCATGCCCCAGTCTTGACCTTTCCCCGCCATGATCCTACAAGGGCCACGGCCACACCACCATACGATGATAAGAGGACAGGAGTCCTCACGCCGGGATTGAGCCTCTCTTCCTCTGGATTTGAGTCCCTCGCTCACCCTCACCCGATCGGTAAGATGCTCGCCCAGTCCCTCTTCATTACGGCCCTGGCCGACAGCGCACTCGCGGCCATCCCCGCCGTCAGCATCCCTCTGCACTACTACTACGGCGGCGGATACAAAATCGCGACGAACCTGATCAACTCGGCTGCAAACACCTCGGTCGAGGTTGTCTTCGACCAGGGCTCCGAGAACTTCTGGGTCTTCGGCCCGGACGCCATCGACAACTGGGGCTGCACCAGCCTCTTCTGCCAGGGCCAGTGCAACGCCACGGTCGAGCCGTTCTACGACTACCCTGACAGCCCAACGGCCAAGAAGCCCGAGCCGTTTGTCACGCAGTACGCGTACGGCAGCTACACCAAGGTTGTCCGGGGCCAGGAGAGCGTCAACGACACGTTCCTCTTTGCTGGCGATGCCGGTCTCACGTCAAAGTTTGACGCCCGCGTTGCCATCGCGACTTATATGCAACAGCGCCTACCGGATGACGGTCAGTGCAAGCCGGCCCCGTATGATCACGGCATCCTCGGTGCGGCGCCCTTCTACCGCACTGCGGATTGGAACACCACCGGCCCTCACGTCCGTCAGGATCTCCTCGAGAAGGGAATCATCAGCGCCCCCGTCCAGAGCATCTGGTTCGACGAGGCCCCTGCCGACTGGAAGGGCACCTTCACCGGCAACGCCCTCTTCGGCGCCATCGACCTGTCCAAGTTTACAGGTGACCTCGTCCGGGTACCACTCGTCCAGAATGACGGACTGGGTGCCACCGTCGGATACTTCGTCGCCCCTCCCACCGTCAAGGTCAAGAACGTCACGTTCGACCACTCGGGCGTCAGCACGAAGTCCTGCATGATCGACTCCGGCACCCAGACCAGCGACTTGCCTATTGGCGATGCTGCTCTCGCGGCCTTCTTTGCCGCTGCCGGTCTCACCCATGACTCCTTTGGCCATGTCTCTTGGAATGGCACCTGCGACTCCGTACCCAAGGACTTCACCATCGATCTCGAGTTTGCAGGCGTCGATGGCAAGAGCGTCACCATCAAGACTCCTCTCCGCAACTACATCCGGAATAACGCGGACGCCGAGGCTGGATTATGCGTACTGAACATCGATACTGGCGCCTGCATGCTTGGTGCTCCCTTCGCCACAGCTGCCTTCTTCGCTGCTGATGACGCCAAGGGCGAGATTGCTCTGGCGCAGGGTGGGATTTCAAAGACAGGGAGCAAGGCGGATGATGCCTCTCTGTCTCTGACGATCCCTTGAGCTAGGGTTGTTCGCGCGGACAATTCATCAATAATCATTAATAAAGTCTCAAAAACGTGCAAGCAATACTCTTTGCAAGAAGAAATATCGAATTCAATCAGTAATCAATGTGATACCGCTCATAGACCCGCTGAGTAACAACACGTTACGATACAAAGCCGAAACCCAGCTCACAGTACCGGCGCCTTACGGTCTACTCTCGTCTTGACCCTGACGTGAAAGTCCACCGGCCTCAAGTTGAACCAACCGTCCTGCTTTAGCTCATAGGAAGGATCCGCCATGGTGAAGTCGACCTCCCTGATCAACTTCGCTAGCACGACCATGTTCCACAACCATGCATAGTGCTTCCCGATGCACTCTCGCTTGCCATTGCCATAGGATCTCCTTACACTCAAAGGCAGCTGTTCGTACTTCTCGCCCATCATACGCTCAGGCTTGAACGCCAGGGGGTCTTCGAAAACTGAAGGATCCCGATTCACGCCAGCAAGGACGATGATCATGGCTTGGTTGTGTGCTACCTGATATTGGCCTCCCGCGAGCAACACGGGCCTCTTGTCGCCATCCTTTGGAATCGGTTCAATGTTAAAACCCGGCGCTGCAAAGGAAAGACGTAGAGACTCGCGGACAATACCCTCAATGTACTTGAGCTGAGAGAGGTGCGCATAGGTCAATTCGCCGCTGCCGACGACGCGATCGAGCTCATCGCGCGCGGTGGTGATGACGTGCGGGTTCTTCAGCAAGAGGTAGATGGCTGTGCTGACCATGCCCGGCGCGGTGCTGCTGCCGATGGGCATAGAGACGATCTCATCCAGGACCTGAGAATGGGTCAGAGCCTTTCCCGACTCTGAATCCTCGGCGGTGAGGAGTGCAGCGAGAAGGTCTTTCCGGTCCGATGGGTTGGTCTTTCGGTGCTGAACCAAGTCTGCCGCGTATGTCCGCATCACATTCTTTCCCTTCTTGAACTTGCTCCTGTAGAAGAGCCAGTTCAAAACCCCAGGGCGGTTCGGTCTCTGCATCGCCTCCGAGGTCGAGTCCTCCATTCCTCGGAGCATCGGGTGTTCCGGTCCAGAGAGGCAGTTGAGCTTTTTGCCAAAGAGCGACAACGTCGTAGCTTCCAGGTTCAATCTGTTCAGCTCGCCAATGGCAGACACCTCGGCGTTGACACCGAGGCCCTTCCATTTCTCGATAAGCTCGTTTGTTGTGCTGAGCATGTCACTGAAGCGCTCCGAGACGGACGCCGATGTCAGTTTGGGCGCGATGATGCGGTGGGCAATGCCCCAGTTCTCCTCGTGGTCGTAGGCCGTGAAAAGAGCATCGTGGACTGCGTATCGGATCTCGACGATGGGACCGCCGACATACTTTCGGAAGCGTTTCTCGTCACAGAGTTCCTCTGCGAGGGCGGCGCCCGCGACAAATACGATGGTGTGGCCGAGAACCTTGACTTGAAAGATTTCGCCGTACTTCTCAGAGAGCTTCTTCAAGGACGACCAGGTATTCTTGGGGTCGATGTCAAAGATGTTGCCCAAGATCGGTACTCCAGGGGGTTGCGGGATCGGGGTCGCCATGGTGTGGACTACGGTTAATATGGATGCAGCAATAGAATGGAAATTGGAAGAAAGCGGTAACTGTCGGGGAGGGCAAAGTGCTGCAAAAGCTGCTCGACCTCCAGCCTTAAAATGAAATGACCAGCGTCTCCCAAGCCCTAGGTCTGAGATGTGGAATCCCCTTTGTTACCCCTTCGCGTCACTGGTCTTGAACTATCTCTTACCTGTCTCACCGGGTCACGGCATCTCCCAGGCGCGACGGCCCGATTTTACAACGCGGTCGCTGTCATTGGATCGTCCTGTGTTGGTGTCTGGCTGTTTTCGTCCATTTAAGATAATCATGTCTCACAACGTCAGACACCTTGCTGGACGAGTGCTGATTGCGCCTCGCCGTTGCACCTCAGCGGGGAGTCTACAGGGTGTCATACCCGTCATTATGTGCAGTTCATCAGAGTTTATGTCCAGACATGGAGCTACCTTCAGACAGAAAGTCGTGGTGTAAGTAGGTGGTCGGCACACATCCGTGGGACGTGCGGGTTTACTCTAATTGCAGATCGCGGTAATCAGCCTATCCATGTCTCTGATCTGTCTTAAGTTTCACGGAGCAAAATACCTCCAGATGGGGCAGGGATTCCGAAGATCTGCCAAGCGGTCCTCCCTAGCTAATCATTGAGTAAGACATGTGTTAGTTGGCCAGACAGCTAGCCTATCATCATTGGTTGCTTTGCATGCGCCTTGCGTTGCCTGTGTATCGTGATAATTCTCGTTCACCTACCTACCTTGGCATTCCCTGCCTCCGATGATGCAAATGTGTATAATAGCGCATCGGAAGCAGAATATTCAATTCAGTCAGTAGGAGGCAACGAGGTTTCAGCCGTAATTAGTAGTAACAGAAGAGCAACTGCCAACATGTCAGTGAGCCGTACAGAGAGAAGAACACTGAGACTTCCAAGAAGACAAATACTCACTCACTTAGAAACCAGGATGATTGAACTGCTTATTATGTATGTATAGGGAAATCGTTAAATAATCAAAAATATTTCTGTAATTCGACTGTCGCATCAGAAGTACATACTTTATACTTCAGATACATGATCAAAAATATGGCGCCAACTCTATCTTAATTTCACCAAACGGCCCAAAAAGGGAAGATGCGACCAGTGTGGATTGAACACACGACCTTCAGATTGATTGAATGAAGTTTTCAATGGGTCATCAAGACCCATACTTCAGTCTGACGCTCTCCCAACTGAGCTATGTTCGCCGGTCATGTTCCGGCCCGTATCACCATCTCAAGCTTCATGTACTACATCGGTGAACATCCAGGAACACACGATTGGACTTTGAAATCGGCGATAATAGCAATTTCAACGCATTCTTCGCATTCCATTTGAAAGCACTATATATCAACCTACATGTACTTATAGCAGGTATGTGAGACTGGCTTCGTTGCCTCGCAGACCAAGGTGTATGTGGGGGCAAGGCCGGTACACTACACAACTTAGAATGAGATCCGGTTCAGGCTGACACGCAACGAAGCACAGTCGGAAAAGAATTTGCGGAAAGAAATTAATTACGTCTTGATAAAGTCTGCTTTCAGAACCTGGCCTAACCACGTTGTCATCGGCCTTTTCCTCAAGTATAGAGTACCAGCTCAAATTTTACTAATCAAATCTGTGCCATTGATCCAGCGTACCCAATGGACGGGCAGCTCTGGGATCTTTGTGGTATCTGTAGCACATAGAAAGCAGTCGACGAGTTCGGCAAACTCTTCGGGGTATTGCCAATGAGGAGCGTGGCCTGCACCTGGAAATTCATAAACGCTGACGGCAGCGTTGCACATTTGCTTCGCCATAGCTTGGCATGTTTGCCTCTCAAACACAAAATCGTGAAATCCTGAGCATTCCGAAATCGATTAGTACGTGTTCCTCTGGGATCTCAAGACTGCACATTGTATGCTAGATTAGTCAGCTTACCTCTGATTATCAAAATCGGGATCCTGAGTTCGTTGAATCGTTTGTAGGAGCCTTCCGATGCCAATTCCGGGTTCATAAACTTGGCAAACGCCTGAATTTGACGTTGAGTGCCATCGATATCAATCAGATCAGACCAATCATCTCGTGCCTCAAGCATCCTCCGGAACGTTGCTCTGCCTGCTGCTTGGCTGCCCTCCGAAGAGTGGAAGCAAAAGTTCAGCATGGCAGCCTCTTGTGATTCACGATCATGCGCCTTGCGAATTTCCTGAAAGGGCTCGGGAGGCGGGAGAATGACTCCCGGCCCGATGCTTGGTAGAGATCCAATGAGGATGAGACGACGAACCAAGGTCGGGTTATTCAAAGCCAGCATCTGGGCTGCGCATCCTCCCATCGAAAAGGCTAAGACGTCGACTTGACCAAATCCGAGCTGTGTGATGAGTTCTGCACAGTAATCCGCCCAACCTGAGTATGATGTAGGTACCTGCCCCCCAGATCGCCCAACGCCGGCGTTATCAAAAAGAATCACTGGCCTCTTCTCAGCTATCTTGTTGACCGAAGTAGGGTCGATTTGGCTCATTGTGGCCCTGTTTTCTGTGAGATTATATTTCTCGGTCGGAAGACGGCTGATCCTACCTGAATGATACGAGGTGAATCACGGGAATCCCGCGTTTTGGTCCCAGCCAACGATACGCTATCCTCGATTGCTTGACCATGAGAAATCGATCAGGAGCATTCTCATATTGCGCCATCATGGGGGAGACGAATACGGATTATCTAAATTTTAGCGACCAAGATGTTTGTGTTGCTATCCGAGTGTAATCACCGGCTGGGGCCAAGCTGGCCCTACAAGCTTTATTAATAAATCGTAGTTGGATTCGGACAATCAGATTCGACGATCCCAGAAGTCCAAAGTACCTGCATCGTAGCGTTCAAGCAAAGATTGCCCAAGAGGAAAGACTTGATAAAGGTTTTGCCCGCGGCAAAAAGAACACCTCCATTCCGATGAAAAACGACAAATTGCCGCCACTCAAACTTTATCCAAGTTCTTATCCCCCCTCCTAGCTAGACTTTAGCTGCACATGGCTGTCTTGATTGAGTTTGATGGACAGGTGACTACTGCAGTCAATAGGTTGCAGATTCGCGATAACCAGAAAAGGACTCAAGGAGCAGATGGCCGACATTCCGATCGTGGCCACCTTAAGATAAGATAGCCATGTTCATAGACTAGACGCTTTAGTGCAACTAATAGTCCAACCCCTCCATGCTGAAGAACGGGAATGACGTATCTGTAAGCAAGTTAGTGCCGCCAGTTCTATTCCGTGAGAAATGAAAAGCGCCGGAACTTTCCCCGGCCGAAAGCCGTAGTTCTTCACAAAGTCTGCATTCAAAATTTCACCGGCGCCGATACCATCCCGGGAGCAATGGAGACTCATGGCTCAAAGTGGTATTTTCTACACCAACGCTAGATTTGAGACACTGCTCGAGACTCTAAGCAGCGAGTCATTCAACGCCTAACGCAGCCAAGTTCAAATCGCCGGTCCATATTTGTCGACAAATTTGGTGAGTGATAGAATGATGGCCCCTACTAAGAGACAGTGCGATCTTGAGTGCCGCGACCTGGTTGCCTTAGAGGCTTAGCCCTTGCACTAACATCCACTAATAGACACGTTGAGCCTAGTTGTTCTGATATGTCCAGTGATATGCCTATCTCATAACGGAAACTTCATGGTCGCAATTTCACCTAGCTGCATCAGCAGGTGGTTTCAACTAAAGAGGCGGGAACAAGCCCGCCGGTTGCGGCCATAGAACGTGGAAGAAAAGTGTCTCCTGAGACATTGGAGGCTCGGATAGTCGGAGCTCATTGAATCGTTAATCACGAGAAACGCGAGCAGCCCGGATTTAGTAGGTGATTTTGACAAAAGTGATTGGACATGTGTGCCAAGAAGTCAATTGCACTGCCCCCTCCAAGATCTTCAAGAGGCATCACAGAGTTCTATTTAGCGGATACTTATGTGGCTGTCTAACAAACCTGAATACAACGCATCTTGCTTCTCTCCCTTTTGCCATGCCATAGGTCTCGTCGTACCTGTTCACCCGTTGCTGCCTTTCCTCTTCTGCCACTTCCTGCAGTACTCAGTAGAGTAAGCAATAATAATAGAGCCGAGCCGAGCGAGTGGTGGCAGTAGCACAAGTAAAAGCTACACATGAGCAACCAGAGGGTGGTTTCTCATCCATACCTGCTGCTCTTGTGATTGCGACGCGTGTGCCGACATATCATCTCCTCATTCTTGGCTTTGGGCCACCCACAGCTTCCTTCCAGGAAACCCAAAGCTGAGAATGGCAAGATCTAATGTAGGAGCTCTCGACCGCTCATAACAGAGTTTGCTAGCCCCTTATTACGCGAGTCAGAATTTTAGTTATGAATCGCAAAGATCATTTCCACTGGAAGGGGCAAACTGTCCGACTTCGGTCATACGGAGGAAAACAGCGATATTTTGAAATCGTTACATGACTCAGGCTGGCTCGTATACGACAGCCCAGTGCCCACTGCAGAATCCTGCAACTGAAACATCGAAGAACGACTCTTCATGAGGTAAAAGTCGATTTTGAAGGACTCTCCTCACAATCAGGAACGAGCGTGATTCCATTGATATCATCACTGAAAACACGGAACTGCAGCACCTCTTTTCGTAAGTTTGGAAGTTGTCAATACGACATCTAACTATCCTGACTGGATATTCAGGACCTCCGACGTGCTATACTACCTGGTTTCTTTTGCACTCACACACATGCCTCCCTCTATTATATCAGAATAGACGTCGGAGCCTCAACAGTACCTGCGCATCTCGCCTCCAGCTACATCAAAGAATCCCAACTTGGGCTGCTAGCATACTTCCTGGCTTGGGCGGCGTACTCGTTTCTGCAGGGACTGATTTTTACCGCTATATGGTCACTGGCTCATGAATGTGGTCATAGGTCACTCTTCTCTTCAACAAGACTGAACGATACCTATGGATTTAAACTTGATTCCTTTCTGATGATGCACCGTGCCGTACCTTCTCTGGAAGTACACTCACGGGCGCCATCAATGGTTTACCAGGCACGCGACCAAAGATCTCGCCTTCGTTCCAGCAACGAAACCAGTCGACTTTGACAGAGACGTGTTCTTCTCTTCGACGTTCATGGGAGTTCCAGATATTCTTATAGTAGAAGCAATCTCGCGGCTAGAGCAACTGCTATTCGGCTGGCCCCTCTACGTTTTCTCCAATCTGTCAGTAGGTCAAGACAGTTTGTTGCGAGAAATATCTGGAAATGCGCGTTGGCTGAGAGTCAGTCATTTTGACCCTTGTAGTTCGATATCCAGGGAGTGTGTAGCATGGCATGTCTTGGCCTTGGATGGCGGTCTCGGTCTCATGATATGCTTCTTGTCCTGGTGTAGCATGATAACCGGGCCAACCACGATCATCCTGATATACTTCCTTTCTTGTTTACGGGTTAATCATTACCTCGGTAAGAAAGAGCTCCTGTTTCCTCAAGGTACAGAAACGTTGCGTGGCAATGGCAGCTTACGGAGAAGTGTTAGCTATCACCTAATTACCTACAGCATTACCATCCGGAAGTCCCCCACTACAACGATGATTGATAGACGTTTAAGAAAGCAGCCCTCAAAACAATCGATTGAGACTTTGCAGTCATTGAGACACTTTCTCCATCTCATCTTTGACAGACGTGTGGTTCATAACTTGTTTCCGTAAGTGCTTACCTCGAGACGGGCCTCGTGCCTACTAAAAAAAAACATGACTTTACTTGTTGACGTGACGATAGTATTAGAACAATCCTCATCTATCATACCGACAAGACCACCGCTGCTATTGGTCCATTAATCGGCAGATTGCATCATTGCGAAGACAAAAGTTTTCTGGGCCAGCTGTGGATCAATTCTGCTTCCTCAAGTGCATATAAAATGCCCCCGATCGCCCTGGCTGTTCCGGGTGGACATTGTAGTTGGTAAATCTCAGCGCAGGGCACTGTAAGGCTTCACGGCTATCTCGTAAGTAGACAGTCACGGAGATAACTTCATTTGTCATTCTCTTGTTGCAAGATGGGAGTTTGGTTCTGATAGTATTGTCTGCAGTGATTGGTGTGTTTGATGGGCATTTCAAAGTCAATGTTGAAGAATGTATTTATGCAATTCCGAATTCCACGCGTCCATTATAAAGTACGTATAAGCCGTGCAAAAATGCATGTTTATGCCACCTTACTCCGAAACATTGTCCGCACCAGATTGAGTTCTTATTTTGGGGTTGGCAGGTCCGACGTTGAGCTGGCTTGAGATGGCTTCTGCTGGGGTTGCCACTGCTCAGAATCTCCGATCCTGTCCGCTGTGACACCAGCCCGGCCGGCTGGGCTCAAGCCAGCCTCTAGTTGCCTTTTGTAGGAAACATTACGTAGCCTCTCGGCTTCAGCTGGTGTAAGTTTCAACTAAAAGAAGATCCGTAAGTAAATGTCCCGAGTATCTGCGTGTCATGCGAGGAGCTTACGTATATTTCAATACCAACTGCGTGCAAAGCCAGTGCTAACCACAGCGCCATTCCGAATGGCATGCCTACGGCCACGGCGGCTTCAGCAGCGGATGTTGGATTGAGGAAGTCCGCATGGACGATTGTCTGTTGACCAGAATTCTCGCCCGAGAAATACGTCGCACAGTCGGGATAGAGATGAAGAGTACGACTCATCTTGCCGATCATAAAGGCAACTTGATCGCAGGGACGCGCAGCGTAGTAGGTTCCAATACTACTAATCGCAGCAGCAGCCGCGACCTGGATAAGACGAAGAGTGATGATGGAGCCAGCCTAGATGGGGTATTAGGTCAGCTGTCTGAGTGTCCTCATGTTTTGATGCTGGAAACTTACGTAGAACCATGCTCGCAGCATCCAGGCTCGGTGTTGCTCGATTTGAAGTCGCTTGATGTTGACAAACGCCAGCGTGAGAGCGGTAACAAACATGATGGACATGACACCAACGCCAGCTTGGGTATCAAGCGTGCCACCGAATGCGTTTCTCGCAATCATCAAGGCGCCAGCGATTCCAACAAGCGCGAGCAGGATAACGACGTAGCCGTTGATGCGATGGAACAGAAGGACTTTGTGGCGAAGAACTGGTACGAATTGGAAACATGCCAAAAAGCCAGCGGGAAGGATCCCAGCGAGGTGAAGTATGATGCCGGCTTTCTCATGGCCTTTTTGGTAGTAGAAGCATTCGCCTGGCGCTGTTCCCTTGCAGAAGGTGTTGAAATTGAGGTATTCGAATCGTGCGAGCGTGAAACCCATAAGGGCACCGAAGAAAATAAAGAAAAGAACGAAGTTGTAACCTTTGGAGAATCCAAGGGGGTTGTAGACTTTTCGAGTTGTGGCAACGAAGCCGTTGGCAGGTGGGCGAGTTGGTTGAGCCATAGCGCCTCTTATTTGGGACCTTGCTTTGACGGGTTTGGTATATTCAATGTGAGAGTTGAGGAGATCGATGCTTTTCTGTGATCAAGACACTGACTGGTGGTATAGTTGGAAGTTGCTGTGATGAGGTTTTTAAGCTTCTGATGGGTTCTCTTTCCAAGTAGAGGATCCCATCTTTTATAAATTGCAATTGGGACATTCCATTGTTTTCTCATCGCGATCTCGTTCTCATCAAAACCAATGCTAACGCACTCTTGGAGTCGATGTGACTTGGATCGACACGCACTTCTTTACAAGGTCTGAGAGGCGCCTGGACGATTTGGGAAAGAGAATGCGCGACTGTGAAGCATGCGGAGCTTACCGTGGCTCAGTGGTATAAAACTGACGTTAAATTCAACCGCCAAATGCCATCTTGGCGTCGAAAGTTGAGCCTAGCTCTGACCACTAGGAAGATCTCTAGAGCTCGACCAACACTTCACCTTGCACAGCGCGCACAATGATTCCCAAAGGAGGTTAGCCTCGTTCCGCATTCGCAACCATTGAGTGGGTTCACGTAAGCATGCGGGCGTTGAACAGGGCTGGGCTTGGGCCAATCCTTCGTGCCGATGCTGGAGCGACGGCGCATCCTTCCCCCGTGTCTTGGAAGAGAATGTCGTCGTCATTGAGCTCTATTGTGAATGCTTACTCTACAAGGCTCGTCATTTGCTCCAGCCTCTGACTCCTTCACAGTTGCCCAGCCATCTGGAGTCTGGCGCATCCAACACTAAGGATCTTGGTATCTTGCCGCGCCCACAGCAGCTCGGAGGCTGCAAGCTCATCGGCCGCTCCCGCCGCGTGTCCGGGATACATTGGATTAAACTGTTTGCCCGAGACAGGCTACAGAGTTCTTCTGCAGTCAAAAACGGGCCACATCCCGCGCTTTCACCTTACCTGATTAAGAAGCATCTCGCGCCGTGAATCCACTCTCCCCAAGATCCTTGACACTTTTCACAACATGGTCGGGGTTCCCGGGCGCTCCAAAGGCTGCAACACGTGTAGAAAGCGGAAGAAGGGCGTAAGTTTGCCAAGATGGGATGATCTGTTCGTCCGTTATGACGTTACAGCGCGGACGCGTTCAACTGCTGACAAAGTTGGTCTCAGTGCGACTTGCAACGACCCTCATGTGGGCAGTGCCTGAAGGCAGGCTTAGAATGTGCAGGATACGAAAGGAAGCGCATTTTCGTCAATGTGACCAAGCCGCCAATAGGCAAAGACTTCATGGTGACGACGACCTTGGTGCCCATATCACCCGCGCTCATTCAAACGCGCTCGTTATCTCAGTCTGCCTTTGAGGAAAGGATTTTCGACCTATTCTGGGATGGCTACATGCCCGACGCTCCGATATGTAGTCCCAGAAGCCCCATCATGAGGTACTCCAACGCAGACTGGGCGACGACTGTGCGAGATCTCTATCGCACCGACGCCGCCTTGCGTCTAAGCTTACTGGCACTGAGCCTGGGTACGATAGGCCGGCGGGACAAGCAGCAGTGGATGATCGACGATGGCCTCAAGTTTTACTGCAATGCCTTGACCGAGATGAACGTTGCGCTTCGACACCCAAAGAGATGGAAGTCAGATGCATTAATGGTGACTTCGAGAATCCTCGGCTTTTATGAGGTAAGTCACTACCACTTAGTCGATAAACGTATCGTCGCTGACTAAATTCCATCCAAAGTTACTGTATGGTGCGGATGATCGAGAGCGACACGGTATCTCACAGGCCGAAAGCTGGGAGGGCCATTCTTTGGGGGAACTGGCCCTTGTGATGCAACGGACTCCGAAGGCCCATATCGACGGCCATGGACACCACTTGTATGCTTCTGGGCGGCTTCACCTGGTTCGTTTATACTCAACTTGCTGCCTAAACTTAAATCTGTCCAGACAAGTCTTGCTAATCGCAACTCTACAGGTCATATCTCACGTCAAGCGCAGACGAAGATTTCCGTTGAGTCACCCTGCTTGGAAAACCATTCCTTGGCAGAATAATCCCAAGACCCCAAAGGACATTCTGATCGACGTATTCGTCGACATTCCTGGGCTTCTGGAAGATCTAGACCAAATGAATAAATGCAAAGACACCGAGGAGAAGGAATTCAGGCGCAACGCTCTCATCAAAGAATGTTGGCGAGTTGACGAAGAGCTGAATTGGTGGCTCGATAATTTGAGCCCCAAGCAAGAACTTGAGGAACTTGCGACTCGAGGTCCCAATAGTCCGACAGCCTGCGATGTTGCCGTCGCTTCTATCATCACATTGCACTGGACGATTTGCATCCTCACGTACAGCACCCTCCGTCTCGCTATCGGTCCAAAATCATCGGAGCTGCCTGAGCGGATGGATCCCCGCCTCTACTGCACCAAGATCGCCAACATTGTCGACATCTTTTTCCATCCATCTGCGGGGACTTTTGGGATACAATCAGCGCCGTTGCCAATTGGCATGGCTCTTGTTTACCTGAATTCGTTCGAAGAAGGGTTTAACTCGGAGACGAAGTGGAAGCTAGTTAGCTTCTTTGGAAGGACAGCGAACAACGGAATCAGCATCGGAAAGTTTCTGGTGAGTACCCAGAGAGATGGGCTCTCACCCAAGACTACCGTGGAAATCTCACCTGAGGGTTTAAAGGCGAAGGCAAGAAGTTGGATGGGTGTCGTAACTCGGGAGGGCCTGTCAGCACATTCATGCCAAATGTCGGCTTCTCTTTGAAGTTTCCTGTCGTCTACTAGAGAGAGCATTGAAGCAGCGGTTTTGATTATGCGTGGATAACTAAGACAATAGCTGGTTTACCCAATGGCTTATCATGACTGGCTCAACCGAGATGAGGGCTTCGTGACTCCACATGTCAACTAACCGGATCCATAATGCGCAAAATTCTCCCCGGCTCCTATCCGAATGACACAACATCGTGACAATCGTCACCAGCCCTGGTGGTCTAGCGGTATGATTCTTCCTTAGGGTTACTGAGAAATCACACACCATCTTGGAAGAGGCCCCAGGTTCGAATCCTGGCCAGGGCCCGCATCACTTTTGCCGTCCAGAAGACGGTAGACCTTGACAGAAATCATTAGGCGTTTCGGTTGAATTGTTTTTTCTGCATTTCTTCAGCTAGATCCGTATGCTTCATTAGGTGATGAGTTTCATTACTCTATGTACTAGACTAAGCAAAGAGATTTTTGAAAGGTAAAGTGACTTGCTAAATGTCAGCCACATGAGGTACTCAATCTTGAGGATCTAGCAGAACCATACGATGGCACGACCAACTGAGCCAGCTCTTTTACAAAGATAAAACAATAAAAGCCTTTCTGGAGAAAAGCTCAGGAGCAAGCCACAAATCCTCAATCATGCCCACGCTGCTTTGGGAGCGAATCGGCTCTTATCTAATCCAAACACAACCTTGGTGCTGAATGACACTGTTCAACAAAAGCTGTTGTATGAAATTTCCCGTATCATCTAGGGATGAGACTGGGAGGCATGATGAGCGTGACTCTAAGTCGTAGGAATGGGAGGCGACACCTTGCATGAGGCTCAGCCCTTGGACTGGCCCGAATCCGGAGCCGGATCCGACGCTGCCCTGCAACCTTGAAGAGAACTAGGCTCAAACAAGCCGTCGTACCCCCACCACGTTGTCGTTGCCCCAATGCTGGGCAAAGCCGGGCTAAATTGAACCTCTGTAGATGTGCGGTCAATCAATATCGTCTGTCTTCGCTTCTTCGTTTACCTCTGGCGATTGGTCTCCTCAGTCTCGGGCAAAGGCTGTGCAGTTCTTGGCACTATAGCTCGTGAGATTTCGCAAGATTCAACATAATTCGTAGATTGAACGACCGATCAGTCGGTCTTCGATCGATTCGACGACATCGTCAGCACGTCATGATTTTCAGTACTGAGGCTTTGATCTAGAATAGACCGGGACTATTTTGCACGGAATTGATTCTGTTTTGTGATATAAGAGAACATGCCGCGAACTCATAGACTGGTTTGAGAGACCATCTGCATCAACACCTTTCACATCAACTCATTACCAAAACACAAACTTCAAAACCGGTCCAACCTCAATCTTAGCACTCGCCGCTGCTCTACTTAATATCTTCATCATGCGTCTATCCATCTTGCCTACTTTGCTGATGGCTGGAGTCTGCGTGGCTCAGGGCGACCTCGCTGCGCTTCTCGCGTCCCAGCCCGACCTCAGCACGCTGCTTGAGCTTGTCAGTCTGGTGGATGGCCTCGCAGATACCCTGTCCTCAGCTTCCAATATTACCATCGTGGCTCCGACGAACCAAGCATTTGCCAACGTGCCGCGGGATATCCCGGAGGGTGAGGCCATCGAGCTTCGCAACGATACCATTGCCATCGGAGCACTCCTCGCAAACCACGTCTTCAAAGGGGTTTACCCATCAAACGTCATCACTAACGTTCCCACCTTTGCCCAGACCCTGCTCGACATTTCATACGTCAATTACAGGCAGCCATTCTCCAACTTCACAGGCGGCGCTTACAATGGACTCGTGAAGAACGGAAATGATGTTTGCATCTTGTCGGGAGAGCAGACCATTTCCACCGTTACCCAAGCTGTCTGTATTTACCTGATCTGAGATATTACAAAGTGTACTGACAAATAAAACAGGATATTAAACTTGGAGATGGAATCACAATCCACAAAATTGACACGGTCCTCTCATTCGGCGCCCCATTCCAGCTATTCACATTCCGAGCCGGCTATCTCGCCATGAACGCTGCGCTGGAGGCTGCCCACCTGAATTTCGCTTTCGGCGAGACCGGAGCCGACGAGCAAGGCCTCAACATCTCAGACTTCACAATCTTTGTGCCTACCGACGAGGCCTTCGAGTCGATTGGTTCCGTGCTGGAATCGGCGAACATAGAAACGCTCCAGGAGGTTCTTCGCTACCACATCATTCCCAATAATGTCATCTTCTCGCCGTCCTTGGGGAATGTCACGGTTCCCTCTCTTCAAGGGACCAACCTTACTTTCACAGTCTTGCCGGACGGGTCAGCCTGGGTCAACAACGCAAGAATCACATTTCCCAACACGATTCTGTTCAATGGTGTCGCCCATGTTATTGATGGGTCAGTGGATTGCAACCTATACGCAAGATGAGCAATGATCTAATCTATCCTTAGCGTTTTGAGCCCCGGAAACTTTGATCGATCTTCTTTGAAGCCTGCAGCACCAGCATCTGAACGCCTCGCTTTCCCTGGCGCAAGCTCGGTCTCGAGCTTGCCTTTCACAAGCGTCTCTTTCGCAACGGATATGATGGCATTTACAGCGACGCCATCTTTACTTCAGACAGTTGCTGCCGTCGCTACTTCTACGCCAACTGCCACTGCCACAACGTCTAGCCAGCCAGTGCCCGTTCCGATTAGCAATGGCAGCGATCTCTTCCCCGGCATCATCTTGGCTCTTGCTGTGGCCACCGGAATCGCTACATTTCTCATCTAGAGCTCAATGGCTTTGGTTCAACTGGCGGGGGCAGGTCTTGAAGCAAATCATGCTTTGCGCTGGAAGTAGACGTACAGTCTCCAGATGTCCGTCGTGGCATTCCAAAGTCTACATGTTGCCCAAAGTATCCAACGCTTTCATCGATAACTTAGCCAGGCAATATTCAGCATAACATCAGCGTTGGATTTAGGGCGTGGAATGAGCTAGCAGCCCGCACTTTTCTTCGAGCGATCTCATGCATCTGGTAGATCACATCTTGAAAAATTTGAGGGAGGTGGCGATGCCTTGGTGTGAGAAGGACAGCAACCAAAGTAACTTCTAGTCTTAATCAAATCCTTATCATCAATGGAAAGACCAATTGGGCCGATGTAACAATTTCATAGACCTTTCTGAAGCGCCCTTGGCTTCTGACATTGCGCACATTTTCATGAACCTGTCTGTTCATAGCTGTCCCAACTATGTTCAGCGTCGACAAACTATAGACGGTAGCGCCATTTCAACCGATACCTACTTACATGTAGACTAATGAAGGTAGGCGAGTTCACTGCGAACACAAAGGCAATTTGGGAGGGTCTTTTTAGTACAATTATTACTCTACGGATTGGGCTGTTCTGATTCTCTCGTAGATCTCGAGAAGGACTAAAGCGCGGCGGTGCCCCCTCAGCTAGCTCTCTAGACCTGCACGTGGGCAGAGTAAAAATCACACTGTCAGCCACCAAAGCGTAACCTCTGGCTGCACCTAGAGATCAAATTCCAAGTATGCTAACTGCTTAGATGATTGATCTCAATTTGAATAACCTTGTCCCAACTTTCGCTTATATATCCATGTCGTTGACCAACTGCCCAGTATGTACGAAAGCCTTGGTAGGACGACAGTACATGGACATATGCACGTTCATCGGACGGGGGGCGGCTCCGTGCATGCTCCGCACACCCCATCCCGTCTCTCGCAGCAAGCGCCAGACTAGACACGGCCAGCGGCAACGTGCCACGGGGTTTCATGATGGGCCGACATTTAAATTGTGGTGGTTCGGTGAGTACAACATGCGATTTACCCTCCACGATGGGCCGTTATGGTCCGTAATTCCGTGTGGATGTTGTGAGGGAAAATATCCGGGGTTAGTACTCCTGTGCTATGGCCATTTCCCCCGGCATCGATCGTCTGGCCCACGCGTGGTATGCTGAGCGGACTGAGGAATGATCGGCTTATTTTACACCACATGCATGTGTATGTACGCATTCTTTGAATTGCAGTATTTTTATTCTTTTTTTCCGAGTGAATTTTGGTTTTCTTTACTGAGAACATAGAGACAAGTATTCTTAGAAGACAGGATCCCCGAGCAGAGTTGGACATTTTCTCCTCCGAGCATTCCGTCTCCGGAATCTGCCGCCTCTCATATACCAACGCCAGTGCTGACACAAATATTGATACAATCAAAACATGGGTATGAGGGGGGGTATTGGTCGTTCGTAATAGGTGATAAGATCCAGACGCCAAAAAAGTCAGCCCGTTCCTTGTCGCCACCTTTCCATCAGGGGAGTAGAGTCACACGGAGAGGCCGCGTAGGTCGTTTGCTGATGTAGCGCCGAAAAGTTTTCGTTGGAGCCTCAAGGCTGTCAGGTTGGGGCCAAAAGCGAAGACTCGGAATTCATCGGCTTGGGTGGTAGTGTGGGGGGCCCATTGGCCAGCCTGGTTGATGTGGATGTGTGGTGGAAGGTTATTTTTTTCTTTTTTTCCCTCTTTGGTGTCGAGCTTCGGAGCCATTCTCGGTGGAATGTAGTCACAGTCGTATTGAAGACTTTTTCGGGTCAACCTCGACGGCGTCTACATCGTGGAGACGTGGAGAATTGCTCATTTAGAGGCAGGTTCGGCACTCGTGGTGGCCGCAGGACGGGCACGAGTTGCTGATGACGATCATGCTTCCGCACTTGCAGCAGGAGGGAGCGACGGGCATGTTGGCGGTTGCTGTGGTTGGTGGTATTGTTGGGTTGCGAGTGTTCAAAAGCTGCGGTAACTTGTGCAAACTTGTGTGAGAAGAGTATTGTCTTTTTTGTCGTCGAGATGAGGGGATGATAGTGAGGGAGGGAAGGAGAATGGGAGGAAAAAAGACGGAGGAGAAGCTCGCACTTATAGACATTCACAATGCCCACCTCCTCAAACCTCAACCCTCACTCATTTGCGGCGGAACTCTACCTCGACCCAGCCAAGCCTTTCGGAGCCTTGGACCCCTGGTCTGTCCGTAATGGTCGTGGTTCGGTAAGTAGGTGTAAGTAGTGATGGTGGTGTGCACGGCTTAGTCGGGTGTCCAGAGTAGCCCGAGGACATGGAGGCAAGGCAATGGCAAGGCAAAGTAAGGCAACATCGGACAACCCAACACAGGGTAGGACGGACAGAGCAAGCAGGCGTCGAAGAGGTCAAGGGAAGTTCCATGCCAGGTTCATGGTTGGTTGGACCCTGAGATGGGTTGGCCGCCGCCGCGCAGACACACGGCCGGGGCCCAGCAAATCGGCATGCCGATCGAGTCGAATGCGGGGTTTAGGTCAAAAGTTGACAGGGCCTTATTACAACTCGAGAACTCCAGTGCCAGAAAGAAAGACACCGAAAGGGTGAAAAGGATGCTGAGAGCGCTTCTTGTGTCTCTCAACCTTCTCATCTCCTTCTTGCGGGCGAATGACAGCCCGAGGAGGCCGCACACACCCTAGCACTGAGGAGAGGGCCTGACGTAGGTGTAAGGAACGTGCGTGCGAGCGCCAAGGGGAACAAAGTTGGGCGTAGGGGGTGGAGTGCGACTTCGGCGGGATTTCTGTGATTCTGTTACTCTCAGCCATCGAGTAACACTTTTTGAACGTTACGACCACCACACGTTTGCCCTCATTCAGCTTCCACTTTCTGCCAAGAACTCTTCCCAGCCCTTATCCTTTCCCCCCCCTTCGGCAGGCTCCGGGGTTCGGCGGGTGAAACACAACGCTTGGAGATGCACAGATGAAATTGTCTGTCCTAGGTGGTGGGATGGCACGCACAACCTTGCCACGCCCTCCATCCGGCAAAACTCTCTCATCGGCTTTCCATTCGGATATCCATCCCACCTCTCACTAGATAGAATAGCAGTCACATCTGCCAGAGCTGCACAAGTGAGGCGTGGCACGACGTCCGACGGAGTTCTAGCCGGCAGCAAGCCTTGGAGCTACCAATATCCAAAGACACCAGAGCTTGAGAAAGCTCGAGACAGCTGCCAGCTAGCTGGCCTAGCTCCGAAGACCCTGACCTCTGGATGGAGGTTGGCAACGTGAGCATCCACTACGTTTTTTGTCATTTACATGCATGAGGCGCGGGAGATCAAGTAGCGCGCAAAGTACTCTGCAGTTCGTCTCACAAGCTTTCTTGCAGCGCGTCTCCGGGTACACAATTTCCCACCCCACGTCGCATGGGCTGCAAGTTGCGCTTCGCTGCATGAAGGCTGCAGGCAGCTCGACGCGGCCAAGGGCACCTAGGTAAGCCGGTCAAGGGGGGGGAGGGGGGACTTTCAACTGGCAGTTGGTTGGACCTAGGCATCGCGGGCCTCCTGTTCATTGGATGAGGAGGATGATTATGCGAATGCTGGGGAAATGGAAATGGAAACCGAGCTAATGGGAGGCCCCCGATTACAATGTGGGGAGAAGACATGGAAGATGGAGGGGGAACTTTGGG
Source organism: Colletotrichum orchidophilum (assembly GCF_001831195.1). Taxonomy (NCBI): domain Eukaryota; kingdom Fungi; phylum Ascomycota; class Sordariomycetes; order Glomerellales; family Glomerellaceae; genus Colletotrichum; species Colletotrichum orchidophilum. Next base: position 336,103 of record NW_019172990.1, on the reverse strand, counting down.
GGGGAATGCTCTCCGTAGAGGAGCGGGGGACCGCAACGATGCAGCCAACAGCCGCCGGGTTACTCGGGTTGAATGCCGGCGATGGGAATGAGAAGGATGGTGCGGGAGGGGTCCTCACTCCTCGACCCGCGGCTTGAGCTTGTCGGTCTGACGGTCCAACTACCTGACCGGCCAGCTTCCATTCTGTCCGGGCTCCAGAGATGGACACGATAGTCAATAATCTTGGCTTGTTAGCCACGATGACGATCGACTCTTGCCCAACCTTCTTCCCGGCCACCTGAGGGCCCTGACGGCGTATCTCTCTTCTACCCCGCAAGATGAGCGAGATCGACTGAAGTGAGATCTCTCGAAGCGAAACGGTCAGACGCTTTGGGGGGAGGGGGTGAAAGTGGAAAATCTGGGGCAAGAATGGCAGCCTCTGGGAGGCCAAGCAGTCGCATCAGTTCCCGCGCCACTGAACCACAGACGGCAAGGTACCTCGATTATCTGGGGTAGCTCTCGGGGTGACTTTGTCCAAGGCTCTCTCAAGGTCCAAGGACGGCGGGTAACGAGCAAACGCCACCTCGCATGACACAGAAGAAGGGTGGTAGTACAATAGCGAAGCCTAGCCAACAATCAATCCGGGGAAGAATCAAATAGGCGAAAGACACCAAAATGGACTTTGAGACATTAACAGAGTGGAAAATTAACAGAGTGGAAAAGTCCCCAAAAACAAGGCGCCTCTCAACATGAGAACGACAAAAATAAGGACAAAAAGAACAAGGCCCTTTAATGCGGCTTGCATCGGCTCACACCAGAAAAAGAACATGATTTTCGCCCGACTGTCTGACCCTGATGAGGAGCCACCCAGCAATGTCCGTCAACCGGAGGCACCTTTTCAGATCTGCTCTTCCGTCGTCAAACGTCCCACGCCCCGTTCAAGCATGAAAATGAGGCATTCGCGCGGCTATTCGAGACCAAGCCCCCTCGGGATTTTTGCGAGCGCCAAGATGATGAAAGACACACGATCCTCATTGCGTGGTATTGCGCCGATATTTTTCTTCTCTCAACGGCGGTCTGTTTTCGTGCTTCTTTTCTTCCCCACGATCGGATGAGTTGAACGTCCTGAATGCATGCCAAAGTTGACTTTCGTATTTTCTTCTCTCGCATGTTCTGAGTTAATCCTTGGTCAAGGGACGTCTTGGCACCAGGCAGTGGAGTGTCGTAGCACAGCCGGATGACGATGCCAAAGCGCTGCCAGACGTGGTTGGGTAGCGCGAGTGTCTCAACTGCCGTGTCCATACTTCTTTTCGTCTCCCATGCCATCGTCGCGAAGTACGGATACACCTATAATCCAACCACACTCGAGGTGAAGGCAGCTAGTGGTTCCCCGTTTGTGCCTCTAGCGAGCCCTGGCAGGGAGGTGAACCATCTCCAAAAGTGACTAAGCGGCGCCCAGTATTCGCTGCTCCGGCCCAACTCTCGCCTTTCTAATAAACCCCCCTTCCCCCCTTTGATCCAGAAACATGCGCCTTATCCCCCAAGTTTAGCTATGACGCAAATGTTTCTGCTAAAAGTTGAACACACGTGAAACTCAAAAAAGGGGGCAGCAGGGACCCCTGTGGGGACAAAGTTGCGTTTGCAGACTGCCGGAACAGCGACCATCCCCGTCTTTGACTTGGGGTTTCTCAATGCAACACACCAGAGACACTCTGCTGGATCCAACTGCTGTGCGGCGCAGCCAGTACTAGTGTAATGAGCTGGGAGCGGATTATTCTCGGCTGTTGCGAGGCATAATTCACCTTTGCCTAGTCCATCCTGGCAAAGACGGGGACGGAAGACGACACCCCCCCCCTCTTCTCCTTCATGTGGCAGGACGCTGTGTCGCAGTGTACAAAAATGTGACATTTTCTAGGCAGGCCAAGAATCTGTGCGTGAAAAATCTCCACCACCATTTTCGACTTTTGACTTCCTGTGGAGAGTTAGTATGGCCTTTTCAACGTCTGTGAGCCGGATCGACTTGAGACGATAAGTGTAAGCTGAGGCCTGAAAAGGACCTGCGTTGGCCGTGTGCGTCTGACATGAGCGGCGTCTGAGTCACTCACCTGTCAGCGCTTCAGCCTACCGTAGTACGTCTAAGGGCAACTAGAATAGGCTAGGCAGAATATCCAAGGTCTAAGACTAAGAGGGAAATTGGAAATGCGGCACAGGAAGAGGCAGAGCCCAGCATGAAGCCGGATTTTGGTACCCCCTAAAATATACACTATATGTTCGTTGTTCGTTGGAGAAATGAACGGCACTCTTTGTCTGTGCATCTCGTATGCTTGTTCAACCGGCAAGCCTCCTATTTGCAAAAAGGCCTCGCCCTCGAGGAGTTTATCGGCCTGGTGTGGGTAGTTCAGCGAGGCGAAGCAAACCGCCCCGCCTAGCAAATTTCCACAAACTTGCGGTATTGCCCCAAAGCCGGAGACAATTGCACGTTGGAGTCCTGGAGTGCCTTGCAGACTGCCCTTGCGCCCACGTCCGAGGGTCCGGCACCGAAGGGCCGGCTCGGCCTGGCTTCGGAGCTCAGACTCTCCACCCAAACCGGGGAGGACAAGACCAGCCCCTTTGTTCAAACTTGTTCAAACACTATTTCGTGAACACTGCCATCCAACACACAGAGTTTTCTGGACAGGCTGACACAGTTCTCCTTTTTTACAGAAGGATGATCCCACTTAGCTTTAGGCAGAAGCGGCTAACTTTCGTCGGATAATGGAAAGATGAGGCATGGCGCTCGCTGTCATTGGATAATTAGCATGCGCTCAAGTGAGAGAGAGTCTCGAGCTGGCGTCCCAGCAAGGCCAGATCGTTGATGCCGGATCCAATGTTTGGTATCTGCCTGAGTCTCACCGCATCGACCCCTCAAAGGATCCAGTCATCCGGCGATGAGGCCAATTTCTTGCCAAAGCTGTCGACCTACAGCTATATATCTGCCCTATGAAACCTGTCGACCTGCAGCTATATCTTTACCTCGTGAAACCTAAGACTTGAAAGACCTATACTCGAACTCGCATCTTAGACTATTCGCGTGGCTAAACCTTTTTGAAGCACATCTGTCAACAAGACTTATACGATTCCACCATGGTTGTCTATACTGCGCAATTTCCTTAATCACCATCAGCTAACAGTATTTCTTAGGTCAAAACGTGGTCCCTTCAAGGCGCCTTCAACAGCAGCGAGGACACGGATGTCAAAGACGAAGACATCAAGTCAGAATGGTCAACATGCTCTGACCCAACCGCCACAATGACGGCAGACGGACCCGTGGACGAAGTGGCGTTGTCCCTCCACGCGTTCGCTTCGCAAGATGGCCTCATCGCAAAGATCACCCCGCCTAAACAACCTGAGAAGCCCACCGTCCACGTCCCCTGCGACATCGTCCTCGTCATCGATGTTTCGGACAGCATGAGCAGCAACGCTCCAATCCCGGCCAACTCGGGTGATGAGGCCAAAAATTATGGCTTTTCGATCCTGGACTTGGTCAAACACGCTGCCCGCGCCATCTTGGAGACCATGGACGACGGTGACCGGCTCGGTATCGTCACCTTTGCATCCCGGGCCAGGGTCGTTCAGGAGTTGATGCCGATGAACAAGGAGAACAAGGCTCTTGCTGAACAGAATATCAGCATGATGGTGCCCGCCGGTCAAACCAACTTGTGGCAAGGCTTGGTGGAGGCTGTCAAACTGTTCAGTCAGGGGTCGGAGATGAACACGGGGAGGGTCCCGGCTATGATGGTGTTGACGGATGGTATGCCGAACCATATGTGAGTCAAAGTCTTTCACCTACGCACACATGTTGAGGAGAAGTCTTGGGACTAATACCCGTTAAGGTGCCCTGCCAAAGGATACGTGCCAAAGCTGCGTGAAAAGGAGCAGTTACCAGCTTCGATCCACACGTTCGGATTTGGGTACTCCTTGAGGTCTGGTCTGTTGAAGTCAATTGCCGAAATAGGAGGTGGGAACTACGCCTTCATCCCAGATGCGAGCATGATTGTAAGTTCATCCGCAATCGGGTCCTACTTACAATGACTCAAGTTGTGACTAGGGAACCGTATTTGTCCATGCTGTCGCCAACCTACAAGCAACATACGCCATCAATGCTACCGTACGTCTTACTTACTCCTCATTGATCGACATCGAGGAGACCATGGGTGATTCTGTTGCTAAGCAGAAAGTGCTTACTCTTCCAGATGAGGATGGTGAACCAAAACAGCTCTCGATCTCACTTGGAAACCTCCAATACGGCCAGTCACGGGACATTTTACTCCGGGTCAAGGCACCCGCGGGTCTCTCCTCTGATGACGCAATGATCAAGGCATCTATAGAATACTCACGCATGACGAGCAACGTACACAGGCAAAGCACCGAACAATCGCTCCATAACCCGACAACTCTTCCGGAATCTGAGATTGCCTACCACCTCTCCCGCTCTGAAATTTGCTCTTTCATCTCCACAATCATCCCCATCCGTGGGGACGGCGAGCACATGGCATTGAGCAGTATCTCACCCGAAAAGGTCCAAGAGCTCGAGGTTCTCATCAAAAACTTCCCAGCAAAGCGCTTTCCCACGGATCCGAGCAACAAATCCCTGATCGAGGATCTCGAAGGCGCTCAACCAAAGGGTCAAATCCCTTTAGCTCTGACAAACCGGAAATACTACATGAAATGGGGTGTTCACTACTTGCCCTCGTACTTGAACGCCCACACCCGCCAGATCTGCAACACTTTCAAAGACTCTGGGCCGCTTCAATACGGAACTTACAGCCCTCTCTTCATCGCGTGCAGAGACCGGCTGGATGCCGCGTTTGATAACCTTCTCCCGCCCGCTCCCTCCAACCAGCACAGCGCTACTCACCACGGAACAGTGCATATGAGCTCCTATAATAGCTCCTCTGGCGTATGCTTCATCGACTCGACGCCAGTGCGTCTCGCATCGGGTCGAACAGTTCCTATCAAGGCTCTTCGAAGAGGCGTGGCAGTGCAGACTCCTTCTGGTCCGCGCCGAGTCGTCGCTGTTCTCAAGACGCTGGTGCGCAGGGATGTTATGTGTCGCGTCGGCGAACTTGTGGTTACGCCGTGGCATCCTCTGTCTCTCGACAGTGGCAAGACGTGGGTCTTCCCGGCCAATGTGGCGGATCGGCTTGTTAGGTACACTGGCTCCATCTACTCGGTTCTGCTTCAGCCAGACCAGGACTCCAAGGCGCATGCAATCAACGTCGCGGGCGCCTGGGGCGTGACTCTTGGGCACGGAGTAGTCGCAGGACAGGATGTGAGAGCGCATCAGTTCTTCGGCCATTATAGAAAAGTTGTCGGAAGCCTCAGGAAGGTAGGAGTCAGTAAGAAGGGCGTTGCTATCGGTGGAGGGGTGAGCAGAGATTCGCTCACTGGGTTGGTATCTGGCTTCGCTCCGTACAGGAAACGAAATCTGGTCCTCAAAGCAGTTTTCAACCATGCTGTCTGCATGGCTTGATGAACTTTGTTCTTTTGTTGGCTCTTGGAATGTGTTCGTACAAACATGAATACACATGTAAACACCATGTGGTGAGTACATGGACATATACACGAATCAGATTGGCGGCAAAGACGAAATAACAGATCAAATACATGGATCGAGGTTTATTCTAACTGTTTCATTGTCTGTTTACATGTGTCTTTTTTTAAGAATTCTCTGTAATGGAATGGGACAGGTCACGTTCCAGCTCGTTGTGCCGCTCTCAGAGCCAAGTGATCATTGTTGGAAACCCCGCTTCGCTACATGGAGGATGCATATAGGATCTGAATTGGTCAAATAGAACAGGTTATCGAGTTTGATTCGGCAATATGTGGTTTTAAGCTAGGATTCTCCATGAACATGAATTACTTGAATATGTAGGTTTTACAGATCAAAATACACCCGAGGTGATTATGAGATATTTCCTTGATCTAACGTGATGTATCCTTTTGCCACCAACTTAATGCAAAGCTAGAAAAGACGCATTACATGCAGATAGAAATCTACTTTGTAATTCACTAGGGACACCAGATATTTCGGTATGAGTTGGACACGGATCGCCTTCCAGCACAATATCAATTTTATTCGCAGAAGATTTTCGCAGAAGCGCGGCTTGCACACTTGTGTGATTATCAGCCACATGGATTACAATGCTCAAGTTTTGGCGTTAGGAAAGCGATCAAAAACAGCCTGTTGATAGCATGGATAACAGGTTATTTTTACCTTTTCGCGTTCCCCTCCCTAGTCCCTTTGTCTTTTCACATCATTTTCACTATCTAGTTCTAAGATTGTATTATAGCATAGAACAACTTCTATAACAAGAGTTTGGTAATTCGCTATCGGCAGTTTGACATTCGAGAGTCGAACCACGTGTTTACATACGAATCCCCCTAGAAGACGGCCTCTTCGCAGGGTTAAATGCGGCTGAACAGTGTGTGGTCAAGCTAAGAGCCGTAATCATATGCAGAAGAGGAAAGGATATCGTGGGGGCAAGGAGTCTAAAATCGTCGTTTGATTCGAATTCGGCGTTAAGATACACGGAGCCTCTCCTGTTCCGCGTCGTTCAGGGTAGAGGGACGGTTCAGCTCAGGCAAGGTAGGCGGGATCGGTCTGCTAGGACTGACTAAGCGGAGAAGAAATGACAGATGAGCTCCGATGACATAAGTCACGGAGAAGAAACTGGCTCCGGTATGAGCACATTTCATCCCTGCCCCCCGAATCTTTGAATGTCTTGCATCTTCAGGATCGCGTTCTAGGGGACCTGGGACGTGTGGTGATACTTGAAATGGTTGGTCAGTGGAGCGTTTTGCTGGGCAGTGGTATTGGTTGAAGCTCTTCGTCAGATCGAGAGGTGCCAGATCTAAGGCCGGGAACATCAAGCTATAAGTACGGCGGCTCTCTACAAAAACATTGAAACCAAACGCTTCATCCTCTACTTGATTATTCGAACGAACTTTCAAACATCTTGAGATCACGCCAAAATGACAAAGGTGTCAGCTACTTGGACTCGGCTCGCATCGAACGACCGCCTCAGGCGTTCATCACAGGCAGTCTCGGTCGTCGGCAACCAAGCCTACGTTTTCGGCGGCGAACTGCTCCCACGAGAGCCCGTAGACAAACAGGTCGATGTGATTGAACTCTCTCCTGACAAAGGTAGGCTCTCACACCCATTCATACCCAGATCCTACTACTAACACGACTCTTCAACCAGATTCGGCCTCCATCAAGACCATTCCCACCGACACAGGAGCCCCGAGTCCAAGAGTCGGAGCCCCTAGCACAGCCTTGAAAGATGCCTTCTACCTCTTCTCCGGCCGCGGTGGTATCGCCATGGTGCCCGTCGCGGAAAGCGGTGGTGTCTGGCGATACACCCCAACCCAAGCTCGCTGGGACCTGCTCAAGCCAACAGACGTAACCGCACCACATCCAGCCGGACGCAGCTACCACTGCACCGCCTCAGACGGCAACAAAACCATTTACGTCCACGCAGGGTGCCCAGAAAAGGGCCGCCTCTCCGACCTGTGGTCCTTCAACATCGAGTCAAAGAGGTGGGAAGAGCTCGCCGCAGCCCCTCCCCCAGCACGGGGCGGCGCCTCCATCGCCTTCTCCGGAGCCAAGCTGTACCGCATCAACGGCTTCGACGGCACTTCGGAACAAGGTGGTTCTCTCGATGTCTACGATCCCGCTTCCGCGGCTTGGTCTACCATTTCATACAAGGCGAATGGTGTTGAGGGCCCCGAGGCGCGAAGCGTATCTGCACTCGTCGCCGTTGAAGTGAGCGGCAGGCCGCATCTTGTGACGCTATTCGGCGAGCGTGATCCTAGTTCGCTAGGCCACGCTGGTGCTGGAAAGATGCTCTCGGACGTTTGGGCTTTCGATATCGAGGATGGGAACTGGGAGAAGGTCTTCTTCGAGGGAGATGCCCCACCGCCTAGGGGTTGGTTTGATGCAGATGTGGTGATTGATGGAAGTAGACAGGGTGTGATTGTTCATGGAGGCCTTGCTGAAGACAATTCGAGGCTCGGAGACGTTTGGAGACTTGATTTTTCTTAGGATGTTTCACTTCAATGAAGCAGTCAGTTGTCACAGGTACTTTGGATATTATCAGAGATGAGTAGTACTGGTAAATGGTAATTTTGTTTTGAACATCATAGCGAAGAGATAAAAGGAAACGATTAGTCAATGTCCTTCACCATCCAAATCGAGCCCTTCTCTTCCGTAGGATATACCCGGAAGCCTAGCTTTTCATAGAACGGCACGACCTTATCGTTCTCACCTCCCACACCAATGTGCACGCCCTTACCATACAGTCTGAAACCGCTCGAGCCGCCCTTGCCCCGATCAGCCTCTTTCAAACTCTCGACGAACTTGTCAATCAGCTTCCTCCCCCACCCTTTTCCCTGCCACGGCTCCAGCAGGTCAATATGCATCGTGGCCTTCCAGTTCCCCCAAAGATCCTTCCTTTCATCGTCGAGGACCAACCACGTCGGGTTGAAGGCCTGCTGCAGGAGAGCCTCCTCATTCACTTCGCCCGTGTCTGAGAAGTTCCACGGGGCCTTTGCCTCGAGGCTCTTGGGCTTTCTACCATCGAGCTCTTTGGACGTCTCGAGGACTTCCTTGACGTATCGAGGGTACGCCTTGGCAAAGTCGTCCACGTTGGGGCAGCCGATGCAGTAGCCGACACAGTTTCCCTCGCCGTCGTCAAGGATGTGGCAGGTCTCGGGCGAAAGGTGGGTGTATTGATGTGTCCATAGATAAGGCGCGGTCCTAGTTGCTGCTTCGGAGCGCTCGAGTGAGGGCGGTAGCGTGGCGCGACACTGGTTGTATGGTCAGCCGCTGCATGACAAAGATAAGCTCAGATAAGGATATTTGGGACGCACGATATGACCTGTCGCATCAAAGTCAGAAGCCTTGTAGGGGCGGATGAAAGCCATGGTTGATGAGCAGAGGTGGAAGGTGAGTCGTTGAGTTGAAAGTGAGAGATTGCCGCTGGCATCGCGGCGGCACCGGGGCCTTCATGGCCGGATGGCGGGGTAGCGGCCGTAGTAGCGGGGTAAATCGCCCCGACCAGACCTTAAGGTAGGTACATGTAGGGAGGATTGACCTTCTCTTGACCGGATGCCGTTTACTCAGATACAGGCATCTCGGCGGCGAAATGATCACCCCACATTTCCTGTATTCATCTGAGGTTGTTCAATCTCACCTAGCTCCATGTTCCATGATTCCAAGTTGGTTGCCCTCCGTCTTTAATTAATTGCGGCCAATCTCGTGTAACTCCTTAACAGAGTGAGTGTGTGCCCAGTGGTCGGGAGACCTGCTTCAAGGCCTGAGACGCAGACAAAGCCTGTTTCTCGAAATTAAGGCACAGGGGTTGTTTTTTTACAGTTCAAATGAACAATGCGTAGTATAGTCGGCCCTTGTTCAATTTCGATTCTTCAGTTCTAATATAGGGATGGGAATGCCGCAATGCATCTACTGCTACTTAAGGCAGGTAAAGGGCGGTCTAAACGGCAACACTGATTCCTCAAAATATCCCATCCAAGATGCCACAACCAACTCAACCAGGAATACCCTCCAAAAGCTGCCTAAGGAAGCCGAAGCGGTCGTTCTTCCGAGTCGAGAAGAAACGCGTCCGATTCAATGGCGAAGACCAAGTGCGCATCTTCCAGCGCCGCGGCGATGAACTAATAGCTCCCCCAAGGAACCCCAGCGCATTCAAGAACGGCGCAGGCTTTGAAGACGATGATGATATCGTCAACCTGCACCTCGAGCAAGCTAACATTCACAAGCGTCTGTCTAAAGACAAGGCTATCATGGATAGATACTTTCTCACCAGATTGCTCACCCCCGGCACTAAACTCTGCCGTTTGCTGCAGGAAACGCTCTTCCAACGACGGAAGAAGACGAATGCTTACATGTACAGACAGAATGCTAGACTCACTCGAAAACGTCGAGGTAACGTACGAGGAAAATACCGTGTCAAAAAGCTTCATTGGGAGTTTGCTCAGAGGGTCAAGAGCCGCCTTCAGCATGGGGGCCAGTATATTGTCTCGCTAGTCCAGCGTGGCTGGAAGCTCAACACTAGATACCAGGCTATTTGACGCAGCTTCCCAAGGTAGGTGGATATTTTTTGCGGTGATATTCCTCTGAAGGCTTACTTGGCTCTTTCGTCTAAAGTGAATATGAGCGCACGTCGAACGCCGCCTCAAATTAGCCCATTCAGATGAGGACTGGTCAAGAAACGTGATATAGACCGGCGTTGTATGGCTCTCTTCGACTTGTTCTAATGTTTGTTCTCTTGTTGATTCAGTACGTAGGTAGCTATACATTATCAGGCCGATTAGTTGTGACAGTCTGGAAAGAGTGTGCCGCTAAATGGACCTGTCGTTCTCTACAGACTCGGGACGTGAAGCTGAAAAGTTGCTAACAACTAGTAATGCCGAGAAAACAGATTACTGGGCCGAATATTTATCAAGACATGGTTACGAGGCGCGATTTCTACCGTGACAATCTAAAACTGCGGGGGATCAAAATTATGACGAAATCAGCAGCAGTGTTAAATTTGGCTCCTTCTTGCTCGCTCTCGTGGGCAGGAACTCGAGAAGGAACTCGAGGAAAGTGCGATGGTGGAAAGCGCGGTAGAGGAAGGCACTCAGTCATCTCGCCCCTTGCCCCTTCCTCTTACGGTGAGCTGTCGAGCTCCTTCCTTTTTCCATCCTTTTGCCCTCGGTCCTCATCTTTGACAAACTTTTCTTCGAACAATCGTCATCAATTTCTGAATCTTTCACCAACACCACAGACCACCCACAGAGAAGACATCCTTTCATCGCCGACATACTGTTTCGAAACGGACAGACAAACCCGAGCGTCTTACACCGCCCTTCGAATTCCTGTTCTCGGCCAGGCCAAAGGGAACGATCCCCATCTTAATCACCAAAGCTCATAAGCTGACAGTACCGAAGAGGCCTTTGTATTCTGTTCTTCCGGACCCCCCCCCCCCGGAACATTCCCTCACTCTGTAACGCAGCCATGGCGTCCATATCGAGTCTTCCATTTCTTCCATTCGAGATCATATGCGACATTGCGGCATGCCTCCAGGATGACACTGATCTGTGCTGGGATGACGAATGGAGCTCCAACCAAAGCACACTCGCCGCTCTCTCCAGGGTCTCGAAGACCTTCCAATACGCGGCCCAGCCTCTTCTATATCGCAAGATCTACATCGCTATCCGGGGTCCAGTCAGCCTCAGCATCCTATCGTTGATCGAAACCCTTGCCCATCGCGAAGACCTCCGTTCCAGAGTGGAAAAGGTCAAGGTGGACTTCTGTGAACCCTTCATTCCTCCCGATGAGCTGACCCTGGAAGATGTCTACGATCTCGCTCATTTGGCGAAGGTTGTTGGCCAATCATATCTCGCTGCTACGCTATTTTCACGCACAACTAATGCTCGACTGTACGAAACTGGACTGCTTTCACTTCTCCTTTATCAGCTTCGAGCCACGAAGGAATTGATGATTCGCGCATATGACTGTAATGATTTTGGAAGAGTCCCAGGCGAAGAACCAGACGCGGGCGAAGACACAGACGAAGACACAGGCGAAGACACAGGCGAAGACACAGGCGAAGACACAGGCGAAGACACAAGCGAAGAAGTAACAGATGAAGATGTCGGAGGCGGAGAAGATGCAGTCGAAGAAGATACAGTCGAAGAAGACACAGACGACCAAGACGCGGGCGAAGATGAAGACGCTGAAGATATCTTAGAGCAAGTCTCGGACGAAGATACAGACGACGACACAACGGAGATTGAAGATGAAGTCGGAGACGAAGATGAGGACGAAGTCAGTACAGATGACGAGTGGGATGACGATTTTTGGTTGGCCTGTCTACTACTTTTCCTCCCCAAATCGCCATCCTTCGTGTTCGAAAACTTGATTTACCTTGGTTTGAGAAGGGAGGGATACAAGAGATCAACTCATCTTCTCTTCTGCCTTGACTTGATCGCTAATGTGGCCCCGAATCTCCAAGAATTCGAAGGCTGTGGACGAATGATTTTTTCGCCGGAGTCATTCAACAAGCTCAACAACATCAAGCATTTGTCCATTTGGGATGGTTGTTCTCTCATCGTCTCTCCCCCGGATGATGTCGCCTATCTATCAAGTCCTTTTCACGCTCTTCGTTCCTTCCATTACCGCGCGAAATTCCCTTGGGCGTATCTTCAGAAGTTCGTTCCCCCTCTCGAGATTCGTCGGGCGCTTGAGCAGCATGCCGGTACTTTGGAAGTCTTGTTCCTCGATTTCATGTATTGTGGTTCTACTGCGAGGGAGGACATGTTCGGCACTTTTGAGATGTTCAAGAAACTCAAATGGCTTTCGGTGGACCCAAAAGATTTTGTCAAGAACGACCAGGACAGCTCAGTCTCGAAGGGATTCATCGCTACGCTACCTCGCTCTCTTCAGAGACTAGAGCTCCTGAAACGGGCTACTTCAAGTCTGCACCAGATTAGTTGGATTGCCGAGGCCGTGAAAGAAAAGGATCATGGGAACCTCGAGGACTTGACTCTCTCCGTTACAAAACACGACTACACCGAGGTTCTCAGCGCCATGGAAGAGCTTTGGGGGGAGGACGAGTCTCCGAACCCTACCCATCACAAGATTCGGGTACACGTCATCAAAGAGAGAGAAGGGCAAGGACCTCGTTGACTCCTCTGCTCCAACTCCAAAGAAGTTTAAGACTTCCCTGAAGTTATACAGTTCTTCTCTGCCCGGAACATCAAGGACGCAACCACAGGAGCTGTAAATTCTACAGGGCAGAGCAGATGAAGATCACCAAGCACGGAAATTCAGAAGATAGCAAGAGTGAAGTGGACCACACTAGGTACTTTGAGGAAGAAGTTGGCATTTATGTGTAGCTCGTCTTCAGAAGACGAGTAAGGGAGTTTCGTTGCCGGAAGATGTCCAATGGTTTGTACGCACACTAGGTTTCCGTGTCAGTTAGATGCCTCCAACCGTCCAACGTCGATGCTCTGTCTTCATAATATGATTCCTTGAAGATACCCAGTACTCAAAACGACCTCATCGTGTTTGTCGCAGTGATTTTACCAATACTTTACGCGCAGGTTAAGGGGAGGACCACAAAGCCTTGCTCAAACGTTTTTTAGACGTCTGGCTTAGATCTCTCCCAAATCTTCGACGCCACGCTCAGTGATTCGGTCTTTAAACAGATGATTCCTTTGGCAGGCCTCAAGTCTCCAAGTGAGTGGCTTACGATGCGTTGGCCTTGGCGCACGCAGGGTTGGGCGGCTTGGTTCCGATGCTATCCTAAACGCGGGTATTTATACTGGTCTCTCATCAAGGCAAGGATTATCAATTTGGGGAGGGGGGACTGGCCAAAACTTAGTGGCCGACGCTGAGTTCGATCGACTCGACCTTCGGCTCAACGGCGATCCCACCTGGGCAGGCGAAATGAAAGATCACCAGGCTGCAAAGTGAGAGGCATACATGCAGTAGATTTGCCGGCCAGTGCAGTTTTTCTGGTAGAGCTTGATAATTTAATCTGATATGTTTAACTGATCCGTCATGTGGCATTGGCTTTGATAAAGGTTCTTGTTCATACATGTATCTGGTGTCTTCTTCTCACTCCACCCATGTGCCTTATTCCAGTTCTCACAATCCAGTTCTTCCAATGCACTCATCAATAGACAGGCGCCTTAAACGGTTTATTTATTCCAGTCACCAGCATCAGTTGCGGACTTCTCCCAAAGGAACATTCATACCGTGACGTCCGTTATACTTTGAAACCTTGGCTGGCTTCCAACCACCGCGCTGCAAAAAGCCCTCGTCCTCCAGGCGGAATACCTCCACCTTTAGCGGACGACAGCATTTGATCATCTCCTCCTCGCTGTCCTCGCCGAAGCCCCAAAGTGAGAGGTCACCACCAGGGCAAGTACCTATGATACCAGTCAGTCGAGTGTCCACCGCTGTAGGGAGACGTTATCAGCCGGAGTCGGGTCTACCGAGGCCCAGGCTTTTGAAGAGAAGAAAACAAACTCGTTAGCAGAAGGGACAAGACTCACTCAAAGCCATCAAAAGATCCTGCTCAGCCAAAAACTCAATGTGATCCCCAGGCTGCGCCGGGCAGGGGTTCATAAAGTACCGTCCCTGCTCGTCCAACCCCGTAACTTGGAAAATATTAATCACATCATGGACGTCCTGCTCGTTCAGCCCGTACGGCAGCACGGCGCGCGTCAAGTTCGAATGGCACTGAAAGTTGTAGTTACCGCCGCTCAGAACCGTGTTAATGTACGGGTCGCAGCGCGTGCCGAGGAGGTCGTGCACGCGTCCGCCGTGCTCGTCCTCTCCGTACCAGTCCAGAGAGTCCTTGATGATGGTGGCCAGGGGTCGCATGTAAGGCAGGTTGGACCAGAGCCGGTCGCCCGTCGACACGTGGCTGGCGTGGAGTTGCTTCGTGCGACTCGCCCAGAAGCGTTCGCGGGGGTTGTGCGCGTTCCAAATGTTCAAGTCACCTGTGGTTGGGATGAGCTCCAGACTTTATTCCCCGGTCTCGAGGGAAGACAGGGGCCGTACCGACTTGAGGACCCTCCGGTGTGCTGATTCTCACGATTGACCCGGCCGGCGCTTTCCATGCTCTTCCGGACCGAATCGGCAGCGTAAACTCTTCGATCAAAACTCGCTGCGTCTGCTGAGCGGATTCGTACAATTCCTTGTCGACCGTGAGCACCGAGCCGGCAGTCGGTAGATAAGCCGGGACGGGCTTCGGGATCGGCTTCCGATCTTTGAGACGTTGTACGGGATCCATGTCAGCGGCTGACACTGCGTAACCTTGAACAACGAGTCAGTTGTATACGGGAAAAGAGAAAAGTAAATACAGTGGCACTCTGTGGTACAATGTGAGATTGGACCGCAGAGACTTTGAGTTGAAGCACACCGAAGGTCTTTAACCATAGTGCTTGAGGCTTCCCGATGCCATCATCCGGATGAACCCCGCCAGATTCCTTACGTAAAGCCCGACGTTGAAGCTGCTTGAGGCAGGAGACTCCGACGATGAGGTGACGGCCGATGCAGGTCATCCACCGTCTCCACCCACACTCATAATTTTGGCATTTGACTACGAACTGCGCTTGTTATCGCTTCACAGACTGAACGTTACGTACCACTGACAACATAGTCTTGGAATCTCACTGAACCTCATCGGACTTGCACCAGCCAGCCCTACTCAACTCAATCAGCTTTCTCTTTTAACAAAACAATTAATTGCAATCAGCCAGCATACACACACACAAACACAGATGGATAGCTGGCTTACAGCGAAGGGGTCCAAGCGGTAGACAACCTTACTGGTCTGCCAATAAAACAAAAGTATCGTAGACTTTGGTCCTGATCACGAATTGCCTCGTGGCGGAATCGAACCGCCGATCTTCTCATGTCACTAATACTAGTGAGACGCTATACCACTTAGCCAACAAGGCTTGACGAGCTTGATGAGAAGAGCAACTAAGGACCGTCAGAATTGGGCTGGCTTGGTGGGCCACGACTGACGGTTGAGATCAGAACGAGGCCATGTGAGACCAATCCACAGATATACTATCATTTCCATGCGTCGCAGTGACTGCAACTTTGGAAATCATTACAAACAGGTTTAAGATCACATAGCATTCAGAAGGCTGTCATCCAGTTGTCTGTTGAGGTAGGAATATGTGACGAAAGGCCTGTGATATTGGTAAGATTTTTGGGGCCCAGGGCCGCAAGAGCATAGCCAGGAATCAGTCCAATTATCGGAACTTCTTGGCCATCAGGAGGCCTCGTGACACAGTGCCCGGAGCCGATATCTTTAGGAATACAGATGTATTGGATATGAACGAAGTCCTGATATCCTAATTGAGGTATCGTTTACTCTTTTTTTCAGAAATTTGAACAATATTGAAATGGTTTTTACACTCTGCCTGGAAATCAAAGTTTCATTTAACAATTAAAGATTATGCCCTCACCCCGTTCTGGACTCTACGGCACTATGCGTCGGTATAAAATACAGTCATATATTGGATATTCTTACCTAACTTGAGCTCCACGTTGTGTTTTGGGGCAGCCCGTGACTTGGCATTGCGTAGATCAAGATGTGTTATCGTCAGCTATTTCCGCAGGATATTTGGGAACTTTGATTCCTGATTACTAGTGACATACATCTTTTCGGATGCGTGAGATACATGACAATACTTATGGATAACGATAGTTAGTACACTGGATCTGTGTGTCCATGCGTGTTCAGGTATGTTTAATGGAGTCATCCCACTGTTATTTGTCTTGATATTGAACTCCATCAAAGATTTCATGGGCCTCCTTGAGTGTTTTCTGCGAAACTGGCTCAGTCTATGGAACCGGGAAGCTACATAGCCTCAATTACACTGGTTAGATGCACACTTTTTTTTTTCAACGTCTCACCTCGTCACATCGCTCTCTGGCGGTTCATGCTTACCACTCGCCAAGATGAAATGATGGATTTAGCTGTGCCGTGCCGTACTTGCAAGTGTCTAGCTCATGCTGCTGTCGCGATTAGCTTTACAGATATGAAGATGGAATCTGCTTTATTCCCCGAATTACCCCTCTCCATAGTTCAGACCGCTCTTCTTCTGCATGATTATAATCCCAGAAAACCGAATGGGCGGAAATGCTCTTATCGACTGCATACGCCAACAACGCCTACCGCTTCATTGTAAAATCCGGAGGAACTACTCCTACTAGGCTTGAGTACTCACACGTCACCATGTGATACCTCGGGGTACAAGTATCGTCTAAGGCGTGCTCGGCATCTGCAATTGTTTGGTGGTGCTTTGCCAACAAGCAGGGTATCAAGGAGAATCGACTGGTACCAGACGGTTTGGGTCGATAGTCGCTACATGTAAGAGATGAAAGGACAAATGCTTTTCAACGATATCACCCACCCTCACGGCAACCAACTTGGTCAATCCCTGCCAATAGTGTTCTAGAATAGCCTGGAGAGGCTGTTGTTAGTAGCAATCCAGTCTCTTTCACGAGAAGAAAGCATATCAAAGCCAGCAATGACTGTGGAGGTTCGTATCCAGGTTTAGATCCCACCAACCCAAAAGTTGCCCAACCAGAAGCATCGCAAGTCTGGAGGCCTCTAATCAGGGCATGCCACACGCGGTAACCAGTGATTGCTGCAGAAGTCAAGCGCTTCGACGGCCAGTCGTCGATGCATCAGACGCATGTGAACCTCACAAGCGGAGCTGGATCGAGTCAACATCCCAGCACCGGGAAAATCATCCTTGAATAGCTAATCGCACTCTTAAATACGCATTTCTTCATTGACGTCCCTATTCGTCACATCTCATTCACAGATCAATCCATCCTTTGGGCGAGATATTCGACGAAGAGGCCGTCTTTCGGGCCGACTCTCCAGTACCAAAATGCCACGTCTCTCGGAAACATTTTGGCAAAAACAATATTCAAACATACCCTTGTGCTTCGCGGTCTGTTCGCACAATACGCGCAATGTGCTTGGCCTTACCACGGGCAGCAATTTCCATCAGCCTCGGAGCTGCCGTAGTGGCCTTCCAGAAAGAGATTGGAGTTCGGCGTATTGCACAATGACTGTTTTCCGTATTTGTTTTTTTCGGGCCCGACACCCAGGACCCTCGAGCAAGGGGCACCATGTCTTCATACACGAGCCTGCACGGCAAGTCCAGCCAGGGCGCAGCATCATACCTAGCCGTTAGTCCCACTAGGCATCCAATATGGCAACGGCAACTAAGGACGCTTGTTCACGTTGCGACTAGGGACATGGAGGAATATGTGGAAAGAGACACGCGTCGCGGATGATTGTCATTCATAGCCCGGGGGGTTTGTGTCGTTCTGTGTTGCGCATCTAGGAGCGTCTTCCAGGGTTTAAGAAACACCATTGTCGCTGAGCGTGACACGGTAAGGACGAGCACCGGCGTTGGTGTTTAGTAGTGCCTCAAATCCTGAAGCTTTCTGCGGACTCCGGTCGCTTGATCACGCATTTTCGTAAGGCAGAGGATCGACCGGGCTACATGGGGGCTGGAGCAGCAATGGTAACGGGCCAACGGCCAAACCGCGAGACCCCGGAGGCGGAGTCAGCGTGCCCGGGAAGGGGCCTGGTGTTGGTGGTGGTGGTCCAAAACAAAACGGGGCAACAACACACGGCCGCATGACCGCGGGAAAACATCCTTTGAAGATGCGCAGGAACGTCTCGTCGGGTTCACGTGGGAGTGGGACTGTTCTTGTTCCTGTGGCTCGTCAATGGGAAATCAAAACGACGGTTTCGAGACAAAGAGGACCCCGAAAGGTTCCCTGAAAGGTGTCACATTGACGCGGTCAAGTTCATCTCCCGTCGGGCAAACAGTTGCCAAAATAGCTGTCGCGTACAAACTACAAAGTGATTAGTGAGTGGGGGTATTTTGTAGGTAGGGTACATGTACTAGGTAGGGTAGCATTCCCAAAAATACCATCTCAAGGGTTTGGGAGGAACTTTTTTTTTTTGTCCACACTGCCATGTGTATTACCGCTATGCGTCCAGTCGTCTCGATCTAGGTAGCACAAACACCTGAACCTGAAGGGCGGGCCACACTGGGGCTCCATCCATCACGAGGGTGACGGATAAGAGCTCCGGCAGTTGTGCACATCACGCAACGTTTGTGGGAAATACACTCAATTTGGTGGGAGATGTTCGAGTGAAATAAGCTTCGGCTCGCTTGCTTAGCTTGTAGTGGCCGGGTTCCATTGTGATAGTCCGTTCGTCACCAGATGGAACTCGGGCAAGGCCTCCATGCCATCGAGTGAGCTGCAGAGCACAGAGCACCGTGATATGGGTAGATGAGCAAATCAAAGGTACGGGTAGGTGTTCGTGCCTAGCTGAGGTAGGCATGCAGTGGGAAAGGGTCCGGAGCTGGGTCCGAATCGGCGAGTCGAGAAAAGAGGTGAGGAAATCGTCAAAGGATCCAAGGACCCAAGGGCCAGCTACCCCCGGCCGCCGCCGCCGTGCCACCACCTAGACTCAACTTGAAACCGAAATCTCCTATTCTGAGCAGCTATCGTGGACCGTGGGAACTTCCCCTTTCCTCCCCCCTCATCGCAAGCTCACCTCCTGATCTGTGCTTCTGTCTTCTTTTTTGTGCCGCCTGTTCGAAACTGTGAATCCCCCGGACCAGACTCAAGGGCCACACGGTACACCACGGGATACGCTGCACGATGTCGACATTGCGACACAGAACCTAGCACGGTCGGTCGGCGGCGTCTAAGTCGCTTACAAGGTTACATTAGTCGTGATCAAAACCCAGGCCCCTCGTTCAGCCGCCGCGGATTATGCGCGCTCACTCGCTCTCCCTCGTGTGCGCGCAACTCAGCGCCAGCGCAGGCTGTACTGTTGAAGCTGATGTGACTTGTACGATTCGGTTTGTCCCGCGTTTGCATTGTCGCACCGAATATCCGACGAAGACCTATACCGTCTCCTCTAATCCACCCGCTTCCTCCGACGGTGGAACTGTCAAGTTGTACCACACTACGTGACTGCGCAAAGGGGGGTTCAGGGAATAGAGTGACAAGAACATGGAGGCAGTCGCACTAACGTTGATAGCCGTGAGATAGCTTCCGCCTTCAAATGACAGCCTTGGGTTTTGAGACAAGTGATGAGCAAGGCGACACGTGTGATCAGGCCAGAAGCCGTTGATCTGAAGTTCGGGAGACCTGTCTATTCGGGCAACGATTTCCCCCTTCGCGCGGGAGAGTGCCCACAGTTTGCTCCTGTCGTAGATTGGTCTGCCGCCTTACCAAAAGGCTGGTAAAAATCGCTCACTGGAGACATGAAGAAATGGAGATGGCCGGACCAGTCTGATGTGCGCTTTGCCTAACCCATGGCCCGCGTGGCTATATGTACAGTACCCTTGATCTTATGACGGCAGGTTCACGGTAAGGGCGAGTTCGGCCTCTCGTGCTCCCGTCAGATGTCGGTTCCCGATAGACGGCTGCCGAAACGCAACGGAAATAATATCGTGAGCTGGTTGGCATTAGGCTTGATGACCAGCGGGCAGCTGCGGAAGAAGCTTCAAAAATTAGAGTGCAGCTTTGCATCTAGGCATCAACGCAGGTAATGTACATGAACATGGAACGGGAATAGCCTTCTTTCAGGAATAGGCGGTTTTTCTGCGAATGGAGATGCGCAGATCCACTCGAGGATGAGCTTACACGAGGAATTGGGACGGCGCGCGTGTGGCCTTTTAATTATGGCTTGCTGCCAGTCTGCAGTAGGTCACAGGCCAGCCGAGAGTGAAGGGCAATGATCGCCGGGACAGCTCGTATTAGCAACGAGGGATTTCGATCGATTGCGTCCAATTGGAGCTGCTGAGTTCAAATGACAGTCTGCAGGTGTCTTTTTTTTGCCCTTCTCCTTCATAATCTCATATGTAGATGCCTTACTTTCGACATGTGAACGAGGCGGGCTTCCGAAACCAGTACCGACAAGTTGTATTTCTTGGTAAACGGCAGTTCCATCTTACCGAAGATGCAGAACAATGGGAACCTTCAAGACGAGTAGAATAACCTCCAACGCATATCGCGGCCAAAAGGGCTGAATGGAGAACAAAGGGAGCAGAAATAGAGGCAACTTGGGGGCCGTTTCTGCCCAAGGTTCCAGGCGGCATGCTCAAGGGCCAACTCAAAATGAAGGAAAATGCGGCCTTGTAGGGGTTAAACAAGCCCCTCGAACTTGAGCCAAAATCACCCAATATTCAATATGTAACATTGTGGTAACCTTCCAAACGCAACAGTGACCATACATTTACCACGTATCCGTACTCTGTACACACACAAAAGAGAGGTTATCAAAAGATTGATTGCTGGTGGTGAACTGAATTCGTACGACAATAGAGTGGCTCGTGTTTCTGAAACGCCGTCAATTTGTTCTAGAATCCTATTAATAGTGGTGGCATCCTAGACGCCCTGGACAGCCCTGGCCAACGGGAAATGGATTGGCAAAGCAAAAATGCGTTCCAGCCTGGCAACAAGAAGCATGGAGTCAAAAGTTCGGAGCCAGAGCCATAGCCAGAGAAAGAAAGCTTAAAATGCTCAAACACTATCGAGAGGAAAGAAAGGAGAGCCTGGCCCAATCCTCGCCCCCTGGATGATGCCGCGACGGCACTCGTTCTTTCAGACAGCGGACGCAACGGACTTCAGCGAAGATGTCCCCCGCGGGGGTCCTCCTCAATTAAGGTAGCCTTAGTCATTATGCGCAGCCTCATAGCGCAAGTTCTAGAATTCTGTGGCCTACCTAGGTGCTCGCTGGCTGGAGCACACTCAGGCACCCAAGTTTGGGCAGAGACTAGGGGGGAAAGTTGAACGATACACAAATTCTGGACCTGGAACCGCCCTGGAGCCTTTCCCCTCTCCGTGTATCCGTACCCTTTTATGGCGCTGGGCCTCTTTGTTCCTTGCCCATTTTACTCCACAGCCCAGCAAGCGAAGTGACTGGAGACACACCAAAGGTAGAGAGCTGCAGCCCGTAGCAGAGAGAGAGACGGAGAAAGAGAGAGAGAGAGAAAGCGGGCGAGAGAGGTAGAGAGCAAAACCGGTGCCACAGTTTGAGCGAGCCCACAGTTAAGGGACGTGAGATATCCACAGCCCTCGGTCCAGCCATGCGCCCCTCCCCAAATCTCTCTCCCAGGCCATAGTGAGTCGTGGAAGACGGTCAAGGCAGAGTTGTAGGAAGCCATGGAGTAATATGTACATTACCACGTAACCTTGCAGAGTCAGGTACCTGTGTCCTTGTAGATATCCGCAGTACCTTTACCTACCTATTGCGTAGTACACATGTGTGATGAGGAAGGGCGACGAGGGTCTCGATGGGCGATGGGATGGATTGGATGGGACGGATGCTGCTGTGTAACTACAGGCGACCGTGTATTATTTGTTCGCTGCCCCTTCCAGGACCCTTCCCCCCTCCCGTGGATGCCGTGAGGCGTAAGATGATAAAGACCCTTTCAAGTCCCCCTCCACTGTCGCCGCTGCTTTGCTCTCTTTTTTCTGCCCTTGTTAACCCTTTGCTGCGCATCTGCTTGTCTGGAACATTTAGTTGACTGCGCTGCATCCTCTCCTTATCCCATTCAATCTTGCCTCTCCTTTCTTCTGCGATTTCGTCACCATCACCACCACCACCACCACCACCACCAACACCAACACCAACACCAACACCATCACCAACACCATCACCACCGTCCAATACCAAACCGCCCTTCCACCTCCTTTAGACGGTACCTTCTGTATTTCCACTCCCAGACAAAGAAGCTTTCGTCATTCCGTCTTCTGTACCGACGCCAAAGATTTTTAAACGATCCTTTGCCCACTAGCCAGAGAAGCTGGAAGGGATTCTTTTGAAGATCGCAAACCTCGCCAGCAGAAACGGGAACATCCTACTTGACTATTAGTAACCTGGTGTCGATAAAACCCCCCGAAACCAAACGACGACGACAACAGCAATAGGAACAGCAACAGCAAAAACATCATCATCATTCATAACGAAAACAGCCTCCGACTCGACGACAACAGCATCATCGAGTAACAGCAGACCGGTCAACCCCAAATAACCCCCCCAAAACCTTCACCACGGCTTCTCCAGCGATCGCCACCATGGGTTCCCCGAGTGGACCCCTCCGACCCCGAGCGTCGTCAAATTTCATGGGCATCCGCGCATCCGGGTTCCCGCCGTCCATGACCGCGCAGGAAAAGCACCTCTTCTCGGACCGCGTCAACACGGCCACTACACGCCTTTCAAGTACAATGGCCGCCAGCGAGAGCGGCGAGGGCTACATGTTTGTCATCTACTTCCACAAGACCACGGCCGCCGACGCACTCGCCCTGCTCCAGGCCGCAGATATCCGAGTCAGGGGCCACGAGATCCAGTTTTCCTGGCACTGAGAACTTGGAACAAAACTCTTTTTTTTCCTCTCCTTCTCCTCCCCCCTTCTCTCTTATGAGCTTGCCTTGGTTTCTTGGGCTCGGGCTCCCGGCTGGACTGGACTGGACTTGACTGGACTCTTCTTTTGTGTGGACCGTGGGTTTATGGGACGGGACCATGGGCTCATTCGCGACTCAAACCCTCCTCCCTCCCCCGATTCCGTTTCCCGACTTCACACACATTTCGTCCTGCATCCTGCCGCCGGCCGGGATTTGACAGCTTTCTGAACCGACTTGAGAGGGATCATCCCGTGTCTACCTCTCCCCGTGGCTCTCTCTCTTTTCAACATCCACATATTCCCCTCCAGACATCAGAGAGCGGGACTGTCTTCTCACCCCATCGAACCTATTCTCCTTGTCTACTCCAACCCCTACCCGACCCTACCCTCCCATCCGTCCTCCAATTCCCGCCCGACCGCCCCGGGACGAATCCTTCAGCGATCCATCCTCCACCCTCCTCGAACAGTTACCACCCCTCCCCCCCCTTGCCACTCCTCTCAGAGATCTACAAGTCTAGGCCATCCTAGACCACCCCACCCCATCCAACTTTCCAGGGCAGTCATCCATCTTACCCATACATGGGCTCTTCCACCCATCTCACCTTATCTCCATCGAGCGATCAATCACGCAAAAAAGCATCGTTCTTCTCACGCGCTCCCCCCCCTATCCCGTATATCCGCGCATCCACCACCCACCACGCAAGCAAGCAAGGGGTGTTCGGTTCGTCGATGCCCGCAGATGAGCCGCAGATGAACCAAGCCCGTCCAAGTTGTTCGCTCCGTCCGCCCGCACCGCCCCGCCCTGCTTTTTCCCCCGGGTGGGCCGGCCGGCAACGCTGGCCATCAGTTGTCGCAGGTGGAAATGCAGAGCCCCCGAAAAGGATATACCGCAAGGGGACGAGACGTGGAAGTCGGGAACACGGATGAGAAGGCAATTAAATCGAGATGAGGTGAGGTGACGCGGATAGAGGGACGCGTTACGCGGCCGTCTGCTTCGTCACCACTCCAGCTGCAACCCTCCTCCTCCTCTCCCCCCCCCCTTCCTTCGAACGCCAGGCTCGCCGGCCCATCACCCTACGACTCTTGTTTTTCACTTCCCACTCGATCAAGTGGCCCCCTCGTTACCAGGCTCATTGCCAATCTCCGGGTTTCTGATCAAGGGTTGCATTCGAGTTCGGCAATCGGCCCCAGTGGGATACCACGGGAGAAAATAAGAGTACAAACCACCTTAGATGAGACAGTCGCAATCAAGATTCAAGACGGATTATCCGCGATTCCGATTTTCAAAGGGGGGCCCTGATTGGAGAACATTTGGGCCAGGGTGGTGTGGAAGTTCGATCGGGAAATCCACAACGGCATGCAAAGGTTAGTCCAATTGCAACAGTCACAAATACACATGCAAACCAAGACACTTTTTTTTTTCTCTCTCTATTTTGCATTACGGCAACTCTTTATTTTTCTTTTTCTTTTTCGGCCTCGCAAGGAATATCCGCCCGTAGGCAATGCAAGAAAGAAAGAGACTCTGGCCTTACATGGGAACATCGGCTGACAGGAGTTCCAGACCAAGTTCGATTTTGATTACCGGCCCGATGTGGGGGAGCATGACGAGGGGACCGGGGAGGGGACAGACCACGAGACCCTGAACGGAGCCCAGGGGACTGCCTGCACCACCGTTGCGTTTGCGCCCAGAGGCAGAGATGGGGGCTCAGGGAAGAACCCCCGAGCAAGCCAAGAGGGAGGAGGAAACCAAAGGGGAATCCAAACGGGCTGGGCTGCTTGGTCCTTGGGCTTGGGCTTGGACTTGGATTATTGTCTGGTGCAGTGTTGGTACTGCCATCCATCGCCATCAGGACAACATCAACCACTTGACGCAACCTAAATCTCAGAGTTTCCGATTACGGTTGGCTTTCAATCTCATCGAGGCTTTGCTTCAGGTTGCGGCATCTCATCTCGTCTCTTCCTCGTCTTACCCTGCCATCTACTGTTGTGCAATCTCAACTAGATTGCGCCATTCGGATGTGATGGCGGGCGCCATGGAAAGGCAAAGGCAACAACAGAGAACAGATCCGTATTCGCGACGGCACTGCTGCCGCCCTTTTTTCTTGCGAACTGGGTCTAGAGTCAAGGAACATCTGTCCACATTGGACGTATCTGGAAGCTGGTGGAGGAGGAAGAGGAGACCGGTCACCGGCGCACCCAAGTGCTGGTTGCGGCCGGAAAGTGACCAGTCACAAGATAACTGTTTGTCACCCGGAGCTTGGCCTGGAGCTTGGCCCGGTGTCATTAGATCATGTGCAATGCTTAGCAATGAGCAAACAAATATCAAATGTCAAATGTCAAAATATGCACAGTCACCCCCGGGCAATATTCGCAGTTCCTCCCACGGTTCCGTGCCCCGGTCAAGACATTGCTGATTGCAGCCAATGGGACAGATTGGATCACGTACATGCATATAGGTAGAAAGGTATCCGTAAACCCGGAGCATCTCCGCCTGCGTCATTTACATGAGTAAATTTCATGGAAGAGAATGGTCAGTCTTCTGATAGAATCATCGTCCGTCACCAGAGTCCCACATGTCAACATCTGCAATCTCCCCGCTGGTCGTTGCGTCGCAGCCATCACTAAGGCTAGACGGACCGACTGTGCATCTCCCGTCCAAAGAACCGCTGCTCAACGTGAAACAAGGGAAATTCACATTGCGCGGACCCGAGGGGCTGGGTTTCACTGCGTTATAATCTCGTCTCCCCGCGGTGGGCTGTCCAGTCCAAGGCCCTTGACTTTTCTCGTTCTCCTTACTCAAAACGGCACCAAACGACAGATACCCACCCCAATAAACGGAGCTGGACGGGCCACGGCACGGTCCCCAGTTGATTTTGACTTCCTCTGATGGAAATGGCCATCTCCCGGGAAACCCGCATGATTCACCTGGGCAGAACAGGCAGCCGTGGGGCTAGCCGCTGGCAGAAGAAATAACAAAGGGAAATGGAAAGAAAACGGCAAATCCGCGGCGTTTTTATTCCCGTCCCATCCCGTGTCCCTCGGTTCGGGGATCCGTTTGAGCCCCGGTCTCGGCGCAATCCACGACGCCGTTCGGCCCCCAAGCCCCCCATCCTACCATCGATTTCGGACCCCGAAAAGAGCTTTTGATCCCCGAAAGCGAAAACCTCGGCGTGGACACAGTACCCTGCGCGTGGTACTCCGAGCATCAGACGGGACGGAGACAGCATGCTTTGCGTCTAACGCTGTCGCTGATGCCCAATTTCGGGTTCCTGTGCCTGCTGGATATTTTCATTGGTTGCGCCGTCGTGCCAGTGAGTTTGTCCACTCCGTCCATCCATGATGTGGACTTTGTCTCCAACATGGCTGCAGAAATTACACTGCAGTGACTAAGCCATTACGGGTTTCAATCTTTTACCCATTACCGTGGGAGAGGGCCTCGCCAACGGAGCGGTGGCCTGCCTGGCAACAAAACTATGAGCTTGATCCCATTCAAAGGAGCACGATGCGGAAAGGCTGACTGCATCCCCGCCAACCCCAAAGCGGCAATTCTTCAAGTGCCATCAGCTTACATCCCCACCACTCGAACCGGCATGGTGGCAGCACCTTTCCCTTTGCTTCATTTATGTCGTCATCACATTCCTCAAGCTCATCTTTCAGTCTAGATGAAACTCGGACGAACCAACCGGCCGACCAATCATTCACTCACCACATGCTTACAGATCCGCATGCCAAAAGGAGCCTAGCAGTGAACCGCCACTATGCAGACGGCTTACACTCATGATAGCCTCATCCGTCCTGCGTTGCTCAGGAACCTGGCCTAACTATCGACCGTGTCTCAATAGCTCAACGAGTAACAACGCGCGGGATAAAAGACAAGGCGCCTGTGGAGATGGGAGAGTATAGTCGTGCGGACGAATACATATCGCCGGCGGCGCAACACGGGGAATACCTTGAAAGCGAATGTATCCATGCTAGACGACTGTAGGATCCAAGTAAATGCCACTATTGTTCGTTACACGCTTCGGCCGAGGCGCATAAATACACGAAGCCCATTTCATATAAAACGACCAAGTCTGCATTTCTCCGTCCATCTATTCAATTGACCATTCCCGTATCACTCGCTCAAACTCATATCAAGATCTTCGATAATCAAGTCAGCAAGACAATCCTGAATAGCTTGAGAGCCTGAGAAAATCAGTCTCTCAAGGTGAAAAAGCGCCCCAATCTTGAAGCGGCTCCGCATGCATCACAGATCTTGTCTTCCTCACTTCCATAGCCACTCTTCAGCAGCAGCGAATAACGACTACCTTATCCCTTTGCGACTTCTGGTGCCCATCTAGCTGACGCTTCTAATCAAACAACCTACCCCTGCTGTTGCTCCGAAGTCATGGTTGCCCTCTTTGCACACGAAAAGGACATGCATGATCCCACTCCAGAAATCCCTTCTCTCGATGGAAAGGTCATATTCGTCACGGGCGGTGAGTCCTTACTACGCTATTACCCTCCCCTTCGCTCCCCCAACATCGCAGAGTATCTGTTCTTCGCTCGATGGAAAGTTTCCGTCACCTTTTTCGTGGTGTAATATCCGTAGAATATCTTTCAAAGAACGGGAGTTCTCCTCCATTATGTCCCGTCTGTCTTTCTCCTTCACTAGGTTCATGGGCTCAGCGTCTATATCGATTATCGGCAGCACGATGGGAGGGTGGCCGAGACTCTGATGTCACATACTGCACTGATATCGTTTATCATAAGATCGAGAGGAACTCTTTGGATACACTCACCTGTTCTACACCCTCCTATTTCTACTGTCGCAGTTCGTTTCAGTGGCAGCGGGTTTCCCCCTTCCCTTTTTATATCCACGACCTTCACCTTATTATCATCATCATATGCCCTGCCCATCCCCCGGCGAAGGAGCCCATCCTTCATCAGTCGACATTGCCCTCGCCCTCTCCACGCAGAAGCTGGATGAAGATCACTCAACATTGAAGATACCACCAAGTTCACCAACGCAGATGAACCGTTTCCTTCAAGACCACTATCACCAGCAACATCCGCTCATCATCCACTCGTAGCCAGCATACATACTCACGCACACACACGCGTATATCGCACCTCGAATCCTCCAACACACAACTAACAACCCAACAGGAACAGCAGGCCTAGGCAAATCCACGATCCTCGCCCTCTTAGCCCACAACCCATCCCACATCTACTTCTCCGGTCGCTCCCACTCCTCCGCCAAAGTCCTCATCGAGACCGCCGCCGCAGCCGCCGCATCCTCCTCCTCCTCTCCATCCTCAAAGTCTTCCACGCCAACCACTGACACTACAACAACAACCATCACGGCAACAACAACCACGGCAACAATCCAGCCCCCCCTAACCTTCGTCCCCCTAGACCAAACCTCTCTCCCCTCCATCCGCGCCGCCATCAAACAACACTTCACCCACACCCGCCTCGACATCCTCATCAACAACGCCGGCATCATGGCCGGCGCCCCCAGCCTCTCCGCCGATGGCTACGAGATCCAGTTCGCCACAAACCATCTCGGCCACGCCATGCTCGTCCGCGAGCTGCTCCCCGTTCTACAACGCACCGCCGACGGGACCTTGTCCAGTGGCGACGATGGCGAGCCACCAGCCGATGTCCGCATCGTGAACCTCACCTCTGTCGGATACCAGGCCCACCCGAGCGACGGCATCTCCTTTGCGACGCTCAAGACGACGCAGGCTGGACCGCCGGTCCTAGGACAGTGGATTCGATACGGGTACGTTGATTCCTCCGTTCCCTGATCGACACTCAACCCCTCTTCAATCCCCCCTCTTCTGTGATAATCCTCCATCCTCACCCTCAAAGACGGGAGAGATGATACCTCGCAAACAAGCAAAAGTACACCCCCCTCGCGACTAACACAAATCCCTCCCCCCTCCACCCTCTAGCCAAAGCAAACTCGCAAACATCCTCTACACCCGCGAGCTCGCCCGCCGCCACCCGAAAATCACAACCGTCGCAGTCCACCCAGGCGTCGTCGGCACCGGCCTCGTGACAAACCAAGGCCGCCTCAACCGCCTCCTCGTCTACCTCCCCAACAAGCTCATGGGCTCCCCGGTCCTCACGCCGGAGCAAGGGTGCTGGAACCAGGTCTGGGCCGCCGCCGCGGCGAAGAAGACGGACCTCGTCAACGGGGGGTTCTACATGCCCGTCGGGCACCTGGCCGACGACAAGCTGGACAAGACGGCGACGGACGACGAGCTGGCGGGGACGTTGTGGCGGTGGACGCAAGATGTTTTGGATGGGGTTTGATTAAGTGCTTGAGGTGGACGTGGACGACGTTGATGATCAAGGAGATGGCTCTTTAGTTTATTCAAATATTATTTTACATCTACATCTACCCGAAAATCGACATGGCGAATGTGGCCATTGCGGTGATTTGAACACCTGAGCCATGTAAGAGCCCCTTGTTAGTCGATCTGAATAAACGGTCGGTAAGTAGTGCCCGGAACGCATCTCGGGTCTCTATGGAGGCGGCCCGACGTCTTGCTTCCTCGGATACGGAGCCGGGACACGGCCGGCGCTGGCGAACCATCGCTGGATGGGCGTTTGCTCGTCTCCGCACCGGGCACCACGAGGGTTACATCGGACGTCGAGACAAGATAACACAATGGCACTTTGCCATCGATCGAACCTGGCTGTCTCACCTGGCGTGTGCCCCTCGTCCGCTCATTCAATGTCACCTCACACCAACCGTGTCGTCGACGCGGGCCATCGTCGCTTCCAATCATCGACTCCCCCACCCCCTCTTCAACAGATTGATCATACCACACCCATCAGGTGTTCAGTAAACTCTATGAAAAAGACGCACCACACCTGCTGGCTGGTGAATGTTTGCCATCACCTTGCAGCTAACCTCGTTTCCAGGATTCAATCGCTTTCATGGCCGGGCTAGCCCCATGATAGGCTTATCGGGCGCTCACACATCTCTTCACGTCAGGGCGAGAGGCATGGCACGCAAGGCACGCAAGCACGCCCCCTCCCAAATTCCCAAATTCCCAATCTCTCCAGTCCGCCGTTTGACAGGGTCGGCCTGTGCGTGAGTGTAGGTAGTAAGTCCTAGCGGCTCCCGCGGACGGAGGCTTACCTTACCAAGCTTACCCCGCCAAACGCCATCCTCCACCGACAACGACGCGGACCGCGCCTCGAACCGCGTCAAGTTGACACATTCGGGGAAATTTGTAAACAAAATAACATGAGCCTCAGAAGTGGCATCAAACTTTATGACTGCCATGTCCGGGCCCGCTGTTGAGCGATAATTTCCAAGAGAAAAAGTCGGGAACCTTGCAGATGGGGAGGCAAATCAACTGCCTGCCGTGCACTCGCTCATGCAGCACATGTTGTAACTTGTAAGCCATGTCCCAGGCGCACCACTCGTACGGCAAGACTCAACTGGGCTCAAAAAACGTGTCACAAGAAGCGTGAAAGACCAGAATGACGATCCAAGACAGGGCCGCCGTAATGCAACCACTTTCGGCCGGTAGGAATCCGTAGCACGTCCCCCGCGACCAGGGAGATCAAATTCCAGACGAAACCCACCGTCTCGGGTTGCATTCCTCAAGCAGGGGTGGAAAACAAGCACGGGGAGACTGCCATAGGAAGTCTTGGCTGGCGGCTCCATTGGCAGCACGTGGAGAATGGGAGTCTCATCAGAGTTATCGCATGGCTCTGCCATGGTCGAAACACTCTTGCCAGCCGCTTCCCAGCGGCAGACGGTCCAGACTCTCGCTGAAAAATTCTCTTGTTACCTCAACTCCATCGTTGCCATGCTTTCCGTGCGGGCAGCCCGTTGGGTCAGCCCTGACGTCGGCTTTCGATGGCCCGCCAAATGGGAAGCCCAGGGTCACGGCCCAACCAACTGGAGGGAGAGGTACAAATCGCGGAGATTGGGGCGGTCCAGTGTGGTGCGGAAGCGAAATAACGTCGCCTACCTAGCGCCGGCAAGGGGGGGGGGGGGGGGGGGGGGGGGGGGGGGGGGGGGGGGGGGGGGGGGGGGGGGGGGGGGAGGGGGGGGGGGGGGGGGGGGGGGGGGGGGGGGGGGGGGGGGGGGTATGTGGGCGTATTGCTGGAAACGCTGCAGAGCCAGAGGCAATCCATGAATGATCCAATCCAAAAGACTTATCCGTACCTCTCGCGATAACACCAATCGCAACTCGCTCCGTGGATTGCACAAGTCTGTGGCCATAAGACCGGTCTAGGCTGTGGGGATTCTTTCATCTTAGACCGTTTTACCCAGATTGACTGACGTAGCTGCCCTCCTTCTCATCAGTCAGGCCCAACTTTCAGCATCGCTGCATCGATGACCGGCTTCGTGGGCTTTGGGACCGTTCAATACAGTAGCTGGCATGGGCCTTCAATCCCGACAGTATTGAGCTACCGCCGTAATGGAACGCCTTGCTTCCCATGTTCGGTAATAAGCGGGAGTCCCATGTGTTGGAGGGGGCGATTAAAATGTCCGTCCGCCCTGGACTGTACCGGTATGGAGACCGTCAAAGTCTTGAAGTACCGGTCCGATCATGGCGCCGCGTGAGGCGTGTACCTACTTTGAACATTATCGTGTATCGTCGTCTATAACCACGTCTCTCGGGATTTTCTGTGCCGTCACCAGTCGATGCCACGTTGGCCCCCGTTGGTCCTCCGCCAGTATGGTCGTCAATTTTTGAATATCCCTCGTCTTCCCCAGCGATCAGCCCCGGGACAGCCTTGCCAGCAACATGCTGCCGGGTGGACCTGGAGAGACGTTCTAGCGCTGGCAATCGAGGGAGAAAAAATAATAATAAAAAAGCTTCGGTCCGTCAAAAACCAGTTGTAAATCTTAAAGACTGGGAACGGCCCGGCTGGTAGGAGCGTCGTCATCAGACGAACTGTGCACAGCACATCTTTGGTGACCCCATTCTTTCCCCAGTCAATCAAGATGCGACAACCTCAATCTGCGGCTGCACCGGGCCATATCGAACCCAGGCCGCTAACGTTCATGCCGTGCTGCAGGACCGGGAAAGTCCTGGGAGCAGGCGGGGAAGTACTCTGTGTTTCTTGTAGCGGGAATTTTCCACTTGGCCGTGGAGGCTTTCAGTGCTCCATCAGCAGAAACCTCGCACCCACATGCCCATCAAACATTGATTAACTTCGATTCGTGCTCAATCTCGATAGACATTTCATCTGGGCTGACGTGTGCTGATACAGCAGGGCTTGACCAAGCATCGGCGCCGGCCAAGGCCAAAGGCACTGCATACAATGTACGTTGATTGTTGCCAGGAAAGTGTAAGTTCGTTTCCTCAATCTTGAAGAGTTGGACCCGGTACTAGGTAGTAATCTAGGGCTGCGATCCCACCCGTTGGACCTGTAGCTATCCCGACCGGCCGGCCGACAACCATTCGGCTGGGACTTGTGGTGGACTCGACTGGGAAATTGCGCCATCATTGAATCTCACTCTGCCCATCTTCATATCGGAAAGTATTTCTGGCAGTTGGATTGAATTTGAAAGCAGTCATCGACTCGTCCACAGTCCCGGCAGCTCCGACAATCGAGCTTTCACTACAAAGTTGAAAGATGAAGTACAAGCCGGGATCTGCCGCGGCTGAATTTGATGCCAATGTCTTGCACAAGGATGCGCCAGTGGTACGAATGTCCCCGACACTAGGCGTCCTTGTAAGCCTTGTGCATTGCCAGATGCTTTCTTTTCCAACATCAGATTCTGCTTCATGATTCCGGCGCCCTCACAACCCGCGGATGGATGAAGTCTCCAACGTCTCCACGGGCATCTCACAGACCTTAGCACACGCGCCACGTTCATGCCGTGCTCTGTCCAGACGACAACCGCCCATCTTGCAGTCTCCGAAGTAGTATACTGCACAAGGACTGCCGATGAAGCTTGCTGAGCAGGTAGACTTGATGCCGAAATGTGACCCAGCCTGCAGAGGCCAGGAGCGTACGATCGCCGCTGTAAAAGTTAAATACCAGGAACAGCTTGCTGATTGGCCGCGGAAGCTGGCGACAGGTCCGTAGGGATGGACCAAGAAAGGCCGTCGAAAGCCCCTCTTTGAAATTTCGAAAGGGGGGTGGGGGAAACAAGATTATCGCTGTCTGCTTCTGACGGTGTCCATTTGCTTGGCTAGCGGGGACTTCGAAGACTTGACGGGTCACGGCTGAAGGCCAAGGGATCGCTGTCCGTCTAACAGGAAGAAGCGAGACATCCCCCGTAAACGAATTGTGAAGTTCGCATGAGTCGTGAGGTCGATGTGCCCCAGGGTGAGACATTAATGTACCATACAACCGTAGTAGGCAATGAGAGGCAAAGCAGAGCCAGTTCCAATATACGGTGTCTTCGTTGACAGGAAATGAAGGCTCACGAATCAACGAGACTTGTAGGTTGTTTCCTGAACCAGTCACAAGATAGCCTCTCCTCGGTGAAAGAAGCATGCGCAGCTTGGCCTCCGTTTCTCCCCAATGAACTCGTACCCAGAAGCATTTGCAGGGCAGTTATCCGTACGGGACACCGAAGTTTCTGTTGCGATGGACAGCCGTCTCTTCCGCAAAGCCACTGAGTTCCCGCGCCGTGACAGGTTCAAGAACCCGGGGTATCGTCCGTGGTTCAGGCCGGAAGAAAACCGGAGTAAGCATGCATAGTCACCTCCACTCTGTGAGACTAGATCCACGGAGATGCAGTATTAGTCTTATTATTGTGTCGAATCATCCTGCGCTCAGCTCCGAGACTTGACCAAGTTGAAACAGACACCGATTCGAAACCAAACGGCTCAAAGCCAGTCGTGCCAGTGAGAACGGGGAAGCCTGGTGATAGGCGGTGCGCTCCCATTGCAACCGAGCTGAAGGTTTTGCCCAAGACGTCTCGATAGCTGAAGAGAGGAACGGAATGCAAGAAGCGCTTCATTGGACCACAGCCGAAACGCGAATCTCACGGAAACGCGGGGGGTTGCATGGCAGCACGGGTGATGTGCAAAGTGGGCGTGGGCCAAAGCTGACCTGGCAAAGCGTGTCGGCCTACGTATTCGCATCCGTAGCCGTTCTTAAGGGACCAGGGTACCGCAGTGGACAATGATGTTTGCCATGGTCATGGCCAGTCTGGAAGACGACGACAAATAGTTGCTGCGCATAAGTCTGAG
Source organism: Colletotrichum orchidophilum (assembly GCF_001831195.1). Lineage (NCBI taxonomy): Eukaryota > Fungi > Ascomycota > Sordariomycetes > Glomerellales > Glomerellaceae > Colletotrichum > Colletotrichum orchidophilum. The sequence goes on along the minus strand of NW_019172990.1, from coordinate 301,919 downwards.
CAAAGCACAAGCTGATGTTCGTGTTACTACTCGCATTTCGTTTCCTGCTTACATTGTCAACCGGTGCCTTGGACGAATAGACAGCGAGGTCGTGCAGCTGGGAAGCCTTGAATGTTAAAAGTCAAAAATAGGGGTCGGTCGAGGGAACACCAGCTGACCAGATCTTTGGACGGATCTTGCGCGGCACCGCCGAGGGCACAGCAACCACAAACAGAGCACCCGAGATGTAGACTGACGACAATGGCGCAGATGACATTGCAGTTTCTGCACCTCATTGAATCGTGCGCCGATCAGCCAACGCCAATGTCGGCCGGCCAGCCTGGGCAGACAACTCTTAGGAACAAACCGCAGGAAGAGTGCAGCACAGGATCTTCCTCTGCTGTGGTTACTGGGGCGCGTTTCAATATTTATGGCGCAAAGACACCGGAGCGGCCCTGCGACGATTGGAGGCTGAACCAATAGACCACGGCAGGCGGTTGACGAGATTGTGAGGCCCGTATTCGCCCCGTTGTTCAGTTGAGACATCAGAAAAGGGGTCCAGCAGACAGGGCAGCGCACAAGATCAAGCCCGTGCCTATAATTCCCAGGCGCACTGTCGTGCAGTTGTGAGTTTGGAGTCAAAATGTTGATCAGAAAGTCAAGATGCAACTTTGACCAGGGCGACGTTTTGCAGTACTCATGATTGCCGCTTTTGAAGCGGCAAGACTACAGCCGCGGGTTGGTGAGTCTAGGCATTAGCTTTCCATACGCTCTGGAGATTAAGACAGTATTGACTGGCTGCAGAGACAGAGTTTATGAGCTGTAGGCGAGAGCTTGCAACGGTTGGCGCGATAGTTTGGTTGGGTAGTGAGACATTTAGAGAAGAGGTGGCCTGTTAGTGCGCCCCTGGCTTCTTGTTAATTTGGTCGACACGCCCCTCGTGGATCGTTGAAGGCTTTGCCATTTGTCAGTCAATTTTTCCATAGGCCTGACTGATACTGATCTGACGCTTGCCAGTGGTTTCTAGTGATCAGCGCGGAAGCATCAATGCAGACAGCTTCGAGCATCTGCGCGCAGTGACTGGCAAAGGGCATTGCAACCTGTCGGGCCAACTGCTTCTTTTTAAGGTTAAAGACGCCTTGACGAGTGCGGCGTAGATGGCGATGCAGTAAAGCATCGGTAATGGAACTGCTGAACCGTGTCTTGCCGGTCAGTGTCAATGTTCAATGCACAGCTTGCGAGTGGCCTAAGAACAGCAAACGCTAGGTATCACCTTGAAGCTTGAGAATCGTCCACAAGTAGTCTGGTGGAGTGGCAGGGCGCAGGCATGCAATCGTGCGGAACGCAGCCAGCTCCGCAGTTGCTAGAGCCACACCCTCGTCCCCATCTCGGTGTTTGGGCAACATGACGTTGGCATCAGAAAGGGCAGGAGCAGAAATCTCCTTGGACAGCTTCGAATGCAGCCAGATGTGGAGAGAGAGACAGACAGAGAGAGACAGACAGACAGAGACAGAACCAAAAGGGGCGAGAAGAAAGCGCTCGATGGACAGAGGTTGTGGCAACGACTTGCGAATGTGATGTGCGAAGTTGGTAAGGCGAAACGACGGAAAGCATGCGGGGGCCAGATGGTGGTGGGTACGAGAGCGGGCCGGGGTCCTCAGGGCACTGAGCAGATGACTTTGAAAGGATTCCAGGCGGCTCTGTTGTCGATATTTACAATGATTTTGACTCTTGTGGCCATGCGTTTCGTCCGTTTGTTGTCGCAGGCTAGAATAGGAACGGATGGGCGTCGGCAAGAACAGACTCTGCTGACAAGCGCGCAGGTGAAGACGGCAACGGCTCGGACGGGGTCTTGGCTGCATTGCTGATCAAAGCTTGCGGGCGATGCGAGAGTCGCTGGCAGCGTATACTTTGTTGAAGCGCAATACTATTAGAGGAAGCGGCGGAAGGCTTTTCGCCATGGGATGATGCGATTTGACGATGCAGGGAGGCATGCAGGGAGGCGAGACTACCGAGCTGCAACGGCACTGGACAGAAGAAGCCCACCAATTTTTTTTTTTAATTTTTTTTGGGAAGTCGACGAGACTCGTGAGACCCGACGAGAGCTGTTTTGGCTTGCTAGAAGAACGAAAGAGAGGCGGTTGTGGCGGCTTGGGCGGTTATTAGGGTTGTGATGGTGCCACAGGGGCTACGTGTGCTACCAAGAGGTTCGAAGAAGCCCGCCGATCGAGAGGGAGCTGGAATTTGGGGCGGTGTCATGTGCGTTCGCTGGCGTGCGGTTGTGTTTTGCTTCTTTGCCCCTCTCATCCAGAGAAGCCATGGCGATGAGACTGATGGTTTGTTTTGATGATGAATCCTTTGGCCGCCCGAGACATTGAGGGTCGAAGGCGAGGAAGGGCGTATCTTGTGTGGAGGAGGAGGAGGGGGGGAGGAAGGGGAGGAAAGGGAGGAGGAGGACGGGTTGGATACCTGGAAGGTGGTGGTGGTGCTGCTTCCAAGGCTGTTTGAGATGGAAGGAGCACTTCCGTCCCAACTTCCCCAGGCACACGCCAGTGCAGGATGATACGCACGAGTACCTGCATCTGCAGCTTCACCTGCCGTTGGCGGCACAGGCACGCGCATGTTCCTGCCGTCCGGTGGAAGAGAGTGCAACGAGGTACGTAGCATTCGCTACTCGAGCTGACTAAGGTAAGGTGAGGTGAGCCTGCTTGCCTATAGGGAAGGGCGGATTAATATCCGTAGGTGACCTGACCCCTATTTTACCTTACGAATAAGGTATTCCAGCACCAGCACCAGCACCCGCACCAGCAACAGCTCCAGCAACAGCTCCAGCAGGTCGTTTGAAGGCGCTTGCTTCTTTGCTTCAGATTGTGCAGAAACATCGTCTAGTATGACATGCACGGTATTCGGAGAGACACCTCCCCTGTCTCCTGTCTGCTCAGCCAATTGATACAATGACGGCATTTCATCGCCCGTGGCAGCAGGACAGGCACACAGGACAGGACAGGACAGGAGCAGCAAATAAGCCGAAGGGGAACACAGCGGCGCGGGATGAGAAGAATTGGAAGAGAATGGAAAGTACCTACTTTGCTGTACGTAGCGAGAGGGGACCCCACTTGCAATTTTGGCATCTGACACCCCTCAGTTAAGCACCGTGCGTGCTTACCTTGCTACCTATGTAGGTACAGGCCTGGCTGACATAAGGAAACCGAGTCTGTTAGTGCTCGTGCATGATGCATCACCACTTGTCTGCAGCTCGGACTAACAGACGCCGTCACCACCTCACTTCCCAACGGCTTTCCCTTGGTGTCGGGTCTGTCTGGCCCTCCACCAATGAGTAATGCAGCTTGATCCGCGCTAAGTGGCCAGGTCCCTTGCATTTCGCATCCCGGGCCAGACCCAAGCCAGACAAGTCTAGGAACAAAATGCCAGGGGCTCCAGCGTGCATCTCGCAGCTGCTGCCAGGAACACGCCCAGGGACACCTCAGGGGGCCTCTTTTGAGTGTCCAGCCGGGGCCAATCCCGCTCCTCCTCTTCCTCTTTTCTCTTAGTGCCGCCTTCGTGCCTCTCGAATGAGTCTCATCCCTCTCGTCTCGTCACGAAGCCCCGTCCCTGCTCCCCAATGTAGTCGACACGTCGAGTGTGCTGTCTGCTGAGTCGATGGGCTAATGACTACCTACTACGTAGTCCTACACAGTGCTGCCTGCCATCGGAGTAGTGGGCGGGGAGGAGGGGGGCATTTGTTCACTTTCCATCATTCGTGAGGCCCGATATTCCTGCAATTCTGAGCCCTAATGTTAGTTAGCCTCACACTCACCATCCCACTCCTACATATCCGTAGCATGTGTATCCGTAGGTATTGTCACTCACTCACTCACCTCATTCCCACTCATAAACCCAATCTCATGATTCATCCCACACCCCTCCCACGCCCCTGCCTCGACCACCACCATCCGTCCCGTCGTGCAGCCACAATCCCAGTCCGTCTCCTCCCCGTCCCCTGCCTCCTGTCCACACCTCTCAACTCTCCACGTCTCCTCCTCTCCCCTGCCGCCTTCACACCGTGACACCCCCCGTTCGTGGCTCGGATTCTCCAATTTCTGGTGCCCGTCGCCCTGTCCCTGTACAGAGTAACCGCACAGCGTCCGCAATTCTTCTTTTCCCTCCTGGCTCCTGGGTCACTCCTTTCTCTCCCGTCACTCACAATCCTCCAACGTCTCCAGTCGTTTACTTTGCTTCCATCGGCCTTCCTTGCTCGCCTACCTTCTTTTTTCCCCTCCTTCTGCACTCTGTTCTGCGTCTACTAGTAACCTGAACTCAAGTCACTCGTTGCTTTTCTTTCTTGTCTTCCTCCTGGTTCCGTTTTGTTTGCCTGTCAGGAAAAAAAAAACTTGGGTGAGGCAAGGGGAAAAAAAGGTTTCTCAAGAGAGCTCCCACATTCCCACCCGAGTCCTTCTTTTCTCGATACACACTCTCTCGTCTCTTTTTCCTTCCTGCCGTCTCGTCGACTTCGAGTCTACCAGTACGACGCCGTAAACGCTACTCGCCACCCTGTCTGGTCGACCTCGCCTAACAAACGAACGGCACTGCGAGATCCAGTATCTCTGCAACCTTTGGACCGCCCAAACACGACCACTCGACCGGGATTGTCGACTTACCCCCGACGGGACCTCTCCCTTTCTTATCAGTAACCCGCGATTCAGCCATATTCCACCTCATCTCCTTCGGGAATTTATCCACCTTGTTCACCCGCGCCAGCTTTTCAGGCCCAGCTCCTGCACCTATTGCAGTCACCAGACCGAAATCGACGCATCTCTTGCTGCCGCCAGCCTATTGCGCAGGAGACCATTGGAATCCGTGTGCGACCCTGGACTTTGGGGACTTTGGAGTCTGATCTGGCTCATACGACGAATCACTGCTCCTACCCGTGTTGACGCTTCGATCCCGTCGTCTGAGCACATCGCATTTTCGCCAGGATACTTCTCCCTCGCCGACTCCCTCGCCGAGACGGTCAACATCCAGATCGACGCTGCTTTGAGTCGCCAGGAGCAAAAGTCTACATGCGACGTTGACAGCCCAGGACACAACTCCATCTTTTGCTGAAACATTCCCGATACGGCGACATCTCTGATCTAGGTACGCTTTTTGCTCGAAATGTCTGCTCTGTCCCTCTTGCCCATGTCCCGCCGCCCACGCACCCGCGTCGTCTTTGATATTGGTTGCATTTCCTCTCAGAAACCCAGCCGACAATTTCGTCCCATTCTCCCAGCTGCGACGGGGCTCAAGCACAGCTTTAAGTGTCTCCGGCGCGTTGCTGAACTCAATCGCGGCTTGTTCACGCCCAAAGCCGTCCGGAGCTGAGACCGGAACGTGGTTCTGTGTCCAAGGGTTCCTGTCAAATCTTTGCTGACGATTCTGCTATTTTGGTCTAGCTATCCCGCATTCCGACTTCAGACGCACCCTCGGCCAATCGTCCTGAGCGAACATCACCTGTTTCAAACAAACTTTCGCCCTTCGTCCCAACTACTCGATCTACCATCCCAACCACTATTAATGGATGCCGCTTAATGAAGAGCACCCACACCCAAGCTTGATCAACAGTCTTAAAAAGGAATAGAGGGACTGCCTGCCGACTAGACGCAGAACGCTCCTCTGCCAACGAGGCAGAAATTATTCATCACAATGAATAGATTCCGCACCAAGAAGAGGGCGAAGGATGATGCCGCCTCGTCCACGCCTCGGGCTTCCCATGAATCAGAGACTCCTGCCCCATTTCGTTTGTTCGGCAAGGGGAAAAAGTCACAAGAAGAAGAGCCAAAGAAGGAACTGGACCTCGAAAACGCTCTGCCTCCCAGTGATGATTTTCGAACGAGTCTGCTCATGACAGGGTTATCAGCACGATTTTCCATGCTGAGAGAGCAGGATGACCCAAACACCAAGATTGGCAAGGCAAGTGACGATAGCGTTTTATTTCCCAAGCGCCAATCGAGGATGCTGGACTTTGGCTTTGGCATCGGTGCAAATGGATTATCAGATATCGCCGAGGTCGAATCAATCCGAAAAGAAGTACCCTTCTCTCGGATGGACTCGTACCACTCAGCAGATGGTAACTCCATCTCGGGAAGCGTCATGGACCGAGCCAAGCCAGGAGAGGGCAACAACCTATTCGGCGGACGCCAGAAAGTGTACAAACTTGGTTCCGGTGCTATTTCCACCAAGAACCTCGACGGGGGTGGCATGAGTGGACGAGTAATCTACGACGACGACGTCTCCAAGTCAGCCTTCCAGAAATGGAGGCAGAGCGAGAAGTCCAAGCTGTCATTTGACGACGATCAAGAGCAGAAGCCCTCAAGCATCGATATTCCCCGCGCCGAATCACCTCCGCCCTTGGGGTACGACCGTAAGAGAGAAACCAACTCAACAACATCATCGACGCCGTCACTGGGACGCAACTCTACAGCAGCCACGTCTGTCATGTCTCAACCAACATCGGCAGCAAAGGACTGGCAGTCAAACCCGACCGCACCCAGCTCAGCGACAGGCACTCCCAATCTTGACCGGAGCGTCACCCGCGCACGACGCCTCTACGAGACGGGTCTCAACCATGAGCTCCAAGAACAACAATCTTCAGCTCTTTCGCGAATGGACACTCTATCCCGGCAGCGAACACTCGGCAGTAAGACTCCTGATCTCCAAAACGGACCTTCTCCGACGAGCAGCCTCTTCAGCGACCGGTTCGGCAACGATAGGAGAATCTTGGCAAAGGGAAGCGCCCCAAACTTGCGATCCGTGAGTCCACCAACCATGGGATCACCGATCGCCCCGATGGATCTGGGTATCAATGTGCCTTCGAACTCGGAACCCAAGTCCTCTTTTGGAGGTGCACCACCTTTGAGCCCCCCCATTAGCGAAGGGGAGGAAAGCTCTATCCTACCTAGCGATAGGGGCAAAGCTACCGCCATGGGCCTGTTCCAGAAGCCGCTTCACTCTTATGACGAGTCGAGATATGCTCAGAGACAGCTCCAACTCCAGCAAGGCCGAGAGACGCCTACCAACATGTTCCGCACTGAGTCTAACGCTTCTCAAACCACCGGCCGGTCCCGTTCATCTTCGTCGGCTCAGAGGCTGCCGGCGGAGAAATCTGAGCCGATTATTCGAACCGAGCCGACTGTGAAGGAAGAAGAGGCTGGACTGAGCTTCTATGACGATTCGCTTTCTCCGCAAGACGGCACGACCAACCCAGCTGCCGCATTCTACAGCACTACAAGGCGGCCAGCTGATCGCGACCATCCCGCACTCAGGGACTTTGCCGTGCCGACGCCACTTTCTTTGAGCACTGGCGCTTCGGTGGAGCCATCGCCTGTGTCCGATCAACCTTTTACTGCTGTGTCCGCAGAGACGACAAGCTCACCACTAGACTCTCCAACGCTTCCATCATCCGCAGGCCTAAGCGGAATGGTCCGCCAGCATCTGAGGACTGATAGTGCCAATTCATCCATTTACGGCTCAGCACCGCAAACCTCCAATTATGCTTCTAGGTTCCCTTTCGACCCGTATGATTCGAAATCTCTGGCCGACATGGGAGTTATGGCCAACCCTTGGGAACTTCAGTCCCCAGACTGGAGAAATTCGACATTCAACGAGAAGGAACAAGCGCCTATCAAGCCGAAGGAACCGGCAGCTCCTGAGCCCAGCCCTCAGCCTCGACAAACGCTGCCGTCGGAGAATCAGCCAATCTCGGAGCGCAACACTGGATCGAGCACAGAGATGGAAAAAGAACATGACGAGTTCGCCAACCAACTCGCTGACCGTGCGCGCCGGGTTCGTGAGAGGCTCACGTCGTATGTCGAGTCGGACCGCGACAGCAGGTCCCTGTCACCTCACCCCGTCGAGCGCATCAGAGAGCCATCGTTGCCCCGCCCGAATCCATTGGGCATTTTGAGACAGAAGACTAGCCGCGGCTCTTTGATCGATCGCAACCGCGAGAACCGCGTCGACAGCCAGCACTCCAAGGCTATCAAGATGCTTGGCCTGGCAACTTCAACCATCAGCAGCGCTCCAAGCTCGAACAAGTCAAGCTTCGAAGAGAAGGAACCTCAGTCCACTGCTCACGAAGAACGTGAGAAGCCAGCATTCCCCAGGGCTGAGACGGCCCCGGTCCTTCCCACGCATGAACCGGAGAAGGACAAGGAGGACGAGTCAATGCACGCTGGACTCCAAGCATTTAGGCAAGCCAGGCGGCGGTTGATGGAGGCCCAGAAGAGCCCGTCGAATGTCCCTATCATGCCCGGTCAGGCGCCTGGCTCCGTCTCCGTTCCGATGGTTGGCCCACCCGCATCCAGGACCGCCCCCAACCGTGAGCGCACTCCCGGCCCGAGATCACCGTCTCGCGAGCGCCGACCGCCTCCTGTCACCTACCAGCAGCGGGCACCTAGTGAGGAGCCACAGCCTAGCAACGGCCCTGGCCGAGTGCCGTCGCGCCCTCCTTCTCGGACTGAGCGGGTAGAACGTGACCGCAGCGGCTCTGAGGCTAGCAGCGGCGGCGACAGGCCTCACCGTCCTCCGCGCCTGCGTACCGGGACCGCCTCATCACCTCACGAAGAGCGCGGAATGGCGCCCCCTCAAGGGAGACCTCCAATGCTGAACTCGCCAGGCCTCCCTGGCACTAACATTCGTCGGTCTCCAATCATGCCTCCTCAGCCTTACCCGGTTGGAGCATCCCAAGGAAAGCCTCTTGATCGGTCTGCTTCCCAGGGCAACCTGGCTGTTCAGTACCGCCGTCGGGGCCCTGATTCCGGCCAGCCCTCGCCCATCTCCCCAATGGCTCCTATCCCTTCGCCGTCAATTCCCGTCAGCCAGTCTACACCCGCTTTCGTTCCCTCCCGACGACCATCCGCACCTCCTGTGCCATCGCCCAACTCGGAAACTGCACTTGTCAGCCGCCTTGACGAGTCTATGAAGAGGGTTGTCAGGAAGAAGGACATCTCTGAGCCGACTTTTGTCTCCTCTACCTCCCGCGTTCCAACCGTGGCTCTCCCCGAGACGTCGGAGTCCCGTTCTAGAAGCGGTTCTAGGACGCGATCCGGTAGCATCCTGGGTGCCACCGCCTCAACGCCAAACCTTCATGCCAGCGCGCACGCCAACATTAACGCTCCGCCTGTACCTCCAATCAACCCTAAGCGCCGCAACATGATCGGTTCGATGATGGGTCGCAGAGGAGAGGAGGACATGGGCGCAAGTTCTCTTCACCTGCCCTTTTCACCGCCACCGATCCCTAGCGAATACGGCGGTGACAGCCACAGTGCATTCTCCGTGAGCGACGAAGAGGACGGTCCCGGGTCTCAGCGGCGCCGACTTCGAAAGACCATTAGCGAAGCCAACGGCATGAACATGCGTGCTCGGCTTACCCGGGGTAACAGCCCACCGAACATGCCTGGACCCACGGCCATGACAGGGGGCTTGAACAACGGAAACATGCCTGGTGGCATGATTTAAACATCTAAACAACCGCCACGAAGCTCTTCATTGTCTCTAATCATCAGTATCATTAAAAATGGATGGCGGGGTTTAAAAAGGAGAGAAAATGGTTGTCACGAATCTATGAGTACGTTTTTGTATTTTTGCCTTGGATTTTTTCTATTTCAATTACCCCCAAGTTGGTCTCCATGTCCGCTTGGCTCTTATTGTATATTTCTTATTCCCCTTCATTCTTTCCTCTCTGACTGTAGCACTTCTGTGCTCAGCCTCTTCGACGTTAGGCTCTCGGAGGGAGCATTAATAGGGCGGGGTCCTCCTTTTTGGGATGAGTTTGTATGCATTTTGGTGGCGGGCCTGGTGTCTACCATCTGAAGGACTTGAAGATCAGGTGGGGAGAGCAAGTGCACGGTCATTCCGAGTCCGAAGAATACCAGAATATTTCGAGGCTGTGGCTAGGGTGGTGGTGCAAAGGTCGGTGTCTGATATACCATGTACTAAAGTGAATTGGGAGCAATCAAATTCATCGCAATCAACATTTGACATCAGCTCTGAGTGATTTGCAAAGTGGATGTTCACTACGCCTGAGAAAGTCAAGGCCGGTGCGTTTATCAGCCTTGGCATCATTCCCCCCAAACAGAGACGGCATGCTGATCGGCGAAAATACCCGGCCTATCCCCCCCTAGGGGGCCGGCGTCCGCCCGGGATCCACCCCGAACAATACGCCGGCCACGCAAAAACCTGCCGATCAGCATCGCACCGGTGTCAAGAAAAAGGCTTATCGGCATCGCGAAAAGGCTGCTGAATAATACTACGTTGGCGGATCAAGCTCGACATAATCTGGCGTAGATAGAGAACCACGATGGTATGTGTCGCCTTGCGTGCGCTATTCGCGTTGCCCGCCGGAGGGGCCCAAGATGTTTTTGAGGATAGGGTGGTATAATTTGCTTATTACTGAGGGTAAGCCTTTCGTTCTCTACTGCCGTCTTCTATTTGCTTGCTTGCTACATGGAGAGTATCATCTCTTGGTTCATGGTTTTCAAGCACTTCTGGCTGGCACGACATGTCACCCTTTGGGTGCCGGAGCGGATTGGCCTTTTCTTCTTCCAAAGCGGCGTGGCATTTGCGCAAATGAAGACTGTAGATGTATTTTCTTCGCCAGTCGCCGATTTTATACCTCTGTCTATTCGTGTGCAAACGCCAGCTAACAGGTTTCTCGCCGTCTGATGTGTGCGGAACAAACTGAGAGCATCGGCGCTAGAAAACTACAGCCCGTCCAAGCCGCCACCGTCTCGTGCCTCTCTAATGGAAGAGCACAAAGTTATTGCCCTTTTCATTGCCGACACAGATACAATCGGTGCAACTATGACGCTTGGAACTTATCGCCTGTGTAAACATTTCGGGGAAAGTACGCGAGGTTGAAGGTAGAGCTGAAGGACGTATGGCCGCACCTGACAGGCCCCACGCCGATAGTACAATAGCTAGAGAAGTTGCCTTAAGTGGTGAGTATTCATCAAAAAGTGTGCTCAACGATTCAAACTTGCAAGAAAGCGAAGCAGGAATTTTCAGTAGTAATTATAAAGAATCTTTGGCGTTTGTCCTCTCAGAGAATACCAGTTTTAAGGTGGATCCGGGTGCACAGGAAACAACTCTGCTACTCTCGTCTACATTCCCATGAATTTAGGCACATAAAAAGAAATGGCCTCTTGCTTCTTACCAGTAAAGGGTTTAGTTTTTGGGATTTCGCGATTTGCTTTTGTCAGCACTTTGTTTTTTGATCATATAGTGTATTGAGTGCAATGGGAATCACCAGTATTGGTTCGGTCGTGGAAGATGCAGACTCAAGATGTGCCTTTGGGTCAACATTTTCGGTGGCAAAGATAGTATTTCATTAATACAAGTTAGGGCTCATGATGTCAAATTGGTCTTGAGATATTGACCTTCGTCTTCCGGAATTGAATGCATCAGAGGCTAATGCCGTCGGATAGGGGCGTATTGGGCAATTGAGTTCAAGCTAGGGTGATCTGAAGTTTGTCTCGACTTGACCTTCATCGGCTCCTTGGTGTCAAGCATTGCCGTATTTTTGCACGAAAGGGAATCTCGGCAACAAATTCCGGCAACCTGGCACCTGTTAGAGGCGATAGTATAATACCCCAGTTTGCAGAATAGAGATCTAGAGGGACAGAAGCAATCAATGGATTTTGCCTTGCTTACCGCGCTCTACGCCAAAAAGGTAAGCATGCACATTATAAGAAACGCGTTAGAGCAAAAGGATGGGCCCTGGCCAGGATTCGAACCTGGGACCTCTTCCAATCGACCGTAGAGACTCGAAAGTCTTGCTGAAGCCCTAAGGAAGAATCATACCGCTAGACCACCAGGGCCAGTTATCTTGAAGCATCGTACGATGGTTCTGGATGCTGCTGGTGCGCCGTAGCTTGATTCAAGGAGACTGGTGGGACACGAATTGTGCGATTGTGGAGTTGGGGCGGGCCGTGATGGGGGCACGGCTTGACGACCTGTGGGTTGTGCGTAGAATTTGTTTAGAGTGAAACAGATATAGCTTATTTCAAGAGTACGTCCCGATTGAACGGAGCCGGAGAGAAAAGTGGTTATTCACATGTCCTGCCAAAGCTTGAGTGATATAATGGCCTCAGGTCTTGTTCTCTACTCATCCAGGTGACCGGGACATCAGGCGACAAGCAGGAGGATGATTGCACGTCTCGATACTGTGACAAACAGCTTATTCCCATCATAAAAACCAAGTGTGGTTTGTATTAGATATAGACATTATGTGATTTGTATCTACTACTGCCGGATACGGCGGGTTTTATATGCCAAAAACAGACCTGAAGGCCTCTACACGTCCCGAACTTGACAGAACGGAAACCAGAAGGGGCTTTTTACCACCTGAAATGGAAGACTCCCTTCAACCAGCTCATAACAGAGTTGATCATGCTGTTGATATCGCCACCATTCCTCAACTGGTCAGCAATCTTGTCGATACGATCCTTGGTAGCGAGCCACTTGTCCAAAACAGCCTGGTCGGGAGCATTGAAGGTGCTTCCAGTACGAGGAGGCAGGGCCTTGGTGCACTCGGTCAAGTCGTTAATGTTGAAGACGCCGAGGAGAGAGAGACGGATGTACTCGCGGGCGTAGTCCCCGTTCCAGTGAGACTGTCCACCCGGACCGGCGAAGGCCTGGAACTCGGCACTCATGCGGGAGTCCTTTGAGAGGACGATGTCGCTGGCGAACTTGAAGACACGAGCGGGCGCAAAGCCGAGTGTCTCCTTGTAGAACTTGACGTCCCAGACGCCGGGGGTGCTATCTTGCGGGTCGCCGGCGCGGCTGGGGTCCACGAAGCGCTGCTGGCTGGTGGTGTGGGCGCCGATGAGTGCGGTGAGACCGTGGGGCTTGATGGTCTTATTCTCAAAGAGCTCAATCAAGAAGTCGGCAGAGCCGGTGACCGGAGGAAGAAGGTTCATGGGGGCCGGGACGGAGGAGTCCTTGCGGCCAACGTAGGTGCGAATGCGAGGGCCCAAGGGGCAGCTATCATGAAATCAGTGTACGCTCAGATCATCAAGGTCACAATGACTTACACGACAGTGGCCACGGTCGCAGAAAATTGAATGAGATCGGCCATTCCGATGCCATACTGCTTGTACTGGTCGTACCAAACCTTGGTCTGGGCAACAATCTCCCCGAGACCGAGGTTCTCTGCGCGTGTCATCTCCTCAGCAGCGAGGATAATCGATCCATCAGCTCCGCCGAGGTTGCCGGTGCCCTTGGACCAGCCTCCGGCATCGTGGAAACCCAGACGGACAGCGGCGCGGGCGAAGTCGGTGCAGCGGCCAGAACTGCCCCTGAAGACGGCCTGAAGATCGTTGGCGATGTATTTCCAGATACAGCAGGTATCAGCGGCGCACGCCGCGGAGCCCTTTGGTGCGAGGTTGCTGGATCTCGCAGAAGTTGAGTAGGCTTCGTCACTCTCGGGATTATCGAAACCAGTAAGAAGCTGCTTAACGCTCTTGCCGACGGTGGTGAGTTTGGAGTCGTCGAGGGTTGCGAGGTCGCCAATGACCTCGTTGGAGTCACCGTCGTCGGCGCCGTTGCCGTCTACATCGGCGCGGGAGCGGATCTCGGCAAAGGTGTTCTTCATGCCGGGGTAGGCAATGATGGGGGTGGCCGCGAGAGCGGCGGTAAGGAAAGTTGACACACGCATGGTGATGTGGCTTTGAGATATTTGTGTACCTTGAAGAAAAGAAGTCGATAGGGAGTGGTCTAGGTTGTCGCTATGCTCAAGTCGTAGAACGAAAGGATGATTCTATCGAATCGAAAAGGAATGTGAGAGTCAGAGCAGATGATGAGGTGTGTCCTGAAGAGACTTCTGCTAGAGACTGGGCATCATGGCTTCATTATATCCTCATCAACAGCCTAAGACCGGGAAGCCGTGCTCGCCTCTCTGCGTATCTATTCTTGGCAAAAGAAGCCATCGTACAACTTAAAGGCTGACTGTGGAGATGATAAGTCCCCACTCGTGTTGGCTAGGCTCGGGGCGCCTCGGCGCCGTCGACGTTGTAATGAAGGCTTGCTTTTGCTCCTTCTCATCTGCTGTCAGTGGTTGGTAGCCTCGTATTGGGCCGACTCAGCCGAGTAGGAGTTGGTCCAGTCCGAGCGCCACCTTGTGTACTCACATATGCTCTGCCTCTACGAAGCCTTGAAGAGTCAGAAGAGTTATGTTGATCACGATTGGACAGCCAGACCGAGCACGATGGTGGTTGCTACGGCGGTGGGCGAGGCGTTTACCGGAAGGGAACAAAGAGGTCTGTGTCCCGAATAATACCACATGAAGATACCACCTGCTATAGATTCCCTTGCTTTATCTTTGAGGGTCCAGCAATGCTTGCGAATATTGGTGCAAGAAAAAGCTATCAGTCAGTGAGTGTTGTTCAACTTGCATTGCGTGAGGACACGGATTCACTTCCACCATCTTTGACAGATTAAGTCGCCGTGCTTCGTATCGATGCACCCATCATCCGACCCTGCAAGATGTGCTAGCAGCGGAGTGCATATTCAGACGCATAAAATTCCTAGCTCCCATCTTGATATTGGTTCTATTCCAGATCCGATATGCGGGCGAGACCACCTTGCCCCTTCTAGCAATTGACTTAGACCAAATTTGAGCAGAGGCATATCTGTTCAGGGGTAGTAGAGCGAGTCGCAACCTTACAAAGGAGAGAGTTGCTTTAGCGTTGCGTCCCGTATGCAGTGCGATTCTGACGCTAATCCAATGTTATTTCTAGCGCGCGACGGCACGACCATGGCTACTAAGTTCCCCTGAAACAGCAGGTGGGATGGCCCAAAAGACGCTAATATTCTCGACACGAACGCCGTTGAGCTTGTTTTCCTGCGTGGATGGACCGTGGGGACGTTTCTTGTCGTCTGATGCTGTCTCAGAAACTTTCAACGCTCGGATCGCGCGACAACCAGCTGGATCGTCCAATTGTTAAGTTGCTATTTCTAAATCGTAATAGCAGAGCACATTTCCGAACAGGGGTGTCAATACGTTTCCTCTAATTCGTGTTTTGTGTATTACTCGTCCACGAAAAGTGCAAGTTTCCGCTTGTCGTATTATCACATGCGTAGGGGATACCTCCCTGCAGCATCCTCATACTTTCCTGTGAAGAAGAATGCATCATACAGCACCATATCCGATTCCAGCCTTGTTATTGCCTCACTCTCTAGGCTTGTCATGCCAAGCTTTCTGACAATCAACATGCCCTTCACCCCCGCGTGACACTGACATGCCTCGTCCGAGGAGGGCATCTGACATTGGACCGGCTTTCACTGGTCGGACACAAGCTGATAAAATAAGCTTGAAGCCTTCAAGCCTTCCTCTGATCCTCGGCCTGAGCGAGCTGACCCGAGTCGCACTTTCTTCCCTCGTGTTGGCCTTAAGTGTTGGTGTGAGAGAACGTCTCTGCTCTGAGCTGAGAAGACGGTGGCAGCGGCACTAAACCTTCTTTGTCATTTGTTCAGTGTCTTTGACCTCCTTCTCGAGCTGGCGCCTGGCGCTAGGAATGGGGCCTCGGCCCGTCGAGGATCGTCAGGGGAAGCACCCAAGCCTGGCCCTTCACGATACGGATACTGTTTGTTCTATTTGGCAAGCCGTAACGCCTCAGGCTTCAGCCAGCGATTCAAGAACCAGGCGGACCCAGCCTCATCGCGTCCTCCTGGTCAAGCTGCCAGTACCCACCGATCTCTCGGAACGTCTGCTCGACCCCAGGTAAAATCTCATTCAAGTCTCTAGCCTCGACATCAAACATGTCGGTGCACTGAGCCGCTGCGAACTTTTCAGTGTGCTGGGGCATGTACGCAGCGCCATCCCATTTTATGGCGACGTTGACGTTCACTTCTGGACTCTCTTCGCTCGGCGCCCTCTTGTAATGCCGCAGATATCCGCCCTTGGCGTCCCGATTCCACCTCATGACTTCGAGAGATGCAGTCTTGACAAGCCCTCCGTGAAGGAAAGCGACGCGGCCATCGTCTGGGTGGTGCTGCGCGAAAGAATGCCCGCAGTAGAACCCATCATTCTCCGTTCCGACGCTCGTGACCCATTTCTTGGGCTTTCCAAACATTGTTCGCAGGGCGTGCCATGCAAAACGGAACATGTCCTTGTCGCCTAGCAATATCTCATTGTAGTATTTCCCCTGCTCGTTGTTGAGCCACGAGGCGAGCTGCAGGTGATACCAGAAACGCTTTTTATCCACCAGGAGCTGTCCGCTCTCTTGCTCGTGCTCGGCCATTCGGCATGGCGTGTTGAAGATAGCCCAGGCGGGGTTTTGAGGACGCGTACGGGCAATGTCAGGCCAGAATACGGAGTGGTATTCGGTATACTGGATCGAATCGTAGAGAATCGATGGATCGACCATGGGAATGTTGTCGGAGTCTAGTAGCAGAGGTTCTGCCCAACGCGAATTGAGCAATGCGGCCGTCTTGAGTTGATAGTTGATCCCAAAGATTCCATCCTTCTTAATATGCACAATGTTGTGCTCTTTCGACAAGTCGTTGTAGTATATTGGCTCGTAGAGGGCATTGAGGTCCGCCATGGCACCAATGTTCATCTCGGTGTCCCAGTAGTGAATTTCAATAGGAATTTTCGACCCGAGTTTCTTCAGCTGACGCAGAATCACCTTGACGCGCATCACCGTGTCGGCGTTGCCCGCGACTATGACCAGCCCTCGCCCTGTGAAGCGATCCTTTACGCGCGCGTATGGGATCATGCCGCCCTGGACGAAATCGTGCCACTCGCGTCTGCGCAGCTCAATTTCCAGCACCGGTCGATCCTCCATAACCCACTCCAAAGAGTCTGAGAATTGGAAGTCGACGTACATATCCGCTGGCCAGGTACAGGATGCGCCGGCTTCCCGCTGGGAAACGCCCTTGATATTGGCAACGGCAGCGAAGTGGGGTATAAAGTCATCGGCTGTCGCGAGTTTGTGCGCGTCGGGAATGAGTTGCGCCTGTATTGGCGGCGGCTGGAACTCAAGGTTGTTGTCGGTAATGGGCACCTCGATGTGATCAGGAGGAATGTCGATGTTGATGAGTGAGCCGCTCGGTGGCTGCTCCGGTGTTGAGTTGGGGTTCCATCCGGATGTCTGAGGATTTGCGTCGTTTTCCCTGAACAAGAGGATGAGAATGATGGAGATGACCAGCGCAAAGATGACGCGGGTTCTCCTAATGCCTGCCATATCGACGATGAGCCATTGACATCAAAACTCCAAACTAATGGTACAACACAAGAACAGCTGTTGTGGGGGATATTCAGCGCATTTCAACAGGAACCCCTGAACAGAGAAATAATCATCCAAAATGAGCATTCTCCATGGTTCACCTCATCTTGTCTGTCTTTGCCGGCCTCGGTCCCAGCCATCCCATTTCGCGCTGATCTCCATGTGAATTGAGCAGGGATGTTCCCCAGCGCACGCTGGTCGTGCTGCTTGATTGCATCGTGCGGGGTTGGTCACATCCTGGACGACGCCGTCGCAACGCTTGATTCCATACATTTTACTTCACGGGCTTCCATTGGATGAGCAGTCGATCAGCGGCAGTCGAGCGGCCCGGAGCATCTGGAGTAGTCTTGGTATGCCCCTACGGTATTTGCAGATCTATCACTCCGTCCCATGAAGGGATTCTTTCTAGTGAGTTTCCCGACTCCAATGAGAATGTTGAGTAAGGAAACATAAAAATGGGCTTGTTGAACATGCATGTAACCCTCTCGTATCTTCATTCATCTCTGTGTCTCTCTATACCAACTACAACTTTGCCTTACCCAAACCGAGGTTGTTCCAGTCATCCTGCGTGAACGGCACATATGTGCTGCCTTTTCCGTGCTTCTCGATCCACAATAATTGATCACCACCTTGGATCTTGCTTGGATCAACGCCCTCATTCTTCAGCGGCAACTTGTTCTGCTTATTATTGTGTGAAGCCGTTCCCTCGTTCAAGACTCGAATGAAAGCCGGCACGGCGTATCTCGGAAGCTTTGAGCGGGCGTAACTGCAGACACGTCAATTTTGTTACATGCAAAGGTTTGAAACGTTCGACCAACCGGAGAAAATCGGCGTAGTTGAAAGATCCTTTTTGGTCTGGGGCGATGGCAAGAGCTGCCGCGCCAGCTCTGCCATCGTGTCCAGGAAGCTGGACGCCGTATACGACGGCCTCGTTGACGCCCGGATAGTGACCGAGAACCTCTGATACTTCTGCAGTCGATACGTTCTCGCCTTTCCAACGATACGTGTCTCCTAGACTGGGCCAATGTGAGTAAAATGGGCGAGGGTAGAAAAGTCGTTGATATTTACCGATCTAGGAAGAACCATCTGCCCTCACTATCGCGTCGTAACGAGTCTCCAGTCCGGTAGAAACAATCTCCCTTCTTCAGTATGTCGCGGACAAACTTCTTGTTCGTTGCCTCCTCGTTGTTGAAGTAGCCCGGAAACGCTCGTTCTCCCGGATGCTCGACTAGGATCTCACCACCGACTTCGTACGAGGCGCGTAAAGCGAGGCCGGTCTTTGGATCTCGTATGATGTTACCGGTCTCCGCGTCAATCTGTACAGGCACCACCATGTTTCTATACTTGAGTCGGAGCAAAAGCCCGTGGTGGCCCAGAGCATTAGCAAAGAAGTCACCCCGGGAGAGGTTGCGAAGCCCCAATGCGCCCTCGGTGCTGTTGTAAAACTCGCAGATCGTGTCGATGCCGAATCTCTCTTGGAACCGTTTCCATACGTCGGGCCGGCAGCCGTTACCGAAAACACCATGTATGTTGTGGTCTTTGTCACGCGGCGAGGGCGGTGAGGCTAGAAGGTATCGGAGAGTCTCGCCCACGTAGATAAACCAAGTCGCCTGGGAATCGCGGACGTCTTCCCAGAAGTTCGAGACGCTAAACTTGGGCGCCATGCAAACTGTGTATCCGGACTACAGCCGTGTTAGCCATGACTGGCAGAGTGCTACTTGGACGGAAGATCTCACCAAGAGTTGTGATAACATGGTGATACCACCTGTTCCATGGTAATACGGCTACATCCACCTAATCAGACGCCATGTTCGCTGGACCATTCCTGCGTTCACTTACCATGCAAACGTAGCATCTTGCGTTTGCGCCGGTTGTAGGGTGGAGGCCGAGGTCGTTCTAAGTAGTTCAGCATGCTGCAGGGAGACAAAATGAGCAGCGTTTGCTCACCGACAAGACGAGACTACCTGCTGCGGCAGCTGGCAAGAGGACGGCCTTAGGTAGACCTGTAGTTCCGCTGAGACCGTCAGAAAAGTCAAAGGCCGATGCCAACGGACCTACCTTGTGTAGAACAAACCCATTGCATCCCTAGGCGTCATACTCTTCCTCAGTTCATCACTCGGCCGGATGGGATCCATCTGGTATATTCTTTCCCTCTCCTCCCCAATATTGATAACCTTGACCCCCTTGAGATCCAACTCGGTTTGTACATCCATGTATTTGGCGGCGATTTCGGGAGTTCCATCCACAAGTACCAGCTTGGCCGTGCTGGTCTCGATACAGCCCAGGAGGGCTTTGCCTACAAGGTTGTAGTTGATCATAGCGGGCGCCGCGCCGATCGCAAGCAGTCCTAGCCAGGCGAAGGCAAAGTCGGGCGAGTTTTGCATGAGGATCGCCACGAAATCTCCTGGCTTTACTCCTTGCGACAGGAAAAGCTGCGCATACTGGTTCGCTCGGTCGTAGGTCGTCTTCCACGACACGCTGCCGCCTCGTGTCCAGATAGCTTCCTCGTATGGATTTTTCTGGACCGATTCTTCGAAGAAATAGTACGGAGAAACACGACTGGTCTTGCCTAAATCTCTGGTCAGTCTCACGGCGTTCAGATGCGGATCTTGTAGTCCGTACTCGAGTTTTCAATTGCCTTGGTCATCGTCCGTCGATTTCGGAGGGCCTTGAAGTCCTTGGAAAAGTGGTATTTGGCGTCCACGTACATACTGGAGGCCATGCCACCAGCCAGCGCTGCGGCCGCGACTGTTGTAAAGTAAGTATGTGTTCATGGTATGGGTGGTTCTCATTGTGGCCAATCCGAACCAAAATCTCCAGTTCGTGGATGAGACTTGCGTGAGGTTGGAGACCTTACCAAGCGCCATGATTCTCGCTTCTTCGTTTTCGACGTTGGAAAGTAAGGTAGTTTTGTTGCCCTATGCCTGATTGATCTCGATAGCTACAGGCTCAGAGCACGATTCTAACAACAAGTCACTGTTTAGTATCGGGTTCCTCGTTCTATAAAGGTAATGTTTGCGTAGATACGACTTCCAGGAAGTTAGGAAATCGATGTCGATTAGGTAGCCCGAAACATGGAGCTGGATCCTGGGGGATGTGGGGGACCGAATTACCAAGGTGTTGGCCATTAGCTTGCCGAGGTCACGGAGCCGGAGTTCAAAAATATGAACAAGACGGCAGGCCATTGGAGAAGCAACCGTTTCCTGGGCTTGCAGTGTTTTGGGTTTTTTACCGATTTGCCGTGCTCCTGCGGATACTTGACCGAGCACCCGAGCTCTTAGCACCAACTCCAAAATGCCTCCCCGTCTCCCTTGGTCCTACCAGTGACCGAATCCCGAAACCAGCAGCCGGCAGATGCTTTTTCATGCGAGGCGGAGCGAAAATGGATCTGGGGTGTCACGCGGTCCCACCCAGTGCGTTACCCCAGACCTGGCTAAAGTACACAACCATGATACATAGCGGAAACCCAATATTTGGAGAAGAAGACGCGGGGAAGAACGGATAGCCCCGGGCAATTGAATTTAGCAAGGATTCATTTGTCAGAGGCACCCAGCCATTTGCAATCAGCTGAAAGCAAGAATTGTCCAGCACCCTGCCTTGCAAGACGGCAAAAGAACAAGATAGAGTTTGGACATGTCTCGCATTTACGCCGACTTGATTGGGAGATGCGTCCCAACCCGAATCTGAGCTTCAGGGATTGAGCTTCTGGAATATCGCGAGACCGAGGCAGACGGCACAGCCGAAGAACCCTGAAGTCCGCGCGGAGAGTCCATGAGAGATCACTCGGTATCGAAGCAGGGATTCCAACCCCCGGCTTTCCCGTGGACGACAGACGGTATCATATTCGGCAGTTCTTGCTGCTGTCTTGAACCCGATCCCGTAAGCCGGCCCCATAAATTCGCGGTCCCACATCTCCGGCCGGCATCGGGTACGCCTGGCTCAGAGTGATGGCTACGTCGGGACAACCCCTAGCAACACGGAACGATGTGCATTCGACCGCCATCATCAGCTGTTGACACTCTCTCGTGATTTATTCTGTTGACATATCATATGCAGCACCGGATGTCGATTGGGGATTGGTTGCACCAAGTCAGTTCTTCACCAGGTGACAAACCCTGGAGAGTAGCACGTCTGTCCGCAATCACGGTGGAAAACTCTGTGTGTATGTATCACGTTGGAGCCAACTTATTTCCGCAAGTAAGTTCTTCGACATGTAAACCACGTTGTACGCTCCTGTGAACCCACATCGACGTACTGACTAGTAATGCTGCGCCTCGAGTAAGCGAGACGCCGAGCAGGCAGCAGGGCTCTCATTGCACAATGTCTGGTAGGTATTTAACGAACTCTGGACGTTACATCTTGTTCTTTAAAAATTTCTGTGTTTTCCCTTGATCGGTAAACCGTTTTACATTGCGATGAAACCCGCACCCGCCACTTCGCGAACCACCGAAGAGAGGATGTCTTCCGCCGACATGGCATTCCCAAGCAACGAATCCCTACAAGAGAATGAATCACGGCTGATGGAAGGATTGGGCACAAAGCAATCAGATCTATCAAGCTCAGCTCAAACAGATTACCACATCACAGCAACATCCAAGCCGCCACCGATCAATATTCTCTTAGCCGAACCCAATCATGGTTGGAAGAAAATCATCGCCAAGCAGATGGACAGATTGGGCCACAAGTATGATTTGACTGGCAACGGCCAGGAAGCATTCGAAGCATACAAGAAAGGACACCAGACCTATCAATGCATCTTAACGAGCCCTTCGATGCCCGTCCTGGATGGTCTGCACTCTACACGACTCATTCGCGCATTCGAAACCGAGAACAACCTCAAGCCGTGCTACATTGTAGTGATGACTGCTGGCGGCTCGATGGGACGAGATATGGACAGAACACGTAGGCTTGGATTCGATAAAATATTAAAGAAACCGTTCAAAATGGAGATCTTAGAAAGCCATTTGGTTGACTTAGGTCTTGTTTCAAAAGAGCAAACAGAGGCCCGTTGAGGCCGATTTTGAATAAAGGGTCGTTGCTATCAAAAACATATGAATCTGGTCAGCAGGTTGATTTGCATGTAACTATTCAAAATATGCTAAATCCACGCGCATGCACCCAAAAAACGGACATTCCATCTCCCCAAATGCCTTTGGACAGACCCCGCTCAAAGTCGGCGCTCGTACCCCGCGACATTGTCGCAATCCGATCATCGGCCCGCTGATCTGTCTGCTTCTGGCTGCGCGCTCGGCCCTCTTGACCTCTCCAACATTTTGTACTCTAGCCGTCATCAATGTATACCGCTCTGCACCCCTTCACATTTCTGCACAATCACCAGCTCCAGAGACACACATCTTGTGAGGATGTCTTCTATTACCGAAAGCGGAGTCCTCCAGGGCTTCCTTAGTAAAGTCATTGATGGTTCTCACATTCTTCACTTCCATCAAGTCGTCGACGCCTACGGTCACTTATCTTTCCGCCACCCTTCCGAGCCTGATACCTTCGTCATGTCTCGCAACGTTGCTCCAGCCCAGGTTACAGGGGTCGAAGATCTTATTGCGTACAGAATCGGTGATGCCGAGCCAGTCAGTGTGGACTCACTTCCGGGCTTTGCAGAAAGGCGCATTCACTCGGAGATCTACAAGCGGCACCCCGAAGTCAACGCGGTGATCCACAGCCACTCCGAGGCCGTGGTCCCCTACACCATATCCGGTGTTCAGCTCAAGGCCGTCAGTCACATGTGTGGATTCCTTGGTGCCAATGGTGTGCCGATGTTCGATACTGCAGACCACATGGAGGACGGCGACGTCCACGACCTGCTTGTGCGTACCGAGAATATGGGTGCCCACTTGGCAAAATACTTTGATGACGGTAACAATGTGACGTTAATGCGTGGGCATGGATTCACAGTCGTTGCTGACAGTATTGAGTTGGCTGTGATGCGGGCAGTCTATACGCAAAAAAATGCAAGTATCCAAACCACTGCTTTGATGCTTCAAGGTGTCACTGGAACTACCGGCGGCCTGAAGAGTCTAAGTCCGGAGGAGAGCGCGGCTTCTGATAAGACTACAAGGTGGTCTATGATGCGACCTTGGAATCTGTGGGTTCGCGAGGTTGAAACCAGTATGCTGTATATCAATTCTCTCAAGCGTCAATGAACGGACTAAACCATCGTGTTGATTGAATTTTAATCTTATTGAATTGAAAGTGGTTATTGGAGCAAAGTACACATGATCAATGCATGTGTACCCCGGGAGCACGATATGAAGCCCGGACTAGAGATAGGCAGCTGCGCTTTCGAGGAGTCCGTCAAAGCAGATTTTATTCTCCAGTTATTCATCAAGAATTTCGGGCCACAACAACAGCGGGCGGCCGAGGTGGCCACTTGTAGAAGCGATTCTCCAGAAGCACCATGATTGGAATGGCTATGACCATTCTCAAGTTATCCACCGACTTACAATACACACACGCCCGGATTTTGATGTTGATTCTCAAAGTACCTGGATTTCTCTGGCTGGATCTGTCGGTCTTGTTATATCCTCGGTTGGACAAGTTTCCTTTTTTAAAGTTTTAACTTCTGCGTCATTTGCAATATCGCCTTGAGTGCCAGTCTTGGAGAGCTGGCGTCCCTGTATCCGACAGTGGGAGGACAATACCAATACGTCTATGCACTCTCGACACAGAAGTGGGGGAAGATGATGGTAATCCCTCTTTCCCGCAACTTGGGAGATGTTCACATTTTAGTTCTGACATACTTCAGAGCTTCTCCGTAGGATGGATCAATATCGCTGGTTGGCTTACACTCAACACCAACGGCTACGTATTTTGGAGGTGAGCATTGGCCCCTATCAACGCCTCGCAACATTTTTGCGCCCACTGGTTAAAATAGTATTTGAATTGTTCTTTTTGATTTATTTGATTAAGCGATTTTTGCAGCTTATTCAAGGATAGTGTGGCACATCGGTATCGGAGTAGAGTTACCAGAAGTCATAGGCGAGATTGGTTCACTAGCCAGGAAAGAACGAAAACGGATCCGCCGCCGCCAGCACTCGTTCAGGTATGACATCGAGCAGCCCATCACAGCCATCAAGGCAGCGGAGCAGCTCTATTCGCGGCTTTGCAAAATAGAGCTTCCAACAGGAGTTGCCGTCATGGACTCGGGCGTTGACATGACGCCTACCGACCATCTCTCGAAATAGCAGAGGGTTACCGGTGCACTAGGCTCCTGCAACTCTATTGCAACTTTCCCGATCTACATGTACTCATTCAAGTTACAACGCCTTCCACCTCGTCACCTTGGCCGGACATGAACGGAGATACCGAACCTCACCTTCCCGATGGATCAGTCATCCTTCATGGCACGTGGCTGAGCTGTCTTGCTTTACACGTTCTCGACCTTTTACAAGGGTTTCCAATCTCGATGCGATTTCGTTCTATCCAGCCACTGCTTCTGGTCAGTGTCTGCAGCGAGCTTTCTCTAAATCGTGAGTTCACCCCCTTAGATTCCTTGAGATACAGCCCTGTGGCGAGTATTGCTTCTGGCCAGCCATCACTGACCGCCAGACGACTGGCTGTTTCACGTTTCTAATCTTTCGAAGGCACCTTGACGGCTAAGCCAGTACGCCAGATAATGATTGTTACAAGAGAGACTTGGTCTTGTATGGACAAGACGCAAGGGAACGTGTATTGGATAGATGTAATGATGGAGCAGGATATGAAACCTTGATGGGATGATCAACAGTCAACTCCACCACATTCTACTATTCAAAAGCCTTGAACCACGATAGGCCATGGAAATAACACAACGAAACAGTGACAAAGGTCTTTTGAGTTACACGTCTCGGATTGCGCGCAAGATGCACTGTGTCAACACAACCGTCACCACCACCAAGCTCCCAGCGGCGGATGGGACAACAGTGTCAGGTCATATTCCCGCACTAACAGCTTCTTACACGCTGTTATGAAGCATCTTAAATGAAGTTTCCCGACCGTATCTTGCCTCGTTTGATTTTTTTAGGCTTCTAATTCCTTCATATTCAAGAGAGAACTCTTCTATTCCTTGTTTCAGCGCTTGTAAAGGAGGCCGAAGAAGAGTTGGGCGTTGCTGAATGGGACTCGACTTTCGCAACCACCCGCACTGAGACCCGTGAGTAGATGCAATGACTTTAGCTTGGCTGAGCTTGTTTGTGAACCCGCGCTGACAAGATTTGTACGTACAGCTCTGAGCTGTTTGATCCCTGTTTTCCTTGAATAACTGTTTGAAAATTTGTCCTACAGTTATAAGAGAATAATCTCGAACTGCTGTCGGCACTTATATTTTGCAAGGGACAAGATGTGAACAATCACTGCGATGTAAGGCGATTCCGACTCCTCCTATTGCTGAAATACAATCGCCAATTCAACCATTTTCGAGATTCACTGAGGCAAATCCAGGGAATAATGAAAATTCATATCTGGCGGGATCAATGCAGTCGAGAAATATGGCCGCATCCCGTCTATTCATGTACTCAGAGGGCTGGTCTCCATCCGAGGTACGACACCGTTGAAGCATGGACGGCATTTGTCGCACTGATGCCGCCGGCGTGGTAAGGTTGCGTTGCAACGAACCAGGGACAGCATGTGCCCAGTGCGACAGAGTCGGTAGCTTGGAAAGATTTTCTTTGGATGCTTTAGTTCGAGCGCTGGCGTTTCTTTTCCTTCTTTCTCTCTCCCTCCAGCAATCCTTTTCAAAAGCCTCTTCAAGCGACTTACACGCATTTTCCATCTACCTAATCTCAAGGTCAATCCAAGAGTCTTGTTAGGTTCTGTGGAACGGCAGATGATGCTGCTGATCTGGGTCTTCCAGAGTTCTTTCGTGCGGAGCGCATGTGATGATCCCCTGCTCCCGACTTAGTGCGCGAGGTTGCTGAAATCACCAATAGTCACTAGTCAAGGTGCCAGAGTGGTTAATGGGCTGCCCTGCTATCAAATCTTGATTCCAGATAAGGCAGTGGCTTCGGTCGCGCAGGTTCGAATCCTGTCCTTGACGCATCTTGTTTTTTGCACTTTATCAACTTGCACTATGGACAAGCGATTTCTTCTTTGTCTCTGTTTCTGCTTGAGAGTTAGTTAATAGCTGACCGCGATGTGCCGATTTGGATACCGAGCGGCCGGCGGAGTCGTGTTGCTCGGGCTCGGTGGGGCTACCACTAGGTTGAGGTACCTTAGGTACGTACTTAGAATAAGTTCATCGGGTGCCGGGCAGGGACGACCCCACCTTTGCCAGTTCCCGAAAGCTGCTACCCCGATCCGACCCCGCGGCCGTCACATGACAATGACGCGAACCTGAACTCTCAAGAGGTTGAGGTTGTCGTCTCCCTGATATCGATCACGGGTGGGCCGTTACTCCAGTCCGTAGCTTCCTTCATAGTTTGGCTCATGGTCTCGTTCATTTCCGGCACCCATCCTCTCAGTGGTTACATTGAAAAAAGCGGTCAAGCATCACCATCCATCACATCAAGGTCCGAACACCGGAAGAGCGGGATTCACAATGGCATCTGCACAGCAACTTAGCCTGCCCGACGGCCGCGTTCTCTCATACGACTTGTCGGGCCCGGACGCAAAGCCCGTCGTGTTGCTAGCCAACTCGCTTGCGGCGCCCTTTACGCTCTGGGACCATGTTGTCAAGGTTCTCCACGACAACGGCTTCCGCACCCTGCGCTTTGACCAGCCCGGCCACGGCAGGTCGTCGGCACCAAAGGGCCTCGACACCGAGTTCGAGACGATAGCCGACGACGTGCACTTGCTCGTCAAGTCGCTCAAGCTCGAGAAGCTCTTCGCTTGGGTCGGCGTGTCCATGGGCGCGGCGACGAGCTTCTACTTCGCCACAAAGTACCCCGGCATCATCCAAAAGCTGGCCATCTGCGATACCATCAGCTCGTCGCCGAAGCACGCCGGCGTGGAGGACTTGTTCGGCCCGCGGGCCAAGGCGGCGGGGGAAACCGGCAACATGGAGGTCCAGGTCGACCAGACAATGGACCGGTGGTTCGGCGCCGAATGGATCAAGGCCAATCCTCAAGAGGCGGCTCGCACACGCGCCATCATGAATCAGACCACCGTCGAGGGATTCCAGACGTGTTGCTTTGCGCTGCAGAGCGACCGCTTCGATATCCGGCCTCTGTTTGAGAGGATTGGGTCGGGCGTTGACGAGGCGCTGTTGGTTGTTGGCGAAAAGGACGCAAATCTGCCGCAGGCGATGAAGGAGATGCGAGACAAGGTCGAGGCGGGATTCAAGGCGGCGAGCAAGGACAACAAGATTGAGCTCAAGGTGATCAAGAACGCGGGCCACGTGCCGTTTGTCGACAACTTTGAGCAGTTTAAGGAGGTGATTCTGGCCTACCTCAAGGCGTGATTGATTGTAGTCGCAAGTCAGTGGGAAAATGGATAAAAAAAATACTCATCATTATCCTTACTCCATCGGGGTATCGGAGGTTGGAGTTGATGAAGCTATGACAATCGGCTTCCGTTCCCAGCCTCTGGTGGCTTGGTGAATTGATTTAGGAGAAAAGGGGCAGTCCTGGGAGCTCAAAGACGGGGATCGGCACCTCGGTGAAAAGGCCAATCAAATCAATCATCTCTTACCTCAGCTTGGCCCATGCTCCTCACCCGAATGGTCACCGAGCCCACCTCGGATCTTGTCTGGGACTAGCGCCGTCTCAGCCGCCCACCGCCAGCCTTTCTTTTTCGCATGGTTTTTACCTTTGGGGGGCAGCTCCCGTCCCCTTCCCAGCCCCGGCCGTCCGCCCAGCTCACTGATTGTGCTTCTTTTTTTGGCGCTCCGCTGATTGCTTGTGTCCTGGCTCGTGCTCTGGGTGCGCCGCTCCATTTCCATCTGCTCCCACAGCAACCGCCCACCAACCATCACCAATACACCACACACCACACACACTACACCCGTCCACAGTCAACCCGTGCGGCAGACAAAGGCGTCGGTTGAGCACAGAGACACCCCATAAAGGAGCCTTTGCTCTCTTTCCCCCTTTCTCCCCCGCCACCTCGTCTCTATATCTCTACTTTGAACCCAACGCTCCTCGTCTCGCTGGGGTTCTGCGTCTCCATCATCGCCGGCCTCTCTCAACCAATCCGCGCTGCCTTGTTTCCATCGCTGACGTGGTTCTCAACGCGACTCCCCGTCTCCGCACTCGCCCACATCCAGCTCCCAGGGTCCCAGACCAGCACTCCTTCGTCAGAGTTGCACGTAGTACAGATACCCCGCGCTCTCGTTACTTCAATCATTTACCAGCACGCACCCTTCGCCGATTGCATTTCGAAGGTAGCTCGTCTCGAACTGTGGCTCGTCAGTCTCCCATTCCCACCATGGCCACCGCCCCCGATGCTGCGGCCCAGCAGCCCAACGACACCACAACCGTGCCCACGACACCCCAGGACAACGATGTTCTCGCATTGAACTCGTCACAAGTAACGCTTCCCTCTACTGAAGTTCCCGCATCGCCTGCCGAGTCCAATCAATCATTCAAAACCGAAGTCAACGACGACCGTTTGAGCTCCTCTGCCGTTATTCCCTCGTCCTTGACTCCACCTCCCTCGTCACAATTGCTCGCCCACACCGGCAACGGCGCTCTACAGACCGCGTACGGCGCCTCCCAGCGATCTGCCCTCTTCTCCCCACCCGCCACTGGCCACAACACGACTGTGCGCCGAGATGGAGGTCTCGGGACCGAATACATCCCACCCGCCCCTCAGCAGGTTGTCGAAGCGACCGCAGACGAACTACGAGCCATGATGCAGGCTAGCATCGCAGAACACGCCAAGTTGAAGATGGAGGCCGCACATCACAAGCTACAGTACAATCTGCTGAGCCTCCAGGCAGACGAGGATGCCAAGAGGGCAGCGGTGGAGCATGAGATGACCAGGCGCGAGATCGAAGCCCTCAGGACAGCAGAATATTCCCGGCATGCCGTTCGCGAACTCAGCGCCGCGTCGGAATCGGCGCAGATGAAATATCTCCAGATGAAGATGTGGTATGAAGAGGCCATGGACGAGAATGAAGGCCTCGTACGGCGAGTCAAGATGGCCAAGAAGGTCATTTCACACAAAGAGGAGGAAATTATCGGCCTAACGGAGGAGCGGGACATGCTCCTCAACCGTATCCGGGAGAATCGGGAACACTTTCACATGCTGTGCAGCCCGGGCGGAATCTTTCACGGTGCCATGACGCCCAAGCAGACCACCGTTTCAACTCCGCAGCAGGCTCACCGAGCTACCCCCAAGCAACAGACGCCTCGGTCGGTCAACCGCGAGGCCAGGGTGGTGGACCGAGACCACGGCCCCGAGCCCATTGCGGCTCTGCTGCAGGCTCTCAGCCAAGACAATAACAGCGCGCCATCGACGCCCACGACAGCGGTCAGACCCGCGGCCCGCATACCTCCCAAGCACACCCGAAACGCACAGTCTCTGTCTGCCCTGCCGACGACGCCGCTCTCCGGCTCCCAGCGTCATGAGCAGCAATCTGGCCTTTTGCCCTCTGTGAACCTGGTACCCCAGAGTGAGCCTAGGTATAGGTACACCAACTCTCAAATGATTCCTGGCACGCCGCCGCCGGCCATCCAGGAGCGGATCCAAGAGCGCGCGCGCAAGAGCCGCGAGAGCACCATCTCGGCCGACGACAACGAAGAGCTCGCCCGCCAGGCCCTCGAGTCCGTCGCCAAGTCGGCCTCGTTCCTCTCGCAAGCCTCCCGCAACTCACGTGGTGCCCGCCGCCCTCTACCCGGTGGCAGCGGCAAAGAGGATGATGAGGAAGTGTATGAGAGCCAGGCGAGCCAGGCGGCGTCAGAGATGTTACGCCGCGATCCCCGCGAGAGCTTCGAGGTGGCAAGCTCCGTTGGATCTCGCGACGGCACGCCGGCGCCGGCAGAGAAGAGCGCCAGACTCCAGGCGAAGCTGTTCTCTGGCATCACCAAGAGCGGTGCGGACAAGCGCAAGTTCAACGGGGGTGGGTCTAACGGTCACGGCCACGGTCACGGCCAAGAGGCACGATCGGATATGGTGAGCCCGACCAAGAAGATGCGGGTGGGCGGCCCCATTGGCGGCGAGAACCCAAAGGTCGGGCTTGGGATCCAGTACGGTTACAATTGAAACCCGACCGATCGCGTGTGCACCTTGCCCTGCCAGGCCCTGACCAGAACCAAGCGCCCAAGCGACGACCCCCGCCGCGGATGGTTCGTCCGGTGAGGTGGCTGGGTTTGGGGCAGAGAGCGGTGTGTGGGGATAGCACGGCGGCTGCGGCGTTATTCCTAGCCGAGGGGGGGCATATGCCCAGGATCCTTTTTTTCTTCTCCCTTTCCCTATTTTTTGCTGCAGTTGCAGGGGATACTTGACGTGGCATCATGCAGGTGGACTTTTGGGCCGCGCTTTATGGAGACATTCTCGAGGGAGGAGGGACACGAGGGAGAGGGGAATAGAGAGATGGCCAAAAATTGCATCGACGAGACATTATGATACCACTGGCCACCATCACGGGCCGTTGTTTGGTTTGTTTTTGGGTTCAACAGGCTGGTTTACAAGAGGGTGGACCAAGTCTGTACAAAAAGATATTGCATGCTTTTCTATCACAAATTAAAGGGTAACGATATCTTACGAGGACAAAACTTCATGATGGAGGAGGCTTCTTGCCATCTCTCTCTTTTGGGCTTCGGAAACTTTGCTCGACTCTCCTTTTGGTGAGTTTATTTTCCTATTTAGTAAACTTCATGACAGGGACGGCCAGTCGGTCGGAGGGGTCTCGACCGATAGAGTAGACCGACAGAACTGCGTTGTCCAGCCCAGACTCTCGAGTGACGCGGAACCCCCCCCCCCCCCCCCCCCCCCCCCCCCCCCCCCCCCCACCCCCCCCCCCCCCCCCCACCCCCCCCCCCCCACCCACCACCACCCCCCCCCCCCCCACCCCACACCACACACCCCACCGCCCACCACCCACAACCACCCACCACACCCCCCCCCCCCCCCTGCACCCTAGCAGCACTCTGGGCAGATCCAGAACGAATTGAATGAACCATGGCCGATGAACCCCTCCCCAGCCAAAGTAAAGTGCTGCAGAATGAACCCACAGGCGCGGCACACACACACACACACGAACACACAACTCGCATGCGCCAACATTGATTTGCTTTTGCGAATCCGCCCATCTTTTTTCTTCCTCACCTTCGTGTGACTTGACTTGGGATATCTATCCCTTTTCGAAAGGCGCACTATCCCTCATTCCCTCTCCTTTTGTACCCTTTCGCGTCTTAAGGCAGTCGTGGACGCTATCCCTACAGTTCCCACACACTCTCTCTCACTCTGTCTCGTCAACCTGGATGGGATGCCTCTACATCAGTCATAGACTTCACAGATGGAACGTCCCGTCCGTGCTAGGTCTTGACCGAAGTTTATCTTGACCGCCGATCGGAAACACCCTACGTACTCTGGCGCATCTGCAAGACTTGCATACATATGAATCCCTTTCTTATTTTTTTTTCTCTCCGACTTTCAGTCCTTTAGTGTTTCCTGGCTGCAGCCTTTTTTTTTTCCTGTGCCCCAACCACGGCAAGCCCGTCTCCGAAAGGTTTCATCCCAACTCTATAGATCGCTTCGTCTCTTCTTCTCATTCATCGTCGTCACAAAAATCCCCCCGAGATCTACAGGATCGTGCTCGGGGAGCAGCTTTTTCAGCCTTTAGCAGCAACGCAACTGACCATCGTTGCGGCCTTTTTCACTCACCGCCGGCCCCCCAGCCCACTCACCCCGCGCCAAGGGTCCCCTCCCCTTTCCAGTTGCCCCCCCCTTGCCGCAATCCGCAATCCATCATCCCAACCCGCCCACTTGGCTAAGGTAGCTGACCAAGACCAACACTCAAACTGCTGCCATCCACACACGCAGGTTGCGACAACTCACTCATCCACAACTTCGACTGGAGTCTCACTTGAGGCTTTGAACAACCCATCAACATACGCACAACCACATTCAATCACAATGAGGGATCTCCCAGCCAGTCCCCGACATGGGTCCCCAGCCCTCGCACCACGACGACTCTCCGAGGAACTCGGTGACTTCTCATTCTCCAGCGATGAGTATGACGACGACGACGAGGAAGAGGGGGACGAGGAAGACAAGAGCTACGATGGCATTGAGACTCCCGCCTCATCACGCAAGTCTTCACAGAGCCTGGATGGCTATTTCGACGAGGTCGACGCCTACAAGCAGCAGCAGCTCCAGGACACAACCTCCGAGTCAGAACGCATTGAAAAGAAGAATGATAGCCGTCCGTCGACGGCGACTTACAGCAGCCGCCCTTCCACGGCGGTCTCAATGCCGCCTTTCCGCCGCTCATCAACCTGTCCCGTCCTCCCAGACGACTTCATCTCCAGTGCAGCCGATGAGGTCGTCAAGATCATGCCCGACCAGGCGGCGTTTATGAAGCGCATGGTGGAAGGGTGGAGGGAGATTCAACGGCGGTCGTCAGTAAGCACAACCACGTCCCCCATGTCGCCGGCGACCACAATATCGCTGGGCACGACAAATTCGCCAAAGAGACCGCACACAGCACCGTCGCCCATGTACGCGCCTCAGATGTGTTTCGCGTCGTTCCCGCAGGCTGTCCCGGAACAAGATGAGCCTGATAGTCCCACAGAATCGGTGGGGAGCTTTCCCAATGTGGTGGAGCGGCTGGATAAGGTCGAAGAAACGCTGGAGGAGCTGAGAGACTTGGCCAAGCAACAGGCCGGCGCCGCGATTGCGTCGACCTCGGCGAGCGTGACCGAGCAGAATGCAAAGTTCGCCGTTGTGAATAAGTGCATCGACACAATCGGCAAGGTGTGCGAGAGGGAGCTGGAGGAGCAGCAGCATGATTCGCAGCTGGACAGGAGATGCGTTGACGCGCTGATCCAAATCTGCGAAATGTTTGCGCGCGAGAGCGCCGACCAGGATCCCTATCGATTCGGTTCTAGCTTCATGGCCGAGGAGAGCGAGGACGACGATGTCGAGTACGAGGGCGAGGATGAGGAAGAGGACGAAGCCGACAGTGAGAGTGACGGTGATAGTGAGTATGGGTCTGACGACGATTATGAGGCACATCCCATAGATTCGGACCCGACCGAATACGAATCAGGAGATTTTCTAGGAAAATATCCGACAATCGAAACAGACAAGACTTTGCCTCCTCTGTCAAGAACACGGAGGTCATCAACACCAACCCAGGTTGCACCCGCCGGGGCCAGAGTGGAGGCTCCCGATACGCCCCGCCGGCGTGCTCGACTGGTCCGCGAGGCAAAAGCTGAGCTCGATGCGCTCTTCTCCGAATGGGCCGAACCGAAGAACTCGTATGAAGAGCGTCATTCCCGTATCGTATACGCCACGGAAGCGTATCACCTGCGCCTCGTAGACATGAAGTCAGCACACGAATGCGAGTTCAAGTGGAAAAAGGAATTGATGAGTTACGAAGAGGAGATGAAGGACAGAGGCATTTTTGGTCCAAATGTATGGCCAATCGTGGACTTGGCACTGCCCATCGCTCAAGTCTTTCTGAGTGTGACGTTGCTGGTCGCGCACTTCTTCGGCCTCGACGCCTGGCTGATGGGGAAGAAACCGTTCCTGATGTTCCTGGCCGCCTGGCTGGCAAGCGTGACCGTATTGGCACGCTGCACAGAGGTCAAGGCAAGAGAAACCCTGTACAAGACGTTGCTGCCTCCCGAGGCTAGGGAGATGCGGAGCAGACACGAGCGCGACTTGGTGCTGCTCAAGGCGGCTCATGACCGCGCTGTCCAGAGGGTCTACGCACCGGAGCAACAGTCACGGGCGGGAGACAGGAGTGGGTGAAAATTGTATGCTATTAGAGTGTATCAGTAGGCTCATCTATTCAGTGGAAAGAGTCTGTCCTTCAGTGGGATCCCGTCCCTCCTTTGTGTCCCAACGGTGGTCATACCCGCCTGTGGTCAAGACCGATCGTGTGATTCGAGTGCCGTCGTTATCAGTGAGTACCTGCTGTGTCTTGCCTCCGGGATGGCGTATAATGGGGTGGCCGTGAAAGATGACGCTGGTGAAAGATCGACCGGCTCCCAGGCTTCTTGTTCCTTGGAACCTCGTCCTCGTCGGGGAGCCATGACAACACGAGCTAGCGGAACTGGGTTATCTTCCCATGCTCCATCCTGACCGCCATGGGCGTCGTGTACTTCTTTCATGCTGATAGGAGACTGCGAAGAGAAGATTAGTGATGAAAAGGGAGCGGCTGGCAGGGAATTCTGTATACATTCTCATCATCGGTTTTCTCGATGCGTTTGGCATGACGCCGTCTGATGCAGATAATGATGATGGCCATGCACAATGTGACTGGCCCAACAACGAGTATAAGGATCTTTAGCCATGGTGGGACTTTGGGCCATCTGTTGAAGTTGGACCACTCTGTGGTTTCCTCCATGGTGGTGACAGGTGGTCAGGTCGCCCGCCCCTGTTTGTGATCAGAAGACTCGAGAAGCTCGAGAAGCTTGCCGTGCCCTCGCTCTGTAAGGGGCAGCGTGAATAGTTGATGATTGTAGTCGTTTTTTTCGGCAAAGACGAGCAGGCATGAGATTAGCCCGAGTTAAAGAAGTGTAGGAATATTAATGTTGTCCGAACTTTAATATGACGGTGGGAGGGAGAGGGAGGAGGAAGAATTAGGGCGCTCTCGCTACCTTATCTTACCTTAGGGTACCTAAGTAGCAGAACAACACTGTACCATGTAGTAGCTGGTAGGCGCCTCCTTCTCCAAATATCATGAGGTGATCATTGCTGCTCTTTCCTTGAGATTGCTACGTTCTTGCCTTCCCCTAACATGGATCATGACTGATTGCGGTCCGACATCCCACCTTACCTAACCTGGAAATTACTTTTGGCACCTTTAGCACTTTAGGAAAGTGGAAGTAGGTATTTCGCTCCGTCGCCAATATCTTCACTTTAAACCGTAAACACTCCCCAACTTCCCCACATCATATTCATCTAATTCTAGCTCCCTATTCTCTTACAAAAAAGCTCGACTACCCTGCTCATTTTGAAGAAAGGCGTCGGGAAGCCTAAAGTTGGGATCGAGCTTCCGCATGTGTTCCGCCGAGTCATCCATGATGTCGTAGTCAAAGTGGAAATCGTAGAAGCCGCCCGGATTTGCTACTCATTCTGTTAGATGGAACCTTGGCATCAATGACACTGGGGTGAGCTGCATAAGACTCACTCGGGATACGTTCGACAGGTATGAACTGAGATGCAGCCTCCCTAATCTTCTCCGCTTCGTCCTGTCCAGCGTTGCTGAAAACAGTAACTACACTGGCTCTGTTTCTGCGGATTTGCTCAAATACTTCTAGTCTCTCCGCAATATCGTCATGTGCGGTGATGTTGGCTAGGCAAACACCCAGGGCAACGCCGTCCTCGATAGCTTGCGCGCCTCCTTGGCCTTGATCTACAAGCAGTTTGTAAATGAAGGGACGACAACATGCGCGAGACTTTCTCTTACGTGGGAGCATTGGGTGGGCTGCATCCCCAATGAGAACCATTCTGCCTTTCCTCCATGTGGGAATGGGGGCTCTGTACAGTAGAGGCCATTGCTTCACTTCGCTCGCCTTGCTGTGAAAAACGTCAGTTGCCAAGGATGGACATGCTATGGAGGCCATACTTACTGTAGAAGCGCTAGTACACTTGGGTGGAAGTTGTCAAAAAGCTTTAGCAAGTGAGACTTATCAACCGAGTTGTGCCAATCTAACGATAAGGATTAGTCCTCTCTCTTATTTCTGCTCACGGCACAGAGATCAAGTTTTCTGTACGATAACAGAGACCAACATACCTTCCTTACTCGAAGAATCAACTTCGTTATGGAATATCGCAATGCAGTTGAGGACCTCGCCGCTATTTCACGTCAGTCGCAAACCTGGTGGCGATGTCCGGCCGGCGACAAAACAACATACCCTCTGCACGGATAGGTGGCGATTCTCTTCCCGTCCCCGAGAAACATTCTGAAACTTCCGGAAGCGCCTTCAAATAGCTTCAATGTGGTAGGGTCCGAAAGTACAGCATCCATGGGGATTAGGAACCGGTAACAAAAGTTGTCTTGCGCGGCCGGGAACGCGGGGTTAGGCGAACCCAGAATCGCCTCGACGCCGCCGCTGTGAATACCATCGGCCGCAACCACGAGATCCGCAGAAACGACTGTCCCATCTCGGAGAGTGAAGCTGGCAGCGTCCGGGTTCTAAGCACACCATCAGCATTCCAACATCCCCGCATAGAGTCAAAACCCCGGGTCACAAAAGCTCACATAAGTCGTCACCTCACTACGTAACTTGAAAGTCACAGGCGGGCCGCCATCAGCCGCAGTCACCATCCGCTTCAGTTCCTCGTGCAAATCAACTCGGTGCGCAAAGTACCACGGCGACCCGTACCGCTCTGCAATAGCACCCAGATTGAGCTCGTGGGTTACCTCTAGGGTATCCCCTCGCAGGAGCCGGCTGCCTTTGGCCATGACGAACCTCGCTCTCACCGGGTCCATACCCAGAGCCACCAGCGGACGTGACGCGTTCGTCTGCACGTTGATGGCGGCTCCGATCTCGTTGTTCAGCGACGACTTTTCATATATCGTCACAGAGTGGCCTGCTCGCCGGAGCGCAATCGCCGCCGTGAGACCGGCGATTCCGCCGCCGATGATTGCGATATCCAGCATGATGAATTTGGGTTTCGAGTGCCAAGCTCCTTCAATCCATGGATCGAGTGTGCACTGGTTCCGATCGACGTGTCGCGCAAAGTTGAATTCGGATCTTCTCAAGGGCTTGCCAGCGGCTATTGAAGATGGAGCTGGAGGCAAGTCGAGAAAAGGAGGGGTAAGCAGGCAATCGCACGCTCCCGAGTGGACAGAAAACGAACTTTATCAACTGTGTTCTGGCGCGTAGCCTGCTTTTAAGGTAAGTAGGTGTGTACCGAGAGGCGTCGTCTTATGTTGCAGCTCGGGTGTTATCTCACGGACTGGCGTCGATGACCGGCAAGCGACCTGCAAGCCACTCGATCCATCGTTGGTTGTGGAGGATTTTGCGGTCAGACGTGCAGCGAATTCTGGTCAGCACGGGTACGAGATGAATGGGGGATTCGGCAAATATGAATGATGGGACAAAAGACACATGATGGCGCCTTCACAAAGCCTTGCTTTTCAGCTACTAACACTAAATTTTCTGCCCATCATGAATTGCGTCAAGACTTCCGTTACTATCAAGTATCTACATCTGCTGCCAAAAACTGCATGTCGGCCGAATGTCTTCGGACCGGACCGATCGTGGGGAAGTCCTGGCCAGCAACCTGCGATTTGCAGGTCAAGCGAAACTCTATGGGACCCTAGCAGAAGCTTGTTGGCCAATGGTTTGGGCTGAATATCTTGATGCGGAAGGTCAGGTTTTTTGAGTTGGACCAGATATGACATGTTTTGTGGGCACACGGATAAAGGGATCAATCATTTGGCAACCTGTAAATGCGTGAAATGCTGAGATTTGAGCTGTTCGTCGGTGGTGCAGCTGAACGCGTTTCGAAGTGCCACGAGGGCGAGGGCGTGCATGGCTAGCCAAGGCTTCAGACGGCGGAGCCAATCAATGGCATAAGCTTCATTCGCGTCTTGTGGCAACAGGGTAAACACACACCAGAGGGGCAGAATGAGGATTTCCATGCCTTCATGAGACTGTGATGGGAAGCCAATTCGTGGACGGGTATCTGAACATTTCCAATGTTCACTCAACGTCCATGCCAACATGTCCCCAGGGATAGAAAAGATGAGCCGAAGATTGTAGGAAGAGCAGGTCAAGTGTTTCACGGAGAACTTGAGATAAATCCAAGATGTGAAAAAATGGAAGAGAGAATGAAGGCCAACAGAGACAAAATGGCGGCGTTTATCATACTAGAGAGCTCTGTGCCTCACTCCAAGAAATAGTACGAATAAATATCGCCAGTATTCCCTATCGGCAAGGAGCGGGGGAGCTGGAGAGTTTTTGTATGAGAGATTCCCGCGGAAGTCAGTGCTCGTCAAGCCCCCGACTGGGCATTACTAGCAGCCCATGGAGAGTAAGAAGCAGGTCACCGCGAGGGGTAAAAACCGAGCATCATCAACCCGGATTCGTTGTGTACTCCGGCGCGTCGCATCATCCTCAAAAGCTTGTGGGTCGCAATCACTAATCGTTCCCGACTCCCGCGGCAAACTCACATGGAAGACATTTTGTATAAGAAGGAACTACTCCAAGCGATGTCATCAATACTTTCTGAGTCTCGTAAGTCGGATTCACAGCTCTTGATTCTTCACCATGGGGGATAAAATCCGCTCATCGGGCGTTGTAACCGAACTTGGCACGTCAGAGAGACGTGTTATTACCGGCCGCTCTCTCATCACTGCCTGTGACGATTCCTTGGGGTCCATCTCGGGATCGGTCTCGGGCTGTCAATGTCATCGAAAAACCCACCGCAGAATTCGGGGGTCCTCCCAGCTAGGCCGGACGTCGCACTGATCTGTACCCAGTTCACGAACCAGCAAACTCGCCAAGTCTCCAACTACACAGTTTAACTTACGCTTCTGCATAAGTATCGAGCTTCCGTTAAGTATGGAGCCCCCTTGTGTGGGAAAAGCACTTCAATGCATTCGGATGCCAAAATGTCATCCAGCAGGCGTCCTTCTTGTTTTCAAATTGCATCTCAGTACCTAAATTGATAAAGTAGATTCTCAAAGTAATACAGATTGACTACGATGAAATGAGCACTACACGACCATGAGCTACAATACCAGCGTCCAATCTAATTTTGTTAGGTTAGAGATGGAATGATGATCTCCGCCTCGCGTTTGGAAGACTAGTTCTCGGGCAAACATTGCAGGAGCAGAGCCTTGTCTCTCTGCAACGCCTCTTCAATCGAACCCAAGGGCATGCCGAACTTCTCTCCAACATCCTTGGAAGATTGAGTGGTCCAGCTAAGATCCTTGACATTGGACATGAGATGGAACTTCTGGCCGAACACGCTGATGCCCAGTTTTTCCAGCTCTTCGGGAGTTCGCTTGGTCACTCCCACCTTTCTGCCGCTCACTTTGACGAGAATGTCGCGCACTTCCTCCATGGTCAAAACCTCATTTCCCATGTTGATCTCCTGGCCATTGAACTTGGTCGGGTTCTGCAGGGCTGCCGCGGCGTACTTGCCAACGTCGTTCGCATCCGTGTAAGGCACGCGCGCACCGTCAACAAGAATGTCGTCGATTTCTCCATCAGTAGGAAGCCGAGGAAAATTCCCATAAACACCCGGTACGAAGAAGTCAAAATGGAGGACAGCCGGTCGGAGAATGGTGTACGATTTGAAACCACCAGCGCGGACAATCTCCTCGACCTCTGCCTTGGAGGAGAAGTACTGGTGCAGCTGAATCTCCTTGATAATATCGTCATCCCAAAAAGTCTTGTTCCCGGTACCATGGGTCGTAGCTGTAACAACGATTTCGACGCCGGCTTTCTGGCAGGCTTCAACCATGGTCTTGGACTGCAAAACCTCCAGCCCTGGGTAAGGGAATGTGTTCAAGAACGCACCCTTGCAACCTTGGGCCGCTGGGAGGATGTCGTCCAGATTCTTACTTTCTCCTTGGAAGAGAGTGATGCTGGGGTGTTGCAGGCTGGATGGGACTTTCTGGAGGTCGCGTACCACGGCGTGGATTTTAGCACCAGTTTGAAGAAGGTGGGAGATGACTGAGCGGCTCTGCTGGCCTGTTGCTTGAGTGATGAGATAGGTAGTCATGGTTTATTTGACTTGAAGACGATGGGTAGATTGTATAGTATGTAGCTCTTGTGGATAACTGAAAGATGGTTTCTTCAGATGAGTCTGTGTGATGATTCCATACTTGATATATCGAGGATGGAAGCGACCATTTTATATTCAAGTCAGAACCGCATCGCCTTACTTCTGC
This sequence comes from Colletotrichum orchidophilum, assembly GCF_001831195.1. Lineage (NCBI taxonomy): Eukaryota > Fungi > Ascomycota > Sordariomycetes > Glomerellales > Glomerellaceae > Colletotrichum > Colletotrichum orchidophilum. The sequence continues at coordinate 261,719 of NW_019172990.1, read as the reverse complement.
AACAATCAAAATGCCATTTGATTCATATCACTCAGTGGCTTGCGTATACTGACGCTTTTTGGCACCCAACCGTTGTGTTCAGTCGTAAGATGTGACGGATTAAAGTCAATTTCGAAGTAAGCAAATCGCCCAAAACGGACAAGCGGGAAGATTAAAGCTCTTAGCCTCGGTGAAAGTTGCTTTGTGTGGGGTATGTGATACATTGGAAGGATTTAGGAATCCTTCCGTAAGGCATCTTGAAAAGGCTTAGAGGATGGCTGACAAATGTCTGGTCTCACCTGCCTCTGGCGAGTACTTAACCGTCAAAGACCCATCGAGAGCAACTTTCTCCGAGCCCGAATCCTGCGGAATATTATAATACATCACATAGCGCATAATCTCCCAGTTTGGCCTGACAGAGATACGCAAACACCCATCAGAAGAGGCCGTCTGATTCGTTGCCGCAATGAAGACTCGAAAGGGCTGCTGGACGTGTACAGGTCAGTAGTACACAAACCTCAGAGGAGCTTTTCTGATTACGCTTGCTTCCTCAGCTCGTAAGATCCAATGTGATGGAGCCCTCCCGAATTGTCAGAAGTGTGCTAGATCTCAGCGAGAATGTGAAGGGTATGAATCTCGACTGTCGTGGCCGAGGGAAGGCGACAACAAAAGAGCCCTCAAGGGCATTGACACGCCGAGACCGAAATCCCTTGGCACATCAAGTCAGATGACCATCAGCCCCTTTTTTGTGAATGCAACCTGGCATGACATGGAATTATATGGCTACTCTGGCTCCTCTTCCCTGCAGAACCAAAGTTGCCTTCCAATTTTGCCTTTCCCAAGGCTCCCGAGGCAGCCTCAACAAGGAGTTGGTCCCACGGACCTAGACCTAGTCCATCACTGTAAGCCTGGAAGCACATGAGTCGGTCGATGAAAATTTGGCCCAAGTCTTCAAGGCTGACAATCGACTCAGTCCAACACTTTGCCTACAGGTCGCTGGTCACATTCGGTCAAAATACCTGGAAAATTCGAAACGCACTGCTGAGCATGACCCTGGTACAAGACGCAACTTCTGGACTCGCCCTGTTCCATGCATTACTCGCTTACGCTTCACTGCATCGCCATGGACTCAATGAACAAGCTGTCAAGCTGAAGATACAGGCAATCCAGTATCTCTCAGCGTCGGTGACAGGCGAACCTTTGGTCTTGGCAAAAGCGGCCCAACATGTAGCTGCGTCCATGGTCCTTGGTGCTTTTGAGGTGGATAACGAGACATTCCCCATTACATTACAATTATTCATTGTGGCTAATCAATGTATATAGATACTACATCCTTCGGAAGGCTCAGGCGAGTGGCTATGGCACACATGGGGAGCCATCGATATGATTCACGCCACTCAACTAAAGGATCAACCGCATGAAAGCGACGTTGGCCAATTGCTGAATTGGGCCTACTACCATGAAACACAATCTCGGTTCGCTTTGCATCATTGGCGCCACAAGTCTTTGGTTCCCAAGACTTTGATCAAGGATAATTCAGGACCACAAGATCTTCAGTATCCTCCTCTAACAAGATACAGACCCGTATGCTCCCCTCTTGCTACTCAGAATCTAGCGCTTTCCACTAACGGCTCAACTCATAGAACATGCCTTCGGTGAATCCCACGTATGCGATATTGAACCTGCTTTCCGAGGTTTGCGACACACTCCTGGACCCAAGGGACCCCCGAAGTCAAAATCAAGTGTACCAGAATCGACTCAAGGACCTTGAGAGAAGGGTGGGGGGTGTCTCTATCAAACCCGCCATCCCATCCGGTTCAGATCCTGACGCCGCATTCGCTATAGAGCTGTACCAGACGGCGACACAGATTTATCTCGTGCGGGCATCCCAGAGCCCATGGGAACCACCTGCAAATCTTGATGCTCTGATAGAGACAGCATTCTCGGGGCCTGTCCAGTCATGCACTTGCGAGCACTTCTTTCCTCTCTTGATTCTCGCTTGTGAGGCGCAACGAGATGAACAGAGAATTGGTATCATCAACCTGATCGAAAGGACCCAAAGGGATGTTCGGATAAGAAGTATACAAGCGGTCAAGAACACGATACAATCTATTTGGGTGCAGCAGGATCTTCACAAGGATGACGATGTGTTGATGGATTATCTTGGGATATTGAGTTCTGCAATCAGCTCCAGCAACACGGTGCCGTCCTTCGCATAGCCGTTGACAGTTTCAACTTGGCGGGATGGTCATGATTGGACACAAGTTTCTTGGCCTAGCTTATGTTGCTACAGAAGCTCTGGGCACCTCATGTTGATCCGCATTTATGCGGCGATATCAGCTCAATCATATACAATCAGCTTTACCAAAGATATGTCTTGTGATGAGCCACAAAATGAGCCACAAAGTCTAGAAAGGTGTCCTGTGTCGAAGTCCGACCCATAATGGTACTACCGGGGACCTCAAAATCCTCCCAATGTATAATAAGGGCAGCACGCCCACCTCCATACTTCTCTGCATTCGAGCAATTCAAGTTCTAAGTCGCTACACCCTACCTACGTCCTAAATATCGTCTTGTCCACAGGATTAAAGTCTGGAATACATTCTCGGCAACCAGCATTTCAAATTACCCCGACGAAAATATGAAGCTGCGTTCAAATACCACGTACTCACTGTACGATGTTAATCATAATCTTTGTTGAGCAGTCTTGCCACCGGAGATTCGACTGATGGTTCTCGAGGAGCTTGAGATGGTAAATGAAAGACATGACTTGTCGGCCTGGGCAAGCGTTTCCAAGGAGTGGCAAAGCTTTTTTGAACCTCAGAACTTCCACCACCTCCAAATTTCATATCCCGGTTCCGATGTGGATTATTTGGACCATATTATCAACAGTCACCGAAGAAACTACATCAGAAAGGTCTCATTGCATGTTGTCCTTGAAGAATACGACAGTACCCACGGGTTCGACCAACCAGAGATCACAGACACAATCAGGGCAAACAATAAACTCTTCTCCCAGGCCCTGAAGCAGCTGTTCAATTCTCTTTCAGCATGGATTGATCGCTCATCCACAGGAGGCATTGAACTCGAGTTGAGCGCCAGCTCCCCAAGCGATGAACATCACCCTAGAAGCCACCGAGTACTCGCAGCTGGACATGATCTAAGTCGTGTTATTTCCTTGAACTCGAAAAGGCGTCTTCTTGGCAACCTCCTGGACCTCAGCTCTGGTAAGCTCAAACTTGACCAGGTCTCCATTGTCAGTCATCTTTCAGTAACTCGCCATTGTTACAGAAGCATGTCGAGGACGGCATTGGCGAAAATTCTTTCCAGTCTGTGTCGTCTCCAAACCATCTCTTATGAGCCGTGGCGCGCGGTTGGCCCATGGGATCGAGGCCACCTCAAACGCGAGGAGGCAATGATTATGTTATTCGAATGTGTGAGCAAGTCTGCTACTGTCAAAGAAGTCAGCCTTTGGGAGGCGCAATCTTGTATGCACAAGAACCCGTCCTTTCCTAGGTTTGCCAATGCTGCTCTGGTATCGTCGGCGGTCAATGCAAGTTACAATCTCCAAGGCTTTACCCAATTCGACGCGGTCAATGCGAATGACTTCTTCCGGCATGCATCGATGGACGAACCAGGCAACCCTACTGGGCTACCGAATAGTCTCCGCATCTGGCCAGCTCTCCAATACCTAGGCCTAACGATGCAAATTGGAGACCAGGTCTCTCTCCCGTCATCTTTGGAATGTCTGCTTCTTGAGGCAAGTCGAGCTGCTTTGCGTATGCCTCTTCTAGAAGCGATGGAAATAGTGGCCCCGGGCGACGGTGAGGGGTTCGCCTTCAGTTTCAAAGTTGGAAGAGATTCGGCACTGCTTACTGTGGTGTCAACCTGGCAGCTAGCATTGAGCAGAAAGGTTGTGAGGTCATGGAGATCAGTGGCATCTCGCTGTGCGCAACGTGAATTCGCCTTCGAGAACAGGGTGGTCAACATGAAATCGCCAAACAGAGCTAAAGGCGCATTGAGATTAATGAGGTTACTCAGGGAGCGGAGATGACTTTCAAGAGTTGTCAAGAGTATTCAGCAAGCGCGAGACAGCTCCTAGACATGAATTGACTTGAAATACCCATAAAAGTTCTATTACGTATCCAAGAATTGAGATTACGTTAGTGAATTGCAAGTGATTGACTAGTGGGCCAAATGAAGAATATGTCTTTGTACGTAGAAACCTTGTAAATAATTTCTACACTTGTCATGAAACTTCCATGGCAGAGCCCATATTCCTGAGTGAGACTGTATCGCAAAGCGAGGTATCAGGCGGAAGGCACATGTGATAGTAAGCGGCTTGATTAAGCTAAGTGAAGCCCTTAGACGGGATCGTGGATTTATACGCCGTACGGGGCGAGCCCCCGGAGCGGTCGTTCCGTGGTAAGCGGTGTCCGGTGGCAATATCCAATGCGGCGCTACATGTGGCGCTGCGACAGACTGTTCCTAGGTAGACTGTTACTAGGTACATGTAGTCTTCTGCTTTCGTATTTGTTGTCGAATTCAGATCAACGGCGGGCAAAAAGCAACTTCACAACCCAGACGATGTACGGATAGGAGCAACGTGTCCCAAATACGGGGGTGAACTAAACCTTCTCTGTTCTAGTAGACAAGTCTTGTTCTCCATGTTTCTACACAGGTGGTAGGTAGCCAGAGAAAAGGGGCTCGACGAGGAAGCATAAACCGCGGAATACGAGATCTTGGCCCGACTAGTCCACTTCTCCAAGCGAATGCCACCGAGGAAGACGACAGCGCGCTGAGCAGCTACCGTACTTGGCTGTTCATCCACCGCAGGACTGATCAAGAAGCAGCAGTCATAAGATTCTGTCCACGCACCGGTTTTGTTCAAACCCTCAATACATTGTTTTCCCGACTTCTATGGAGACCCTACACTGCAATTTTAACTCACCCTGCGGGCTTCGGGGCGAGACATATTTTCGCATCCTTTCTCTCGCCGCACCTTGAGGCTGTCTGCTTGAGGCCGTCTGTACAGCAATTTCATCCCATCCCCAAGCAATCACCCTGTACGCATTCTGCTTCACCGATTGAAGGAATCATCATGTTCATTCAAAAGTCTTGCTTCTAGGTATCTAATAAAAGTCGAAATAGAGGGAACCGGTGAGTGCATCGTCTCTATTAGCACCCCGAACTCAGGATTTGAGTAAAGTACACATGGCAAGATATATAAGCCGTCTACTCGAGATAATAAACAAAACCCACGCAGATACACCGATCTGCGATGGCATTCAGGGGATAATTCCTCCAGGTTTGCACCCGAGCTCTCCTCTCTAATCAGCTCACTCATACACACATAATACCTCCAACATTGTGTCATTTCCTCTCATTTTCTTCTCATCCTTTTCGTATCGGGAATCAACTTTTGTTTGTGACGGCACCCTTACTCTGTCTTCTTCTTGCCAAAGAGACCACCCTTCTTCGGCACTCTCGCCAACCAGTACAACCCCAGGGCGGCGAAGATGTTGAAGATGATGTAGACCCAGGCAATGCCAAAGTTCCTCCAGCGGTCGTTGTAGTCGCTCTTGACGCTGGCCAGAAAGACGTTCGTGTCCTGAATGGTGCAGAACTGGCAGTCGGTGGTGGCGTTGGCGTCGCGTAGGTATCCGCCGGCGGCCTCGATGTAGTTCTTGAGGAAGACTCCACAACTTTGTCCCGAAGGAGGATCGAAGTGGAGGAACTCGTTGGCAGCACATATAACCTCTGTGTTGGCGACAGCCGTTGATAACATGCCGGAGACAATGTACGTGAAGGGCGATACCCGATACATGAAAATCCAGAAGCGGGGAATGGTGTCGGGGTTGGCGAGCACACCACAGAAAATGAGACAAAGCATAAAGAGCAAGTTGGCAATGTTGCCACCAGCCTCGGCGGTCTCGAAACCAGCGATGATGAAGTCGGTGAAGGTCGATGTGAACAGCAGGAAGACGAGCAGGTAGAGGAACATCAGTGCACCACGCTCGGTGACCTGGTCGGCCGGAATCGCGTTCTGGTACAGACCGACAGGGTAGTACCAACAGAAGTACATAATGGCGGCCATGAGGGTATTCCAAGGAAGTTCGACGATAATCTGGCTCAGCATGAAGACCTTCCAGCCATACACCTTGGACGGACGTTCTCGCACTTCGTACAAGGACCGCTGAATGACAAAGTGAGGCATGGTCTGCTGGACGAGCTGGCCAAAGACGGTGAGCAAGTTGAAAATGGCAAACATCTGGTTCTGGAGACCCTGCTGGGTGTTGGGAGCCTTGAAGAAAACGAAACCGATGAATGCAGCAACCAGAGTGCAGAGCGCAGCCTTGGCGTAGATGTAAGAGGGGGTTCTCCAGTACTGTTGGAATACACGGTGGGTAACCTCCTTGAGCTGGGCGAAGAAAGGAGCAGCGAATTCGCGGTAGCTACCCTTGTCGTGGGCAGCCGTGGTCTCAATGACACGCTCATCCTTGAGTCTCTGCAACTCGTTCTGGACACTCTGGAATTCCTCAGATTTGCGCCAAGCCTGATGCCAGTCGACATCAGTGTGAGATCCGGGAGCGGCGCCAATCACCTCCAACATCCACTCGGCCGGGTTCGCATCGTGGGGGCACGTCATGCCACTCATACGCTCAAAGTAAGAGGTCATGACCTTGGAGTTCTCGCCAATGTCGCCAAAATAGACAGTACGGCCACCCTTGGCGAGGAAGAGGAGACGATCGAAACGCTGGAAAAGCATAGCTGAAGGCTGGTGAATAGTGCAGAGGATAGCCTGGCCACTCTTGGTCAACTTCTCCAAGAGATCGAGGATAGCCCAGGAAGTCTGTGAGTCAAGACCGGAAGTAGGCTCATCAACAAAGAGCAACAGAGGTGGCTTCGCAACCAGCTCGACGCCAATAGTCAGACGCTTACGTTGTTCGACATTGAGACCTTCTCCAGGGACACCGACCACGGCATCGGCGTACTCTTCCATATCCAAGAGCTTGATGACCTCCTCAACATAGTCGAGTTTCTCTTGCTTCGGAACGTGTTCGGGTTGACGAAGCAGGGCAGAGAAGTTGAGAGCCTCGCGCACAGTAGTAGTCTGCAGGTGCAAATCTTGCTGCTGGACGTAACCGGTCTTGCGTTGGAATGAGGCATCACGGTGGTAACCGTCAACCAGCATCTCACCAGTGATGACACCCATGGAGGTACGATCAGCCAAGCAATCCAAAAGCGTAGTCTTGCCAGCACCTGACACACCCATGAGAGCAGTCAAAGTACCCGGCTTTACCCATCCGTCAACATGATCAAGAATGCGTCTTGTCTCGTTCTTGATCTGGACTTCGTAACAGACGTCGTTCCAGTGGAAAGTAGACTTTTGCTCCTCAATGAGACCATCGTTCTTCGGGTTGATACGGGCGCGATCGGCGGTGGTGACGGGTCCGACACGGATATCCTCTGGGTCATCGGAATGCTTCTCGTTGAGGGCAGCGGGCTTGTATCCGCGACGGAATACGAGGACTTCTCCCTTTGACTTCTTCTCCGAGACCAATTCAGCCGTTACCATATAGGTCATGAGGAAGAACAGCATGAAAGCAATGAGGATACCAAAGTTGCGCCAGCGGTTGGCATATGAGTAGCGGAAACCAGAACCAACATAGTCATCGCCGCTCACGTAATCAAGACCAGCAACAGACCCAACAGCGCTGCATACACGCTGGGCGGATGGAAGGTTGGCGTAACCAGGAACGGAGGAGCTAGGGACGAATTGGCTTTCCGAGCAAGCGAAGTTTCGGCCGTGGAACTCGTTGACGATGAGTGATTCGAAGGAGTATGCCAGAGGATCGAGGTAGTTGAGCCATCGGCACCAACCCAGCATGTAATCGATGGGAATAACGAATCCAGTGAAAATGACGAGATCCAGGATCAGAATGGCGGCGGGGACCATGGCTTGCGAGAGTGTTCGAGATGACGAAGCAATGGTTCGGAAGATCATTGACATTGTCAGGACGGTGAAGAAGGACATCAGGAGGAAGAAGAAGAATGCTCCAGGCTCGCGTCGCAGATTCGTCATGAAGTAAAGGACCAGATTGAAGACGATTGTGTTCATAATCTTATACGGCATGTCGCACAACATGGACGCAACAGCTTCGGCGGAAGGGTGGTACAGAGCATAACGAGAGTGCTTTTCGACAATCGGACGTTGAGAGTACAGAGTCAGAATCTGGGTTCAGGTCAGCGCATGGTCTACTCACGAGTACAAGGAAATAGAAGGATGCTGGGACTTACTTCGAGGGCACTTGAGAAGGCGTTCATGAGCAGAGCGAAGAAGAGGAGGGCACCACGTTGGAAAAAACTCTTCGTGTCCTGCTGCAAGTTGTAGAAGACACTTCCAATAATGAGACCCATGATGACATTTCCGATAAGCGAACCGAGTGTGATGCTGGGATCACCGATCAGGCGTCTCCATCCACGCCACAGGCAAAGCTTGATCTGCTGAGGGTAGGACAGAGTGAAGGGGGACTTGGCACGCTGACCCTTGGCCTGCTGGGCCTTCTTCGAGGCACGGAAAGCCACGGCGTCGGGACCGTTGAGAGGGTGAGTCTGCTTGTACTCCTCAATCTCAGCTTGCAGGGCGGTGTAGTTGGCGCTGTTTTTCCAGGCGGTCGCAAACTCGTCAGGGGTACGAGGAGCCCTGTTCTCCCAGCCGGGGCGAACGTGACGCTCCTGGGGACTCGTCATGGAAGTCAAGAAATCCGGGGTAGTAGCTCGGGCAGGGCAGTCGTATCCGAGATCAATGAAGTATTGCCTGGCGTCAGTGGCCTTGCCGAAGAAGATCTGGCGACCCTCATACAAGACGGCAACCTTGTCGAAGAGGTCGTACGCGCTCTGGGGTGCCTGGTAAATAGACACACAGGCCGTGTTGTCGAAGAGCTCGGTTTGCAGACGAAGGGTCTTGCAGAATTCAATAGCATTAGCAGAATCCAGACCACGAGTACTGTTGTCCCAGCATTGCAGAGGGGCGCCAGAAAGTGCAGCCTCGGCGATGGTGACACGTTTGCGCTCACCACCAGACACACCCCGAATGTACTCGTTACCAACGCGGGTGTTGATGGTGTGCGAAATGCCAAACATAGCCATGACAACATCCCTGAGATGCTGGGCGAAGTCGTTGCTGCTGATACCCTCGGGAAGCCGTCGGGGTTGACGAGCGCGGGCGGCGAATGTCAAAGTGTCGCCAACAGACAATTGAGGGAAGTGGACGTCCACTTCGGCCGTGTAGATGGCCTCACCGCGGTGATGGGTGTGCATCTCCTTGGAAGTCATTCCTGAGCCCTGTCAGCACCGGTCGAGTGACACGATGTTACACCAAGTGGGGGTTGCCATGTCTTGGAGACGAGAAGACTCGACGCCAGCAACGGTGAACCCCTGCAAACTGGATTCGGGGGGCTTCCGCCACTCACCTTGGTAGTTGAAGTAGGAGCTGTCGTCGGTGTAGAGACCGTTAGTCTCACCGGCGATGGTCTTCAGGAAAGTAGAGCAACCAGAACCGGGAGGACCAAGGACAACCAACATCTCACCCTTGCGAACGAGGCCGTCAAAGTTGCGAAGAATATCGATTCTTGTCTGCCCACCTCCACCGGTAAGCTTGCGCGCAAGACCAGCCAAACTCAACCAGATGTTTCCGACATCCTTCTGGTAGTCGGTGGCCTGGCCGAAACCGAAGACGTTGAGGTTCTGGAAAGCGACACCAGAGGTACGGAAGGAAGCGCCATTTTGCTGGACAAGGTCAACCATGGCGCGAGCCCAAGCACGGCCGTTGAAGTCGGGCGAGTTCGGGTTCAGGGGCGAAGACTCGTCGGCGAAGAAGGGGTTTCCTGCCACGGTGCCGTTGGCCGTAGCATGGGAGTACTTCCGGGCGAGCGACTGCACCAGTGAGTGGCGGCGTTCCATCTCGGAATCCTCATCTTCTCCCTCGGCGGAGATCTTGTCGCTGTCGAAAGGGGCCTGGGACTTCTTGGGGGCCTTGTCGCTTCCTGCAACCTCGGTAATGGATGTGGCGGCAGTGTCGACGTTGTTCAGGTTTGCGGTAGCAGTCTCCTCCTCCTCGTGGTGTTGACTGCGGGCAGAGGTGATCGGAACACCAGACGTCTGGGCCGTGCTGTCATAATTGGGGACGGAAGCCATTCCGGCGAAAGCCATGTTCGCGGATGGTCGTACGGGGGCGGATTCAACCGCGATCCCAAAGTGTCAAAAAGTCAGGCTTGTCAGTCGGCACCTTAGTGTCGTCGGTATTGCTGGGTGTTCCAGGATCACCCGCTCGGCACAGATTCGAGAATACAGCCTCTTCTCTCTCGTCGCAGCGTCGATTCCACGACGGTGTGGTGACTTGTTTATCTTCGGTATTAGGTACTAAGAGTGCAACCAGATAGGTACTGGTAGAGAGGGTATTGATTAAAGGACCGACGCGAATAAAGAAAAGGAAGTGAGGAGGAAAGGAGGGAAGAGGTCGAAGGTGACGGAAGGGGAAGGGTAGAAGAAGCACCTCGAATGGAAGAAATGGTGGTGGGAGGTCTGCGAGGATTTAAAAAAGAAGATCCCAGCAGCTCAGGGTGACCAGGATGAAAGGTACAGCGTCGAGGAGCACGGTAGGAAAGATGGGACGGAATGGAGCTGGGCCTGGAAGGGGAAGGGGAGCATGGGGCAGGCAAAGAGGACTGGCATAACCAGAATAATAAAATAATAATAAGAAGGGAAAAAGAAAAATAACAAAACAAAGCAGTCGGAATAAAATCAAAATGCCTAATCAAGACTGACACGACCGAATGCCCTCCGCAGAATGCACCGAAAAGTCTCCAGATCGAATGGGGCCAATGCCAGAAAATCGAAACGTCCTGAAATGGATGTCCGCTGGCGTGGATTCTGTAGTACGTACTGTACAGGGGTGTGAGGGGGTTCCGACAGGCTTGGCAGTGAAGGGAAGGCGCGCGGCGGGTGGATGTATCTTTACGCGCGGCAGCATGGCAAAAGATACTTTTCTCAAAGTACGCCGCCTGCAGCTCCAATATACGAGGTACGTACTGCCTAGGAACAATACTTGCCGTACGGATACCTGGTTTGATTTTTCCGACTCGCCTCACAGGCTCACAAGCTCACCCTCTCGTTCTTTCCAGTACCTTAGATAGCGAGGATGACGCGCTCGGCGTGGCCCACAAAATGCGCAGTAACCCCTAGCTTCCTCCTCTTCGCCTTGGAACCCACCACGACCGCCGAATCGACGGTTGACACCCTGTGGCAGATGCATTTCTAGAGGGTGTGGATACTTTTGGCGCGAATACTTGCGGACTTTGGCTGGATGTCACAGCATCAGCCTCGACTTGGCAGATAACTCTGACCATTTGAGCACATTTGCGGCTTTGCCAGAGTCCAAACTCCGCCGGCAGGGGCGTGAGTTGTAAGCACCGTCGAAATTCGGTCGAACGCAGCCGGCGCAGAGAAAAGTCTCAGTCTCTCAACACGCAGCGCTGGACTTGCACCACGAGACTGCATCACCATTGTCGACAGTCAGGGACTGGGCTACAAATCGCAGAGTTAGTGACGAACTCTGTGCTCATAGATTCGCAGCCACCCCGTTCACCTGGTATGCGGGGTGGTCCTTAAACGGGCCCAGCCAACAACCATACCTTAACCATAATCGCGAAGCGTTACTGCCAGCCACGGATATCGAGAGTCGGATACGTACATCACTGCAAGATCGGCTGTAAGACACTTCAAGTCCGGAATTACACAAAATCATTTTTGAATCCACTCTACGGATAGACTACACTAGATGGAGCACCTGCAGAAAGGACAGGGTCCCGGTACTCTGTCTCACCGACCCCGACTAAAAAAGCTAGAAAAAAGAACGTCTGCGAGTCTCTCTGGCACCCCCGAGATCCAACAATCAAATCACAGCAGGGGCCCGGAACAATGCCCTGCGAGACTGCGTCGCGCCAGTCTGGACCCTTGGTTCCTATCGGCATCTTGTCAATCCCCGAGGCCACGATGCCAATTGCCCGTCCCAGCGCAAGCAATACCATTTGGGTAGCAGGTCGAGAGAGCGTCGCCAGGGAGTCTAGCCCGCCATTTGGCACTACAACATGTCTACAACTGGTTACCGTTTCCCTGCAGTTGCAAACTGCATTTAATGCCATTGTCAGGGAACGATTGGCATCTCTTGTCAGATGACAGTAACCCCAACAGCAACCCGATGCCAGCAGCATGACAAGGCTGCGGACGTGCCAATCTCACCTCATCGCGGATATCCATGGTGCACATGCGGCAACGAGTAAGGACGCGCAAGACCCTCCAAAGATGCCTGTAAGACTGCCAACCCTGTCACCGGGAACTCTGTGGGAGTATGGATGGGTATCAAGTATCTGGTGTTCATCAGTCTCAGCTTGTTCCCCGCTCCATTTCCCAATATCATGGCAGGCACGCACGCCGCACACAACGTATTTACCCTACCTTAGGTTGCACTCTATCAGCCCGACAACCACCCAATGAGGGCGCTCACAGTGTACCGGGAAGAAGGCAAGAGAAGGTTGCTGACGGGTGGATGTATCCCCGACAGGTTGGATGGATGGCACGAATGACTGGCAGAGCCCTGCTATCGGGTGTGATCAAGACTCCTTTTCCCATCTGCCCATCTGGGTACGTACTTGGTAGGGCACTTCAGCAAATGCTGGGTGCAAAGCAACTAATTTGCACTTCGCGGTCAGCGTCTCTTGCTCGAGTCTTGGCTCTGTTCGATTTACGGACGTTCATACTATGTGTGGGCGGAGCACCAAAATGATCTCCACCAGGAAAGGAGGGCATGTCCCCTGCTTGCTCCTGCGACCATCGTAACTTTCTCGCTCTCTTCGTCTTCGCCAATCCATCTGGATAAGGCCAGGCAGCCCCTGCTGTTCGCCCGCAAATTGTCTTCTTTCCCAGATTGCCAGAGTTCACAAGTTCCCGCTCCCTCGTGCGGCCCCACTGATCACACCCCGTCGTGCTCCATTAAAGAAGCAGTAAGACCCGCTCAGCGTCCAATTGGAAATTTGCCATGGAGCTGAGGCATCCGCAGAAGGCAGCCATTCGCCGGTACGTATTCTCGCTTAATCACAAAAAGGGGTGGACGCTAAGGAGCCGCAAGCGAGCAGCTTGACACCCCGTCTCGGGTTCTTCGAGGACCCCGACAACCCGCCGTGGCCCAGGCAAGCGCAGGCGGCTTGTGAGCACCTCATGGCGATGTGCCCCATGGTCTCCACTGTCTAGTGCTCCACCTCAGTGCTCCTGCCTGCGTTCCTCCGACTGGACCCACACTTGCGCCTGCCGGGACTCGCCATCCGCCACCGGCCACCGAAGACAGTCGACGAGTCTCACCAATTCATTTTCCATTGATCCATTCTCACGCGCACCAGCCAGGCGACCGACCTACCGCCATTTCCTAGTGGTAGTGAGCTTGAAGTCCAAGACCAACATTGCCTCCAAGTCATATCAGTCTGTATAGACTTAACAGGTACGAGGAACCACTGCCATGAACATCTCCGTTCCCGTCGAAACAACAAGAGAGAGACACGGCAGTTCAAAGCCGGGGCCGCAATTATCTTCAGTGCTTCGCGCTCTTTTCGGAAGACGTGCGCCTTGACCGGATCCTGGCCACGTCGCAGCCCGTTCCAACTGGGCGATCAGCGCAGCCGATATACGACGATTTACGGCAAACGTACCGTGCGTACCACCCCTCTGGCCTGCTGCCAGACCTGTCCGCCAGATCTGCAGTAGAATTCCCACATGTCTTGGCCTCCGGCCCACCGGCCCCAGGTCACTTCGCAGTCGACCCGTTTGACACTTCAACATTGCACACAATCAGCACGGAATACCTCCCTGGGTTACGCCGGTACCGCAGACTCGTCCGGGTTGATCAGCCAGCTTCGTCCGAGATCAGTCGCCCGGTACCGATTGGATTCATCCACTGCGAGCGTGATGGCGCACCGGGCGGGCTGCACCAGTACCCCGAGATTCACGGCGCATTCTTCCTTTGCCAGGTCACGCAATCCACATGGCACGACGGCAGCGCAGCAACGCCAGACTACCAACAGCAATCGCCGCGAGACAATATCTTAGCGCAGTCTCACACCGCTGAAGGAGTAAACAACAGACTTTCAGACCTTCACTTACCCCCAATTATCCCCCAGTTATCCCTCGGAGGGCGCCGTTCTGTTTGCTGACTCGTCCCAACCTAAAGACAACCTTCGTCCTAAGCGACGTTTGACGACCTACCACGTCAAGTCTACAAGCCAGGGCCTCGTTCACAAAAGCCTCCTCACACCAGACGACCGAAATAGGGAATCAGGAAGTGGTCTAGAAAGCTCTTGGGACAGCCATCAAGTTCAGCAGCAACCAACATCCCAATGTCGGGGACGACCCCTGAATCCGACCCCGCCACTTGCTCTACATCATGGATATCGTCACGGACACCCCTTCCCGAAGAATTGACGATTCCTCCGTAGTCTACGGATAGCTAGAGTTTCCAACATCCGTCGGAACTTTGGTCGATGTAGATAGAACATGAGCGGCTGAGATCGACTGTGAAGGTATTGGATGACCATGAGCCGAGGCTTTTGATCGTCTGTGTTTCGTGTGATGACGCTCGAATCCCAGACAACACGCGATCACAACCTAATACCGGTTCCCCAGATCCGTCGCCACTGTCCACCATGTGTCTCTCTAGCGACTGCAAGTGAGAAACTTAGCGCATGACAGACCACACCGATGCTACCATCCGACTGCGGCTATTCACAGGCGGAAGGCGGCAGCACGGACGGGAGGCACGCCGCACGAGGACGGTACCCCATACTGTAGTTGCTCTAATTCCAGTTTTCGCCAAACAACAATGCGAGAATGCGGCAGCACCTCCAAACTGGCGAATTGGATGTCGAGTCATCGAACAGTGGCAGCAGTCACGTTATCAGAGTTGCTGGATAACAAGAGGCATGATACAGAATCTGAAGGAGGTTCTGATTTTGCCTCCAGCATGCATACCAAAGTGTTAGATCGCGCCGGTTCCTATGCTGATATACTTCCGTCTCCACAATACGAACGCGAACCCGAAAACGGGACAGGAAGCATCAACAACGCGACTCGTCAACTCACTTTACCCAACTGGGCAACGCTCATCAGCATTGGAATCAACCCCAACAGTCCAATTTTACGTACCGCCCTTCACGCAGCCAAGCAGACGCAGCAGAGCAACGCAAGAAACGCACCGTCCGTAAACTACACCCAGCCCAGCCAAGTCCACCACGTCCAACTCGGCCCTGCAACCCGCACCGCACCCGCTCTGCTCTCAGTGCTGTGCGTCAGCCTGAGCCTGAAAACCCCGGCTCTTGGTAATGTGGCATCCAGTCGGACCAATTCATTTTTACAACATTCAGTCGGACTCCGGAATCGCCCCGATCACACGCCCATCCCTTCACAAGTTCACATCCCTAGCTGGCGTCGCTGCCAAACAATGCCGACCTCCGTCTTTTTCCGGCCTCACTCAAAGCACCGGCCCCTCTCAATCACTCCCAGGACGGGCTATCACGAGCTCCGATGATGACCCGGACACTCGCCGCCAAGGGTATTACTCTATCTGGCTTAGCGCCTCCGTCTCAGGTTGCCGCCCTTCGGCAGAAGCTCCCCACTGTTGACAACGGATGGTGAACCTGGAAAAGAGCATGCACAACGCACCAGCACCAGCAGCACGGTCTTAGCAAAGTGTTTATTGAGTTTCTGTTTTGTTTGACAATCAGTCGACTGCATCAACAGCCTCGGATTCCCGGTGCAACCATTTCGGCATTACTTTGGACTCAACTCTCTTCACATTCAAATGTGCGCCATACATGGCGTAAATCATGGTGATTTTGAAATGCTCACGGCAGATTGAATGCCTGCTTACTGCCCCATTAAATCGTCCGGATCTAAGACGCCTTTCCCCCGGGCCCGTATCTGACCGGACATAAGCCTCTCGGCGTTTCTAGAGACTAGAGACAAGCAAGGACCATCCGAACCCGTCCAGCTCCGCCCCCGCAACTTGGTAACGTAAAGCTGTGTTCAGATGGGTCAATGCTGATGCTGTCCCAATGGGGGACGAATGAGTCGTGTGATGATGATTAATCATGCATGTGCCCGGGAACCTCGGCCTCTCTGTCATTCATGGCAAAACGCAGCGAGTGCCGTTGAAAGCCTGGTTGGGAGGCACAGGAATAAGGTAATGCATTTCTCCATACTGCGGCCGGCCCGCCCCGTAAGGCGATCGGTATCTGCACAGAGAACCGCTTGCTTGCCCACTCAAGCACAGGTTAAAGAAATGGCCTGGCTGGTGGGTTCTTGGTATGGCATGAGTCGTGTCGTTCCTGTCGGCCTCGAGGGGGTGTGCCCGAAGGACCAAGGTTCGACGTCACACCAGTTTTAACGTTTTGGTTTCAAGCTTGACAACTCGAACGTTAACGACGTTGGGATTCCAGCCTCATTTCACGGGGTTCACTAGCTCTTGCAAAGACACAAAGTTCGGACTGTTGACCTTTCGCAGGATAACTCAACTGGACTTTTCGCATCGTCTCATTCTGGTTTCTATTCGGGATGACTGCGAGCATGAATTCGTCAGGTTTGTTTTGCCTTGCGGGGAATTATGTCATCGAACTAGCCGGATGGTGAATGCGGGCTTGTGACACCCGTTGATGGGGAGCGTAATTGGACCTTTCAGTACTGCTATAAACTCAGAGTGGACTCGCTCAGATTGTGAGAACCGTGGAAGCGTCTAATCTTATTCTATCGGCTCGTCATCTATAGTATAATCACGTAATCGACACGACTCGGTTTACCGGAAGTTCGGAACATAAGTCGACAATCCGTTGGGTGAAGTAGAGTTGTATGGAGAAGACTGTGGAGCCTTGAATGTCTTGCTGCCGAAACAGCTCCTGGTGTGAGAGAATAACTCTGCCCTTTAAGAGGTTACATTGTAACCACGAGACTAAAATTGGTGGCCAAAGAAAAGGGGGCAGTCTCCGAGGCCATTGGGGTACTTTACTCTTTCCCTCGTTGCTTCCAGTAGTCTTTGCTGTGCTTTTAGTCTGATGTGTAATCATTGAGAAAGTGAGGGCTTGGCCGAGTAGTGTTCGATATTTGATAATGTGACATGAGACTAGACAGCATCGTGGCTGATGCTTTACCCGCAAGCAGAAAAAAGTCAAAAAGACACTGGTTTTATTTTCTGACGACTCCGAGATGGCGCTTTAATTGCATAATTCCCACGGTGAATGTGGAGACTGTGGAATCTCTCAAGTAGGTTCCCATCGTCAAGTGTTTGATATCTTGCCGTGATACTCGTCAATGACAGCATTAGACACACCTGGGGTTTACCTTTTCCGTGTGTGACGCAATACTCGGCTGTTTCCCATATCTCTACGAGCCCAGTAGGTTGCTGTGAGGTGTGGACTTCTGCTCACCGCTGCTTAATGATGTGACGTTGCTTTAGATACACTCTGGTACTAATAGTTGACGATTACCAGACTGCAACAGACACTCTACACCCTTCTAATCGTATAGCAGCAGAAAGTCACTTCGTTTTCACGTTCTTGACTCCAAGCTCGTAGCGTCTGGTACAGATACCCGCTGTAAAGAACATTTGCCAAGGTGTGATGGACAATGAATATGACGAAGGTTTGATTAAGGCATGGTTATATCGCGCTGAAATGCCCTAGCCATGAACTTTGGGATTAGGCCGGCATGGCTTACTTTCCGTCGCTTAAAATCATCAAAATTACAATTGAACGTGCTATTGTCTTGATGTTATGTTCTATGATAGAATTGTATCATTGAGTTAACTTCCATGGTATCATTTCTGAAGCTCATATACCTCACTCAGATGACTTCCTGCAATCCTAGCAGTTACGTCGGCCCGCCCTTCCATATAAAGAGGCTAAAATAACGCTGCCAAGTTCCGATATCTTTACCAAAAAGCCCTAAATCTGCCACCTAGTAACCATACAAGTTCACGTTCTCAGAAGTGGAAGCCCGGATTCTCCGGTTCTCTCTGATAAGCAAGACACGGATCCACCATGCGCACAGGATCGAGAGGAGGGCGAAGCCGGCAGAAGCGCCGAAACCGATGGCGTAGCGGGGCTCATCGCTCTTGGGCCAGAGGTAGGCGCCGTAGATGTAGCCAATCTGACCGCCGACATTGGTCATGGCGAGAACAACTGCCTTCTTCTCCTTGGTCTGCGACAGTGTTGAAGAGGCCCACCCGATGATGACGGAGTTCACTACAGGGACATAAAGTCAGCAACGTGTCTGGGGATCGAAAGAACGGAAGAGGACAAACCGGCATAAGCTCCCATCGGGAAAATGAAGCAGGCAATATAGCGGGCGGCCGTGTTGAGCGTGGAGGCCGCTACCACGAAGCCGATAATCGCGACGCCGAGGCCTACTGTGATGTGCCATGTTCTCTCATGAAGTCTCCCGGAACTCCAGCCGAACAGGATACCCGCAGCGCCGGCAAAGATGAAGGGCGGGCAGGTCATGACGAGAGTGATGGTCGTGTTGAAGCCGAGAGTCTTGACAACCGTCTATCTTACGTCAGTCTACCTTTATTAAAAAGCAATGCAGAGGTCAAGAAGCGAGTGCATACGGGAAAGAACGAGTTGAAGCTGCAAGCGCTCAAATGGAAATTCTGCATCAAGCAGAAGAGCCACGTCCTCTTGTCGCGGACGGCTTGCTTCAAACCGTCCATGGCCGACGCCTGCTTGTCGTCCGAGTCGGACAACTTGTCCTTTTCCATACGGGAGTGGGCGAGCTCGCGCTCGCGGTCGCTGAGCCAGCGCGTCGTCAGGGGCGTGTTGGGGAGGAGCCAGAAGCCGAAGAGGGCGATGAGGCCGGTGGCGGCGCCCTCGACGATGAAGAGCCAGCGCCAGCCCGCGATGCCGTTGAGGCCGTCCATGCCGGCGAAGATGCCGGCTGCGATGAGGGAGGAGAGGCCGGTGGCGAGGATCTGGGCGCAGTAGAGGAGGGCGATGCGGGAGGCGACCTCTGGGGTGGGTGTTAGTTGAGAGGCGTAGGGGCTGGATAGAGTTGGGGGGCTGACCTTTGCGTGTGTAGAAGATTGATAGCATGTAAGTTGCGCCAGGGTAGAACTGTTTCGTGTGAGTGACAGACTCGGCAACTTGAATGGTGTCGAATGGCACTCTTCGTGACTTACGGGAGCTTCAGTGATACCCAAGAAGAATCTGCAAGCAACAAGGCCTCCATAATTCTGGACCAGAGCCGTGCAACCTAGACGGCCATCAGATATCGAGGACTACTTTCGATTTTGACAAAGGACCTACCCGAGACAACGGCCCAGATCAACATCCACGCGCTCATGTATATGCCAGGTTGGATTCTGGTGATCAACATATTGGAAGGGATCTGCATGAGGATGTAGCCCACAAAGAGACTGCACACTGTTTAGTCGCAGCACACATTATCTTTCCACACTGCTGCTCGGGACTTTCGCTTCTTACATGGAAACTGTGGTGTTGAACTCGGTGCCCGACATGCCCAAATCTTTCTCCAAGTTGTTTAGTCGTGCTTGGGCGATGGCGTTACGATCGACGTAGTCTGATTCATCAGTTCAGCTATCATGATGATGGGGTTTTGAGCGGGGGAAACCGTACTCAGGAAGTACATGATACAGAGTGTCGGCTGTTTGAACGAGTTGTTAGATCAGGAACTCATCCATGGGTCAAAAACGTTGAAAGCTCACCATGATCCGCCAGTCCAACTTCCGCACCAACTTGATCTCTTCCGGATCGGTTTTCCTCGCAGACCCGGTCCAGTCGCGGTTCTCCTCATCCCGAGGAATGGGCTTCTCGTCCATGATGACGCTGTCGACGGTATGGATGGCATGCTCTTCGCGCTCCACCAAAGGTGAACGCTTCTCGCTCGCGGGCATTGTAGACTTTGCTGATACTTATCTCGTGCTCGGGCCAAATTGTGCGTCTTACAAAGCTCATTCCATGGAAGGGGTTGTCCAAATAAAAAGAAGGGATCGGCGGGGCTAAACTCTGCAGTGAAGAGAGTTGCGGTCTAAGAAATAAGCATAAACGAGGATGGAGTCACAGCATCTAGTCGTGTATCGACCAACCCGAAATCATGGACAATCAGCAGAACGTGGTATTTATGAACTTTTCAAGACTGTTGCATCTTTTCCCCACGCAAGGCAATGTCTACGAGTGATCCTCGAATCCGGGGTAACTGGATCAGCGGGGACAACATTTGAGATCCGGTGCATTCTGAAAGGGACAGCTGGGGAAGAGCCATAGGAAGGACCAGGTCATGACGGATTCCGACAAATCGGAGCCGCGAGTCTGGGCAAGGAACGCGGGGTTCTCGGGGGCCAAAACTGGGATGCGAAGGGAGTAGAAAGAAAGAGGCGGTCGATGGAAATGGTTAAGGGCACAGTGGGATCGATGAGACAAGTCAACCGGAGGATAAGCAACAGATAGCGTGCGAGGAGGGCGACAAGACGAGAGTCAGTTAAACCACGAAGGACCACCACCGCCCGCCGCCACTGGCAAGGATGGAGTTGGTCAGCCATTGTCGCTGGAGCAAGAGCACCCACAAACACCCAATATGTGGAATTGGGAAAATGGAACCCCGCGTGCCAAGGCCCGAGGGAATGGAAAGTGCTGGGGCTCGCTTGGGGTTAGTGTGATTAGGGCCTGTTGTGTTGGGAATCTGGGACCGGGGATATGGAAGAATGTGTGTCAGAGGGAGGAATCTGGTTCGTTCGGAAACGTGTCGTGTGGATCAACGATGCATCTTGGACTCTGGAGGCCAAGGACGGCTGATGCCAAGGGAGTCGGGGATTGCAGAATCCTTCGGGGTTCGGAGCGTCATGGCTTTTGTTGCATGATGTGAGGCGGAGGTGTGGGTTGAGCGTGACTGATATAGCATTGCCAACTTGGGCATGGCTGTCGATGAGCTTTGGCAGGCGTTGGGCGCTGGCTAATTGAACTAGCAAATACAAAATACATAGATGAGAAATACAGAAATTGTATTTACAAAGAATATAGCAACGATGAAACGTGAGTCGCTCGTATCTGCTTTCCCTTTTCAGTCTATGAGGGAATGTTGAGGCGAACACACCGTGGAACCCATGTGTTTACCATATGTATGTTTTGAAGCTACTGTGGCCTGCACTTGGGAGAGCCATAAATTGTTTTATATTGCCAACGGTTTGCTCGATATATAATCCAGAGTAAGATTTTGACTCAGCTGCAGCTCTAAAATTTGGATACGCAATGTGTAATGTTATTAAAATCATCGAACCAACCGTGCGCCCTGTATGTCGAAACTCGCTTCTTTGATTCCCACTCAACTTCTTCTTGTCACAATTCATCCTCTTCGTCACTGCTATTGATTTCCCAGTCCTCATTTTCAGATTCAACAGACTCGGTCTGATCGCTCTCCCCTTCATCTGAATCCGTATCAGTCTCGGGATCATAGCGTGACTCGGTGTCCCACGGGGATGCGGCCATTTTCTCTCGCAAAGTGTCGACAACCTCGTCCACGGACTCCACTGCTGCCTCCCACATCTGTTCCCGGATCTGCAAGCCGATAGTTTTATATGTACCCAGAAGCTCATATTGTTTCCACTCTTCACTGTGCTTGATCAGTGGGCTTAATGCAGCCGTGGCGCCTCGATGGTCTCTGTCTTTCAAATATTGGCGTAACCAAGTCAATCGCTCCTTCTCAGCAATCAAGTTTCTGTCTCTTATCGATTTCAAGAGAGAAACAAACGCCTCTTCTCGTTCTGGAGTTGGCTGGAGACTCCGTGTCCGATCCCAATCATCCATGTGCAAGGAGTAAATAAAGCAGCGCCAGGGTGTGGATTTGTAAAGATCAAGCATTTCTGTATCAATTCTTGCCAGATTGAGCGTTGACAAGTACCGAATCGTCTCAGTGGTTCCAAAAAAAGCTGCTTGGTGAAGCAAATTAAATCCCATCCATGTCGAGCAAGTCGTCGTCGTCTTAGCTCCTGCCTCAATCAGGCACTGCACGCCAGCTAGGTCCCCACGCTCAATCGCCAAGAAAAGCGGGGTAACTCCCCAATGAGTCCGTGACTCGATGTCTGAACCAGCTTCCAGGAGGATTTTCAAGCCCTTTCGGATAATGCAAGCTTCGTTGTTGGATGAAGTTAGGTAATGGATGGCATTATAGCCACCTTGATCATTGATCTTTATTGATGCACCCGCAAAGATCAGAGCGTGAATGATAGTGGCCTGGTTGTTGTGCCCCTCTTTAGCAGCAGCAGCCATCGCAGTGCGACCAGTTCTGCCAGTAGCATCCAAAAAGCTACCAGCGTCAATCAAGTATTGTACGGTGAGAACATGGCCACTGACGGACGCAAGCATCAGGGCAGTCCTACCCTGCCAGTTGACCTCGTTGACATTACATCCTGAACGTACAAGTTGTTTGATGATATCGAGATGGCCTTGTATCGCAGCGATATGTATCGGTGCTTGGCCGTCATAGTTCCACTGATTGATGGCCCAATTGTAGTCTGCTGCAGCTCGAACTGCACCATCGATGTCGTTCTTGGAGACGGCATCATGTAGCGGTGTTTGGCTGGCATTCACATAATCTTCGCCTGCAGACAGAACTCGGCGGAGAAGCTGCGTCGTTTCGTCAGGTAGATCAAGCGAGGTCTCAATCTTGTTGTGCGCCTTATAGAACCAGGAGCTGTGTTGCAGCCAAAGCTTTCAGTCAGCAGTTCTTGAGTTTGACACTTTGAATTACGCACACATCAAAATTATCGTTTCGAATCTGGTCTTCCCAAAGCTGGAGCATGTAGGCGAGTGCATCAGCTGATCCGGTCGCTATAACCCACTGGTCAAATGATCAGAAAACAAGATGCGAGCATCGATAGCAACGGGAGTCATGCCTCTAATGAAGTGACGCCAATTGAATTTGTGTCATCTGGAAACACCGGACCATGGTGCAACATCCACTGCTGAATTACTGTCCTTGAAGGGAATTCAACGGATCTCAAAAAACTTGAGTAAAAGGGAAGCACCCTGACAGGTCTCAACGACGCTCTAAGCCCAAATGCAGCATCCACTGAGGCCTGCACCTGGACTGCTCTGGAGCATAGCCAACTCGGGAATCGGTACTCGAATGTCACCGATGTCCTGGCCTTGCCTCTGCAGCTGCTCTCGGTACACTTTGCGCTGTTTTGAAATGTTGATTGCCAGTCGTGTTTCAAATAAATACTTCCAACTAGGCTTCTAGCCCAATTCGCGGTGTTTAGCGAGGCTGGTTTCGAAGCATGGCACCGGCACCAACATGGATTTGGGCATCGGCCCACCAGAAAGGCCGAGGTCTTTACAACCACATGAGAGGATTCAGGAGTTGATGGCTCGATGGTCGGGAATGATTGAAGCCTCGCCAACGCGTCTTGCTTGCTATCCTCGGCTACCTGTTGTGGAGTGCTGTCGAGTTCTGGTGCTTCCGGCTCTTCCATATCATCTATTGTTGTTGGCCGTGTCTGGGTCGAGCTCTCCTGATGGTCTGCAGGTCCTGAAGTATCTTGGAGTAGTCCCCTGTTCGGCCGGAGCTCAATGCTCTCTACTCGCAAAGCGACTTGTCTGCAGTACCGCACCATCTTATTAGCTTCTCTACCAAGATACTGCCCTGTTGAAGGCACGAAGCTCACTTGATTGATTGGTTATTGACCGCGAGGAGCGCGATTTGAAGGTTGTCTCTGGCTTCACGCGCCTTACGCCGACAGTCGGAGAGCTCGGATTGCAACCAAAGCCAAGCTCCCTTCTTGACCTTGACTTTGCCGTCGGCATCCACAGCTCGTGTGCAGCGCTTGCAGATCTCTTCGAGGCTTCTCGTTGAGTCTGTAAGCTGGAGCATGGCTATCTCTAGTAAAGGTGTCTCGCATTTTGATCCATCAGTAACCGCACCCTCCTGAGCAATCTGTGCTTTGATCAATCTGAGAGCTTCGACCTGTGATGCCACATCAAAGATCAGCCCGTAAACTTTGTAATATGGAAGACCTCTCGTGAACTGATCTGGAAGGTTCGTCACAGACCTCGTTGTGAAGCCATCTCATCTCGCTCTCTATGCCTGGGATCGCTCGCGCAATGTGAACGATATGGCGGGCGCCGCCGACGGCTTGGCCTATGGCGATGAAGCTGGCTACCGCCCCAACAACTTCCATTTCGTGTCGTCGGCTTAGTGAGTACCGCTCAAAAATTCAGGGAGACGTTGCAGATTCTCTGGAGGAATCGTGAAGGGATTTGGGAGGGGGAATAGGTAAAGGCCTGGGCAGGTTGCCGACTTGCTCGCAGCCTGATTTTGGAGATTCGAATATCTGCACCCCTGCAGTCATCCTCCAAGCGATGGCGACTGCACCAATGATAGTTGAGTAGGTAGTGCAAGAATGTCGCCTGTGGCGCGGCGTGAGATATGCAGACGCCTCACTTGGCGGCCGCTTGTAAGCCAATGTCTATAGATGATTGGCTGTATCCAGTCTGCCTTGTGCCATTTTTGAGAAGCAAGGCGTATCTTGCAGCCACTCAGTGAATGAGGTGGCACCAATGAACCCCAGTATCTACAGTCGATGTACGGATACGTCTTGTGGATTGTGTCACCGCACAATGCTCAATTTCTGTGGAAGAATGACCATTCAAGGTCACCTCCCTGTCAAGTCACCATCATGTGTCCATATGGAATCAGGTCTGAACAAGAGATGGGAAGAGGAAGCTCTCATCTACCTAAATTACCAACCTAGATTGCTCTGGCTAATGTAGTTCATGTTCGTTTAGAGCGCTCAAGTACAGTTTTGAATGCCGTATATTGTCTTTTCAAAAGTCGACTTGGTCCCGTTTAGGAGTATCCTAGTTGCTGTGTGTTTGAACTCCGAGCAAGCTTTCGGGGTCACTTCAGTCGGAGTCGTCAAAGTTTGAATCAAGCCGAGGCTTGAGATCATAGAGTTCAATCAGAGGAACTATTACTCAAGGCAAGTAGTCGTGTCGCTGCCGTCGGCCATCGTATTCTCATCCGTGTAGTTGGCGCGGAAGGTCCATCAGTGGCCTGGCTCAAGCTTTCTACTCCGCCAATTACTTTTTTGGAAGGCGTTTAACCCTGAATTACCAATTAACCTCAGAGGAGAAGCTGCTGAGTGACCTGAGCTTGATTACTTCGAGGTGGTTCGTGGGTAGCTCAGCAAATGTACCTCCATGCAGGTAGAAAGGGTAATTGATACGGGCCATACGCCATCGCGGCAGATTCACAGAGTTGTGAAGTGGTGATTCGGCACGTCAGCTTGAGTCAATTATTCTTTTGAATGAATGGCACTCGGCTTGATAAGCTGGGCGCGGCGCCCGATAGCAAGAAGATTGATTTGGCGGACATCTTCATGCCGCCCAGATAATGCACATAGCAGCCTGTAAAGACCCACATGTGCGTGTAAATCCTGACAAAGTGCACGATACCCTCCTCGGGAAAGCCGCATTACTGAAAACCATAGACCTTCTCTGTAGAAATCGCTCGATCGCCAGAAGGATATCGTGTTCTCTCCTCTCGGCTTAGTAAAGCGACATCATGTAGAAAGGACGCAACAAGGTGCAGAAGATCACGAGGACTTTGCGCTGCGAATACTGGAGCGAGGAGGTTCCGGGTCATTATGCGGTACACTTCATTTTTACACTAATACTCTACTCTCTGACAAACAGGCCAGCCATGCCCATTCCTGTGCCGACGCACATGCTCACGACGCCGACTTCACCTCCAGATCTTCCGAGGCCGTGGAGCAGGGTGCTCGTCATGCGCGCACCAGTGGCACCAAGAGGGTGACCCAGCGCAATAGCGCCACCGTCGGGGTTGACCTTGCCATCCTCGTAAGCCTGCTCCAGCTCGAGCGCTCTCAGGCAGTAGATTGCCTGACTGGCAAAGGCCTCGTTGATCTCCCAGCGGTTCACGTCCTTGTTCTCCAGGCCGAATTGACCCAGAAGCTTGGGGATCGCCAGCGCGGGGCCGATACCCATCTCGTCGGGAGCGCATCCGACGGTGGTGGCTCCGACAAACTTGCCGATGATGCTGTCGGTGAGACCGAGTTCCGTGGCGGTGCTTCGGCGCATCAGCAGCGTCGCGGCGGCACCGTCCGACACTTGCGACGAGTTGCCTGCCGTGCTGGTGCCGTCGGCCTTGAACGCCGGCTTCAGCTTCTGCAGGGCCTCGATCGCCATGTTGGCGCGAATACCGTCGTCCTTGGTGACTGTGATTGTCTGCTCCTCTCCGACCTTGTTGCCCTGCTTGTCCGTCTCCTGGAATCTCGTCGTGACGGGGACAATCTCCTTGGCGAAGGAACCATCCTCTCTCGCCCTCGAGGCGTTGTGGTGACTGCGCAGCGCGAACGCATCCTGGTCCGCACGCGAGACGCCGTAGCGCTCTGCGACGTTCTCGGATGTGATACCCATCGCCATGACGCAGTCTCTCGCGTCCTTGACCGGCGACTCCTTCAGGGCGGGCCACACGTCTACGGGGATCGCGCGGCTGCCGTAGTTTCGGGTCATGCTCTCCATTCCGGCGCCGATTCCCACCGATATCGTTTCGGTCCTGATTTGCGATGCGATGAGCGCAATAGACTGCAGCGATGACGAGCAGGCGCGGTTGACGGTGTACAGGGAGGTGTCGTTGGGGTAGCCGACGTGGTTCATGGCCATGCGCGCTGCCTTGGAGCCGCCGAGCTCCGAGAGGACGACACCGACGGCGACATCTTCAATCTTCTTGGGGTCGAGGTTCGGGTTGGCGTCGAGGGTGGCCTTGAGGACGGTCGAGAGCAGTTCTTCGGGGTATGCGTCCTTCAGCTGGCCACGGTTCGACCGGCAGACGGGTGTCCGCAGCGACGACAGAATGACGACGTCGGAGGGCGCCTTCTTCAACACGGACGAGATTCCTTTGGGGATAGACATGTTTACGATGTTTCTCGGAGCTACGGCCGTCAATTGACTAGAAAACGTCGAGACAGGATACCAGACTTGTTGTACAGAGAAAAGGGAACAGAGTTTAGAAAATAGCCCTCGGCCAAGGCTGTCTCGAAAAAGAGTCGGGTAAACGTGAGCGATGTCGCTTGGTGACCGGGGGAGCTTGAACGATATCTTGCTAGTCAGGGAGAATAGCTCTTCCCCTTCTTCCACTCAACTTCCCCAGTTTGATCCCCAAAGCCGAGGTGGGGGGACCCGCATACCATGGCAATTGGGTTCGGCAACCACACACGGAGCTCTGAGCTCGGTTCCGGGGCTAAACGTTCAACCGGCAATCGGGGTCGGCTTCTACACCGAGAAATACCGAAGCTGACCGAAACCACACCGATCGTCTTAGTTGGTCACAACGCCATCATGGACCAACAGTCCATCTGACACAGTATACATCATGTACGCTAAACCAAGTGTAACGTTAGACGAGGAACTTGAAAGACTTTGGACAATGGGCTTCTTTCAAGGTGAACACCATTCTAGCTCATGCCATGTATGCTTACTGTCACAATTGCTGTTTAAAAATTAAAAGCCAGAGTCTCTACCACTGTGTTGTTTACCATAATATTTGGTAAATGCGGCCGAATAAACGATTTGATAAAAGTCTGTATATTGGGTGAACTCTCAATCTTAACCCCGTACCAGAATTTTCCACCTAATCTAAGCTCAGAATGGCTAGGCATTTATCGGTGCGGAAATCAATGCTGCAAAGAAATTTTACCCATCTGCGTTGGTAGAGGAAGGTCGAGTCTACACTGCAATCTTGGCAATAGATCATATAGTCTCTAGATCAATGATATCTGTCAATATGTCTTTCAATCCCCCAAGTATTAATGATGATGTATAGAGGATGTCAAAGGACTTGTATTCCCGATTTGACAGTCAGCATGCAACTTGTCTATACTCGGAGGGAAATTAGCTCTTTCACCAAGCTTCGCTGGGTGTGTATTGAACGCTCGCACGCATGATTCCTTCAACGAAAGCAAATCTATTCATGAATCACATCAAGAAACATAGTGTTTGTTAGAATAACTCTGATCCAAGCTAGGCACTAGTTTCTTACTGCTAATATGCACCCTTTCGAGCGATCAAACGAAGCTGCAGCTTTGCCAGGGAGAAAAGGTCGTGAACAGACTTTCGAATGCCTTTTGTCTTTTCAATGCCATTGAAATTGTTTAAATCAGCCCTGGAGACGACCATGTGCTGTTGAGTTGTTTGGGCAACGCTGTTGCAAACCGTCAATACTTTGACAGAGCAAACCGAAACAGCAAACTTCGTACACTATGTTTTAGCCTTGTCGTTCCTCTATCGGCTTGGAAAGAAGGGTAGAAGAAGACAATTCTAAATCATCCACAAAACCTCGACTGTCCACCATGTCCACTCACACAAGTTTGCTAAAACTTGTAGAGACCAACAACAAGTTCAAAACAACTGACGAGTACGTGGAGTTTGGCTACCTTCATGGGAACAATTGGAGGCCACTAGGAATTGTCAGTTTCCAAAACGCCCAGCATCTACGACAAATGGAACAAAGGTTGGATAGATGGCTGGCCTTTCCACAGAGTAGTGAGGGACTGAATCGCATTCAACTGAAACCAGACCATCTGAAGACTACCGAAACTTTCATCAATGCGTTCATGGCCATACGCGAGGTTCTTACTTCAGAGGGTAGTGGCCTTGCGAAACAAAATCTGGGGGAATATGGAAACGAGATGTGGCCGTTGTACGGCGCCGATATCGAAACCGGTTTCTTGTGTGGCTTGGCCCCTGTCTTCGGTATAGTGACCACTGGTGTTCACCTGAATATCTACAAACGCAATGGTGACGATCCGAAGGACTTTCGCATCTGGGTTGCGAGACGTTCCGACAGCAAGCCAACCTTCCCCGGCAAGTACGATCAGTGCGCTGCTGGAGGATACCAGTTCCAGCTTCGGAGTGAAGGCTTGGTCTACGGTGAAGTTCACGATACTTCTGCATTTAAATGCCTTCAACGGGAAGTAAAAGAGGAGATAAAGGCCGGTCTGCCCCGTGGGTGGGACAATTCAGTCAAAGAGGCTTCAGCGATTCAGTTCGCTGATGTCCGGGACAAGCGGTGGGGAAATACCCATCTTCATGTTCCTGAGCTTGGCGTCAAGGTGACGTACGACCTCGAACTGTGGCAAGACTGCAAATTTGTCGGCAATCCGGAGGAAGTCAAGAACGTCGAGGTCAAGACAGTGGGGCAGATTGTTGACCTTCTTCTCCGAGACGAATTCAAGCCGAACTCTGCACTCGTTATGGTCGACTTTTTGATCCGACATGACTGTCTCAAGGACTCTCCGCACGCCTCGACGGAGCAGATTCAAAAGATGCAAGGAATGCTTAAAAGGCACGAAGCTGTCGATAGGCTTCCTCACTGGACGAAAGAAAGAGAGACGCCAAAACCCCAACGTTGATACAGGGAAGAGCAAGAACATGGTTGTAGGTCAATGAAGCCCCTAGGCCTCGACGGGGATACTTTGCTTAGGGAAATGATACTCCTTTCCGCTGGGATTCGGAAATGCGGGCTTGGCACTACCGGTGCTGATTCAGATGTTGGGATACTGTGTTAGGGTAGTGAGCACAACAGACGTTTGGACTCTCGTTTGGGAACTGGGATGAGATTGACTCTTGGTCAAATTTCTGGGTTGCTTTCTTGAGCAAGCAAAAGATGGTATTCTTGCTGGCGGTTATGGTTACTGGGAGAATTTTGGCTTTGATTTGAGAGGACGTAGGTCACGCTGTCATCTTGACATCTTGACCATACTTGAGAGTGGATCCAGGTACTCCATGTTTGCAACAACTACGACAGCCATATACTTATTTGATTACATGTAGAAACCACAAAGTTCAGTTTATGCAACATCGGAAAACTACCATATCCTTGATTGTACACTGATCTCATCTACAAATTTCCGACATAAGTGGGCATTCATGAAGGTACCTTGGCCCGCCGTCGGCCTTCCAAATGTTTTCGGGATTATCAGTTGGGTATCTCATCAATACTCTTCACTTGAACCTCTTTCACCCCGTTCAACTTTCGGCGCATACTGCTGCTCGCAGCGTAAACTAAATCCGTTAGAGTCACCGTTTCACATCATTCAATCACGACTACAAAGCGGAGAACGTACCAGCCCGTCGAAGCCTGTTCGAGCTTCCCAGAGGTTGCAAACTCTTCAGCCCATGCCACGGGTCAACGCGAGCATAGTCTTCCCAAAATCGCTTCCTCTCGTAGTCGAAACTGTCCTGTTGCGGAATCACGAGCTTGGCGACAGTCTGCCAGGGGTACTTGGACTCATCCCACACGGCGCCTGAGTACTCTACAGGCTGATCGCTCAGATTCTCCAGCAGCTGCACTTGGAAGAGATACTCTGCATCGTGGTGCGCGTGAAAATTTTGCAGCCACTTTTGCAAGATGGCCTCGTCGTGTTCTGGCTTCACGGTCTCCTCATAGAGCTTCTTCTGTGTCTCGGTAGACGGGACGAGGGAGTACTTGATGACGTAATCTCCGAATCGGTACGCTGTCTGGGAGTACTGCCGCGTGGACTCGAGGTGCGTGTTGCGGACCTGGTCGCGGCCCAGTTGGAGCTGGGCATCATGGCGCGCGTTGAGGTGCTTGTTCAGCTCGTCTTTGTTGCCAGCGTGCTTGAGTCGAAGTCCGATGATTTCCTTTGTCGTTTTGGCGTCGGCGAGGTCTATAGCCGGGGTGCTGTTGAACTCAATGTCCTGGGTGGGGGTGTCCATGCCTGCCTCGAACATGTCTCCTTTGACGTTGAAAAGCTTCATGGCGAAGCCTCGGGGCTGGGGGATGCGGTCCTACAACGTGTAAGCACAGCATTTTGGAAAGACGAAAGGGAATAGTAGAAACCAACATCCAGACCTGGATCACCAGGCTCTGAACTGTATCGGCAGGCTACGGGGTACTCTCCACCGTGTTGGAATAGTTCTGTCTGCTTCAGGTGGGGAGGCAAGTCATCAGGGACGATGAATGTGCCTTTAACAATGCCCTGTGTTCTGGCATGAGTACCGCCATATCCGTGCCGCGTCGAGTTCCATGTTCTGCGCTGCCCCTCATTGATCAATTCAGCAACGGCCTGGATGTCCTCAGCTTCGTTTGGCGGCACTTCCTCGACCCCTGTCGCGTCCCAACGCATGTAGGCGCGGGTGGAGAGGTCCTCAGTTGGAAGGATGTTGCTGATGATGCTGGCCATGGTGTGTTGGCCTGAGATTGAACACTACTTGAAGGATACCGTTTCTCAGATGGGGTTTCTAGGATTTCGGCATATCAACCCTTCTCATTCTGGGGATCATGTCAGGTATTAATGCTCCCCCAGCAGCCATACACCGCATCATTGCCGTTACTCCAATACTGCTGGGGTTACAAGATCGCCTCCGTGATATTTGTGTAAAGGGCGTTGGCTCATGCTAGATCAGGCGCTATGAATCATCCGACAGCGCTACATTGCGATGGCGTCGAGTACCCCGCAACAACAGCTCTGGGTCAGTGAAGCTTGTGAGACACTCTTCCAAATCCTGGATACCAATCAGGGGGTGCCTTTTGCAATCCATTCATCCGAACCAACGTTTGACGGCCTATGGATATGTCGAGCCATGTTCCAACGGGATATCACAGTTAAGATAGTTGGCTGGAATTATATTGGTCTTGCATGCAACGTCTTGCATGCAACGCAGAAGATAGATGCGTGTGCATATGGCTATGGTCGGGTCAAGCCAGATTTACGTCTAGGTTGATTCTACTCTGTCCAGCAAAGTTGGAGCCAGCCTAGAGCAACGCAGCAATATCTAGCTCATTGGCGACGATGGTAACGGCCTCGGGAGTATCCAAGCAAGTGTCGGAGTCGTGGAGCTCTTCCGCCGTGGCAATTTGGACCTTCCATCCGGGACCAGTTCGGCCACTCGGCCCCACCCGCCGCGGCGACCGGAGACGCCGAAGTCGCCGAAGTCAGCTGCGACCCGAATCCACACTCCTCAACGGCGATTCCCTGCATCTGTGGGGTCACCTCGCGAACCTGCATCTTGGCCGTGCGTTCCGGGGGTATGTCAGGATTAATGGCGTGCAGCATGCCAGCCGGTGGGTGGCAGTGGCAGGGTAGAGTGCCGCGACGAGAGTTCGTCCGATGCGATTCTTGAAACGGACTCAGCCGATCGCAGAGGTGCTAATTACTCTACGAAACATGATCAACAATACCGGCAATTCGGGATGGATATTGAATCACTTGGGGCAATCGACTGCGGTTGTTTGGAAATTGATAGCAACGGCAATGTGTGTAGAATTTGTGATGGCTTCGTAGAGACTAGCGACTTACCACTTCCGCGTATGGCCGATCGCTGAATACCATCTTGTTCGTCATTGTTTCGCCATCTACCGCTCTACATCCGAGAAACCGAATGCGAAGCCCCCCAAAAAACAGTGAACAGCGAACAGCAGCGGACTGGCTTGGGTCGTGTCATTGGTGGCTTGTCCATCAGCTCACGGCCTGTGGCTTGCAGGTTGCAGCAGGGCTGACAAGCCCACGAGGCACCCTCCGCGCAGTGACTGCGCCACGGTGACATGACGACTGGAACGAAGCTGAGCCGAGGGGCGCGGGCAAACACTGTGGATGTCAGAATGGTAGCGGGGGGGAAAGACGGAAGACGAGAGATCCAATCCCCGTCCCGCGTTTGCCTGCCACAGCTGCTTGCGGCATGCATGCTTGTTGTGCCCCTCCCTGCCAATTTCCGCAAGCTCCGTCTTACTGGCGAGTAGCGTTTCTTCGAGATTCTCTAAGCACTCAGCAGTAGCCAGATCTGACGCCTTTTAAAGCTCCAGCTCTCCCCCCTTCCTCAGCTCTTGCTAAGCTTGTTCATTAAGCATACCAAACTTCCACTGATACCACGTCCACTACACCTCATCAGCCACCGATCGCTCCTAAACCCCCAACACCAATATTCAATATGTCTGCGAACGATTACTACGGAGGCGGCGGCAACAACCAGAATCAAGGATACGGCCAGCAGGGGTACAACCAGGGCGGCGGCTACGCACCTCAGCAGCCCACCTATGCACAGGTAAGATATCAAAGACAGTTGAGCCCTCGCACAAGACTCAACCAACTTCGAGATCCAGCAGTACTAACATCTCACAAAGGGCCAGCAGCAGCACCATGGCGGCGGCGGCGGCGGCGGCGGATACCCCCAGCAGTCGCATTCCCCGTACCAGCAGGGCGGTGGCTACAATGCCCCTCCTCAGCACGGATACGGCGGACCCCAACAACCAACGTACGCCCAGGGCAACCAGCACCAGCAAAGTTACGGCCATGACAACTACGGCCGCGACAACCGAGGCAGCTCTCCCTACAACCAGCAACCGCAATATGGCGCACCTCAACACGGTGGACAACCCCAATACGGGGGCCAGCCGCAGTATGGCGCCGGGCCCGGCGGTCCCGATCAGGATAAGGGTCTCGGTGCAACATTAGTAGGTGGCGGAGCTGCCGGATGGGCAGCGCACAAGGCCGGCGGCGGTCTTCTCGGAACTCTCGGCGGCGCAATTGCCGGTGCCGTCGGTGCGAATATGTTGGAGAACAAGTTTGAAAAGTGAGTGTTTTTATTGGATACCAATCATCAAAGGGTTCACGACTCATGTGATTCAACTACAGGAAGCACAAGAAGGACAAGAAGCATAAGAAGGATAAGCACCGCAAGCGCAGCGGTAGCTGCAGCTCCAGCTCCAGCAGCGACTAAGATGCTCTGCCGACATTTCCTAAACCACTCCGGTGCCCAAATTTGGATGATACCCCCCCCCCCCGATTCAATCTATATCAAGCGCACCGGGAGAACGACTGCCGATGAATGCTTGAAATTTCATGACTTGCGCACATAGACGTTAATGTATTATTAGCCGCAAAGGATAACACTTGAATTGAATAAACGCAAAGAACGAAACGAAACGTTTACTGAATAACTTTTTCTTTCTATTGGTATCTTGAACTCAGTTGAGGCTTTACTATTACAAATTACTCCATCGTCTTGAGATCCTTTGCGACCTCAAACGTGGCGTCCGTCTTTGACTTTACTTCCTCAACGTCGACACCGGGCGCAACCTCGGTGAGGGTCAGCCCGCCATTCTTGCGATCCACCTCAAAGACACACTATCATCACATTAGCAATGAGACTTGGAACCGACAACCAAGTCCAACTTACCAGATCAGTAATGATTGTGCTGACAACACGAGCACCGGTCAACGGCAGACTGCAATCCTGCACAATCTTGGACGAGCCATCCTTGGCGACGTGCTCAGTCGCAACGACAATCTTGGTATTGTCGGGGTTGGACACTAAATCCATGGCGCCACCCATGCCCTTGAACACCTTGCCGGGGATCATGTAGTTGGCCAAGTCGCCCGTGGCGCTGACCTGCAGCGCACCGAGGATGGAGACGTCCACGTGGCCGCCACGGATCATGCCAAAGGACTCGGCGCTGTCAAAGGTCGAGGCACCGGGGACGAGGGTGACGGTCTCCTTGCCCGCGTTGACAATATCGCTAGAGTTGGACATGTCAGCTCATGAATCTCATACAAGTATTGGACAGGCGTCTACTCACGCGTCAACCTGGTCCATGGTTGGGTAAGGGCCCATGCCCAGGATTCCGTTCTCTGATTGAATCCAAACATTACGCTCAGCCGGGAGGAACGAGGGCGCCAGAGTCGGGATTCCTGTCCCAGTCAGCATCTCTCTTCATGTTGATCTCACAGGGCCTGGGCCAACTCACCAACGCCGAGGTTCACGTAGAACCCCTCTTGCAACTCCTTCGCCGCACGCCTGGCAATGCGATTCCGCCTCGCCTGCGCGTCATTCTTGGGCGCATTCAGGTCCTCGCCCTCGCCCTCCTCCACCCTCGTCTTGAGGATCTCAATATTCTTCTCGGCGGTCGAGGGCACGATTCGGTCGACGAAAATACCGGGCAAGTCAACGTCATTGGGGTCGATTGCGCCAGCCTCGACAATGTTCTCTGCCTCGACAATGGTGACAGTTGCGGCCTTGGCCATGATGGGTCCGAATGCTTTGGTGGTGTATCTGCACGAACACGCAATTAGCAAGCTTTCCAACTCGACCATTCATGTGCTCCACACACCTGAACACGCAGTTTCCTGCTGTGTCGACTTTCCACGCCCTCAAGATAGCCACGTCTCCGGTGAGCGCAGTCTCCATGAGATACGTCTTGCCGTTGAACTCCCTCGTCTCCCTCGTTCGGCCGCGCTCCTTGACTGCGCCAGAGGCGTCCAGCTTCACGGGAATATCACCGCTTTGAACCAGTGAGTCTGCCAACGTCAGTAACACTCCCCAGATCTCGACGAAAAGTTACCTACGAGCTCCAGTAGGGGTAAAGAAGGCGGGGATCCCAGCGCCACCGGCACGGATTCTCTCTGCCAGCGTTCCCTGAGGGCACAGCTCGATGCCGATTTCTCCAGCGAGATACTTCTTCTCCAAAGCCTTGTTGTTGCCAAGGAAGGACAAAATCAGGCGGTTCACCTGGCCAGCCTTGGTGAGGACAGCCAGACCACCCTTGCCCTCTTGGCCGGCATTGTTTGACACTGCTGTCAGCGAGTGCAGATTCTCTGCTCCTCTGCGATTGAGTGCACCGATGATTGTGTCTGGCACAGAACATGTCAGCTGGTCCCCGATTCTCTAGCGATTGATTGTAGGCAAAGAAGCGTCACGACGTACCGGCGACACCACAAAGTCCGAATCCCGAACTCAGAATGGTTGATCCGCTCTTGATGTCCGCGACAGCCTCATCCGCAGACGCATACAGCTTTGAGCCACCTCTCTTCGTGGCAGGCGCCTTCTGCGACCTGCGCGCTGGTGTCGTCGTAATGCCTCGGCATGTCGCAATACCAAGGGCCTTTGCGCGCGCGGGGAAACGTTGAGGTTGCGCGCATACTGCGGGCACAGCTCTGAAGGATGCGCGGACCAGCACCCGCGGACGCAGTTGGCGAGTAATGGAAGACATTATTTCAGTCTCGTCTTGGAAGGGCAGGCTTATCTACACAGCACAAAAGGAGAAGGCTTCAGTCACGTCTACTGGTGACGAAAGACAATAGATTAAGCACAAGTAAAAGAAAAAGGAAGGCCGATTGTCGGGGGACATATCTGGGTTCGGGTTAGGTGGGCGCGACATCATCTTTTTGAACGGGTTCCTGCGCGGGACGTCTCGGCCGTTCTTTTGCACGCCGACCACGCAGCCCTCGCAGAACCGCGGTAGCACACTCAGTGGACCCGTTCGGCATGGAGGGGGGGGGAGTTGACGCAGGCAAGACAGGGGAGTCTCTGAGACTCTGACGTCTTCGCGGCGGGGCACCGGGACTTGTGGGAGCTCGGAGTTTCTTTGCAGTAGCTCGCGGAGTCTACTTCTAGACGCCGAGTCAGCTTGCTGGCGCACTGTAAACAAAGGCCTACCATTGGTCTGGACGGGTTGACGGCAAGCTTAGATAGACGATCCGGGGACGGTCTAAGATGCTACCCGCCGCGGGTTCGTCCTCCCCCGCAGATTCGGGGTCTGGGGAAGACGGGCTTCAAAACGGGGGAGGGACCCCCAAGCTTTGCCTACCCTTGGCGGATAGAAACCCAGATCTTGTTGTTGTTGTCTTTGACTAGGTCCTCTTTCCCTGTGTTCTGACAGAGTCTTTCTCGAGGCTACGCTGCCAAATTCGACCCGGCTTCATCATGGCATCCAAGGACTCGGACATGGATCCAAAGGTTGAGTACGACGAGAGCCACCAGGAGGTTGAAGCAGAACGTCAACGGCACCTCACAAAAACTCTGCTGTTCAAAGTCGACACTAGGTGAGCGCCTCCCTGAGTTTGATAACCAAGACCCTTCAACGACTCAATTCAACTAACATGTGATGATTGACAGGGTCCTACCCCTTCTGGCTCTGCTGTTCCTCTGTTCCTTTCTCGACCGAACCAACGTCGGCAACGCAAAGATTATTGGCCTAGCCGAGGACCTTGGCATAAGCAATAACCAATACAATCAAGGTTTGGCCGTCTTTTATGTGACGTATATCGTGAGGTAACATCAAATCTTTTCCATCCATTCTCGGCTGATCCTTGGCTTGTCAACGCGCTCTCGTCCCATGTGGCTCCCCACAGTCGTCCGGTCGCTAATGCACGCCCAGCGAACTGCCAAGCAACCTCGTCTTGAAGAAGGTTTCACCGCGGATATGGCTGCCCTTCCTTACCTGTGCTTGGGGCATTGTGAGTAAGTACATGTCTCCAACGAGAAAAAATCCAGTTATCACCAAGTGACTGACGTTAGAAAAGCAATGTGCCTCGGCTTCGTCCGCAGCT
Source organism: Colletotrichum orchidophilum (assembly GCF_001831195.1). NCBI lineage: Eukaryota > Fungi > Ascomycota > Sordariomycetes > Glomerellales > Glomerellaceae > Colletotrichum > Colletotrichum orchidophilum. Next base: position 224,266 of record NW_019172990.1, on the reverse strand, counting down.
ACGGAAGCTTCGTCGCGGTCCGAGCGATTCTGGGCATGACTGAGGGCGGACTGCTTCCCGGCATGGTGTTGTATCTCTCTGGCTTGTACACCCGCGGAGAGCTTGCACTGCGTATCGGTATCTTCTATACGGCTGCATCTCTCTCAGGTGCATTTGGAGGCCTACTCGCGAGAGGCTTGTCCGCGATTGGTCCTGCGGCTGGCCTCGAGGGCTGGAGGTGGATTTTCATCATTGAAGGCATCATTGTGAGTTCTTCAAAGCCTGCTTACTTACCTTGGCGTTGCTAAGAGGTTCCCCTAGACAGTCGTCTGCGGAATCATTGCTGCTATTGGATTGCCAAACAACTTGGCAACGGCCAAGATCCTGACGGATGAAGAGCGGGAATGGGCGCTACTCAGGCTTCAAGGTCATTCTGGAGACCGGTTCGAGTAAGTAGCCCCTTGTATGTCGCAATGGAGGTTGATGCTAACTTCTTGGCAGCTCCTCGCGCGAAAGGGAGGAGAAGTTTCGCTGGTCCGAAGTTGGTCGCGGGGTGTTCAACCTTCAGATCTGGCTCAGCGCAACTGCATACTTTGCCATTCTATCTGGCTTGTACTCTTTTGGTCTATTCGTGAGTCTTGCGAGTCTGAAGATGCAGATTTACACAGCTAATGGGAACCCAAAAGCTCCCGACAATCATCAACGACATGCACATCGCTTCTAACTCGAACCAAGTCCAACTCTGGTCAGTGATCCCATACGCGGTCGCAACACCAGTCACAGGTAAGCCATCACGGCAAAAAGACACTGTGATTTAACTTATAACTGATGTTCCTCCTAGTCTTCGTGGCCTTCTTATCTGATCGCCTCCGTCTGCGTGGCACACTCATGCTCTTTGTTCTGCCCATTTCCATCGCCGGCTACGCGGCCATCGCCAACGTCACGGCACCACAAACGAGATTCGCCATGACGTGCTTGATGGCTATTGGCATGTACAGCGCTGTTCCGTGCGTTCTGGTATGGAACTCCAACAACTCGGCCGGCCACTACAAGCGCGCGACGACGTCCGCGCTGCAGCTTGCCATTGCCAACTGCGGTGGTCTGGTTGCAAGTAAGTTGCCAATCTGCCTCGCCTTCGGAATTTGACTGACTTCGTCTGCAGCTTTCATCTATCCCAGCACCGACGGCCCGCTATATCACAAGGGTCACACAGTTATCCTGGGGTTGCTGTGCTACGCATGGGTGGCGTGAGTTTGCCTTGTGTTCTTGCTTGAAAGATACTAACAAATATTTCCAGAACTCTTGTCAACGTTCTCTGGTGCGCCAAGATCAACCGTGATAAGGCTGCCGGAAAGTATGACCAGTTCATTGGTACAGGTGATGACCGTGAACCGCACTTCAAGATGGTGCTGTGAGGGATGACCAAGCACTGCTTAGAAAAGAAGAGAGAGTGGATATATTAGACAATATGGTAGAATGATAATTTCGTTCTTCAGTTATGGAGTTTTCTTGCGCTTTCGACGTTACAGCTAGCCTCTCCCATTACCCCAGTAGACCTGCTTTATCAATATAAGAAAATTCACCAAGGCCATTCTTGATAACTGCAACCATTTCGTGATTAAGAGCGGTGGTGAGGAGCAGTTCGTCACCCAGAACCTTCCTTTCGACCACAGTAGAGGCAAATTCAGGGGTTTTGTGATGGTTTTAACATAAACAAGTCGAATCCCGTGAGCGGTGAGCCACATGATGGACTGGTAGTGGTGAACAGGGCTTGAATTCATAAAATGATAAATGATCCGGTTCTGGAGCCCGGTAGTTTACAGTATTTAACGAGAATCACAAGTTCCGTCGACCTACAACTTGGACTCGCGACCCGGAGCAAAATTTGACCTCGCAGCTCCACCAATCGCCTCCGTGATGGAATCAACCGACTTTAAAATCCACTCGCTGCCCTCATCGCTGGCCAACCACTCCGCACCTTGGATATCCTCCTGGTTATCCGCCCTGTACGTGCCGTCTTCAAGTCCCTTCCTCAACCCAAAAACGTGCGACAGAACCTGCGGGCCAACTCCCGTCTGTGCCCGCAGACAGGAAATAGCCACCATGGATGTCAGCACCCTCCCAACACTAGCCAGTCCTCCCCGCTCCGTGGGCTCCGACAGCAAGCCCGCGTAGTGGCTGTGAAGGATGTGCACCGGCAGATCGGGGTGCGACTGCGCCAGCTTCTCATAGAGCTTTACCTCAAAGGGGGCGTAAATTGAGTCCCAGAGCCCCTGGCCGCGGGCCGTGATGGCGTCAATGTTCTGCGCGTTGGGTGCTCGCGTCGGCTTTGTTTCCAGTTGCGCCGTGACGTCCTTGGGGAGGCTGGCGTAGAAGGCGTTGAGACAGTTGATGGTGCGGGGGATGCCGTTGAAGCTGATGCACTTGAGGCCGATTTCGCGGATGAACTCGGCCGTCTCGCGCTTGTCGGGGCGGCCGGAGGAGGATGCGACACTGTAGAGGGACTCGAGAGACTCGGGAGAGTTGAGTGTGAAGGTTGCTGCGGCCTTGGGAGACAAGTAGGTTAGTAATTAAGCCTCTACGAGTATTTTGCCAGCTTGAATGCAGTCAATTGAGCCGTGCGACAAGCAAGTTGAGAGTCTCCGTAAGGGTAGCTCACCGAGATTGCTAGCCATGGCTTCGCGCCAACATTCTTCGACGCTGCATCCCGAGCGATGGCCTGGTAGACGTCGCGAATATGCGACGGCGCAGCCGTCTGGCCGGGTCTCGCAAAGGGCGCGTTAATGAGTGCTTTGAGCGACGGTGCGAGCTTCGACATGGTTTCCTTTGGTTTTCGATCACTGCGGGAAATGTTCTGCTTCAGCTGCTTCTCTGTGGGCGCATCATCCATCGGATTAGGAGGGATGCAGAAGTGGTTTTGTTTCCCCAATAGAACGAGACCGGAAGGGTTCCGCAAGTCGGAGGGCAGAAGAAGATCCCCGGCCGTGCGCGTCGGACTCAAAAAGAAGTGCCGAGGCAAAGAGTTTCATGTGACATCAGCGTGGGGAAACTGGAGTTCGACTCTGTCAACATTGTGCCGAACGGCCGAGAGCTCGCCGGCTCTACATTTGAAGTCCGAGAGATTGTGGGATGAGAACGCGACCGGGACTATTCAGCAGGCGGATAAGCTTGGTCAGGGGGGTCCGTTGATATCGATGCCGCATTACTTATCACAAGCGCATGTCCACGGATCGAGCTTCTAAATATGGATATTTAGAAGTCCCTTTGGCACTTTGGTTGCATGTAGCAGTGCATATACCCACAGTACACACGAACGCCAGCACAGGATGGCCAGCGGTAACAAGCAAAAGGAGCCTTTCTGGCTTGGGTGAGTAACACAACTCCACAGCGAATCCGAGTAAAGGACTTTGGACTGATTGGTGTCCGTAGAGGTGCTGCGGCGTCCATGGCAGTCTGTTTCAGTGCGTTCACCCTCGAGCGACATCGCAGTGTTGTGCCTGGCTACTAATCACGCGAGCGTAGCACATCCTTTAGATCAAACGAAATAGTAAGTCGACATCTTCCACAGTGACGACTGGCTCAAGAACGGTTCAAGAAAAATGCTGATCCAAGCAGTCGGATGCAGGTCCTCAAGTCGAGAGAGTCCATGTTTCGAGCAATGTACCGATTCGCAGCCAGGGATGGTAAGAGACACAGGTCTCTTGTTTGGCATCGTTTTCACTTACACTGGCCAGGCTTCTTTTCTCTGTGGTCTGGACTATCGGCCTCCATCTTCCGACAAACAACCTATTCCACCGCACGATTCGGACTTTACAATTACTTTGCGCAACAAGCAAAACAGTGGACGGGGCAAGAGAAATTGACAACGGCAATGACAGTATCGTGTGCTGGGTTGGCGGGAGGCATGGCAGGGCTTGTCGGAAACCCTGCAGAGGTACTATTGGCGTCGACCCCACGATGAATGGCAGATTCTGACAGATACTTACTTAGGTTGTCCTCGTCCGGATGTGTGCCGATGGAGCAAAGAATGTCGGCGAACGATTCGCTTACACTAACGCTGTCGAAGGGCTCTACAGGATAGGTCGCGAAGAGGGTGTTGGGGCATTCACGCGAGGCATATCTGCCAATGTGGTGCGCAGTATACTCATGAGTACGTCAAGCGCAAACATCGGAAACGACTGAAGTGTTTGATTGAAGCTGATATCAAATGATAGATGTGGGACAAATCGCCACGTGAGTGCCAAAAGACTGGACGTCCATGAGTGAGGGACCGTGGAGATCAAGCAAACTAATACGAAAGCACGAAAAACAGGTACTCGACAGCGAAACGTATCCTCCTCCAAAAGACTGAAATGAAGGACGATATCAAAACACATGCTGTGGCATCCCTCTTTGCTGGTACTGCGGCGACGACAATTTGCGCGCCAGCTGATGTCCTCAAGAGCAGGATTCAGAGTGCTGCGGCGAGCGGTCCAGGGGCAAACGTGAGCAGAGAACACCCAGTCTCAGCGAGAGTAATCGACTAATTGCATCTAGTCTCTGCTTCGTATTGTGCAGACGGGTCTGAGGGAAGAAGGAGCGATCTTCTTGATGAAGGGATGGACCCCGGCGTGGTTGAGATTGACGTAGGTCACGTTACAAGGAAAGGAAATGTCGATGATGTTGCTAATGTTGTGTACTGCAGGCCAAATACTGTCCTGACTTTTGTATTCATGGAACAGCTGCGGAGACTGACGCAGTGGCAGTTCGCCGCGCAAGTCGAGACCATGAAGGCATGATATGCTCATAATGGTAAATCAGGATGTGCTTCTCAGAAACCAAACTCTGTCAGGTTGGGCCAGCTCAACCAGTCGAAGTTGTTCATGTCGTCCCATGATAGGCCTGCGAACGAGGGGTCAAACTCGTTGCCTGGCTGGTTCAGAACCTCGGCAATTTGGTCATCAGACATGGCAGAGAATTGCAGGGTTCCAGGCCATAACTGCGACTCCATGTACGGCGGTTGCGAGACTGGTGGCCCTATCGAGTTGACAGGAGGCGAAGCTGCCACGGCCGACGAGGGTGTTCCGAGCTGACCGGTGCGAGGGATAGTTGGATCGGGATGCATACTCGTTTGAGGCTGGCCGTCCATGGCTGTGGCCGCTTTTCTGACGATGTGTCGTAGATATTTTCCGTACAGTGTAGACAAACCATTCCTGTGCTTTGTAGCAGAGCCAATGCGTTCCAAGACAGCTGCTGTTTCTTCAATGAGGTTTCGAATGCTAGGTGCCAAGTTGGAGCTGCCCGTGGCGTAGGCGCTCAGGGTCAGCGCGAAACAGGCTGCGAATGAGACCATGATTGTCGTGTTGTTCGGGATTGACTGCAGCTGCGACTCCCCTTGAATCGCTGCTCGCATAACTGTCACAGCAGACGACAGCCCAGCCGTGCGGAAGAATTGTCGGACTTCCATTGGGGCGGTCGGATGGTTGATGACGCCTCCGTACGTCGAGAGCCTGGTGTGTGTGACGAGAATCTCCACGTAGGGAGGGAGTCGGCGTTGGGGGCCAATTCCTATGGCATAGCCCCATTCGGTCAGCCACTGATCGAAGAATCTCTCAATGGCGCTCTGGATAGACTGGGCGATGAGCCCGCCGTCTGTGGATATTCCCTGCGAACCGTCGCAGAGGGCGCGGACGGTGTTGAGTAGGCCGTCCAGGTCTCGGCGAAGGACAGCCATGGAGACTAGATGGCCATCCATGGGGTCAGCGATGCTGGATCGGTGCCATTGGTCGCAGTCTTTGATGACCCGGGTGATGGGCACGGTATAGGGCCGACCGCGAGCGAGAGACATGCCTCTTTCGAGAACGAAGAGGGCAATCCAGCAACGCTCACGGCGCCGAAGGAGGCGTTGCCCGAGATCAGAGGTATGTTCTATGTGGCTGAAGCCGTCCATGGCCAGCGCAGCCCGAGGATCAAGGCAGTCTCCGCGGGACAAGGCCATGTTCGAGCCGGAACCGACAACTTCCGTGGGGATGAGGAGCTTATTCAAGGACAGATCAATGGCGATAGTGGCAGCCATGTTGACATACCAGCAAGTCTCGTCATCAGTGCTATGCTGACCCGGGAACATCCACGGGACGTTGACCATGAACGCAAGCACAATCTCCACGGACTTGTGTCGATTCGCAATGACCCTGTGTGCGAGGGTCTTGCAATGATTTGATAGTCTCTTGGACAAGGCCCCAGCGGACGGAAGGAACAGGGCCGATGCGGCCATGATGGAGGTGCACAGGAATGCAGACCGCGAACGCGTAAAGGATGGAGTATAGATCTTGGGATCAAGTCCCCATCTGGTGTGGGCGAGCTTGCCATGGAAGCTGGACGGTGAGTTCGACGAGGGCCCTTCATCGACGGTGTGTAGGTTTCACTTACAAAGCAAACAGCGATTCTGCCTCTTCTTCAGTTACAAGACCCATTGTGATGGGATCTATGTCGTCGCCAACGTCGAAGTTGACGCGAACAGAGGTGAAGAAGGACTGGATCTCCAGGTCCTCATCGGGCTGTTCGACCTGCTTCTTGCGCCCGGCGCGGGGACCTGACTGCTTGGGCGAGAGGCCGCTGATGGGCTTGGGCGAAAGCTGCAGGTTCGAGGCGCGCGCCAGGAGTTGAAGCGGGTTCTCGGCATCGTCGATGGCCAGGCTCTCCTCGTTGTGATGATGCAAGCTCATATAAGTGTTGCTATCTGGGGTGTTGTCCAGGTCATCATCTTCGTCAGACGAGAGGTCGGGTTGGTCGGGGCTGTTGAAATGAGATGAACCCCGCCTTAAGTGAGAGGAGGCGGTAGTTGACCGAGGATTTCGAGAGCCCTCCAGGAGCGCCTGGAGACTGCCGATGGCCTTGTCATCTTCAGAGTTGTGTTCACCGGTTCTGGCTCTCTTGATGGCCTGCTCTATCTGATAAAGAGCTTTATCTAGACCCTTTCGCTTGCTATTACACGCGCGACCAATGATCAATACGAGGTCAGGCAGTAGTGGGGGTTGTGGTGCGACTCGGGGGGGTTGTCTCGGTCATGGGGCGGGGAGGGGGGGGAGGGTCTGGTGTCAACACCATTCAAAAGGGAGCTGGGGGCCCTTACTTTTTAATGCCCTTCTGTCTTCCGGCGTGGAACGTAGGACGTACGCACTCAGAGTCGAGCTGAATGCACCTCTTGCATTTGTTCTCATGCGGAGAATAGTCGCACTTGATCTTGCTTCGGCGGCAGACCAGACAGGCGGCCTGCTTTGGACGTAGCGATTGAGGATCCTCCATCCAGGTGAGGGGAAGGTGAGAGGAGCCCGGGTGCACTCTGGCGGTCTCGGTGAGGAGCTTAAGTACGTTGCAAGCGGCAATTTGGGTTGGGACAGAGGAGCACGCGTTCTTCTCGAGTGGCTTTGGGGGTCGAGATGAGGTCCAATATCAATGTGGCCTGGTCTGTTGACTTTGACGATACAAGCACGCTACCCCTAGAGCAGACAGCTCTGCTGAAGATGGAAGTGCTAAAACATTGGGACTTGCGACTCACTGACGAGAAGTCAACTTGATTGAAAGGGAACGCCAAGCACCAACCATCAGGGAGAGTGGGAGGCTCGTCGTGTGACTCGCGTGAAGCCGGAATCATTGGGGAAAGACGAATGAGGGCACGAATCAGCACGCAGCTACAGACCCGTCTGCCGTCTGAAGCAGCTTAGTCATCCTAGCATCTCTCTTGGCAATTAAGAGAGATTACATAATGTCTAACGGTGAGTTCCAGAGAGATGGTGCTGGCACTCACATTTGGCTTGGCTCTTCCTGCGTGCCTCCGTGCCTGCGTGCCTGCTTGAGAGCTCCTGAACGACCAACAGTTGATCACCTCTTGGCACACCTTCAACCCTCTTGCAGTTTGGTGCGATTTGAGGTGAGTATGCAAAAGGAATAGGTAACATTTGATACGTCCCCGCAAGTACCAGTGTCAGCCCAATCAAGACCAAGGTTCCTATAGCAAGGGGGGCATCGAATCTGCCTCGATGTCCATGTCCAAGGTAGCGAGTCTATGGATACAGCAGAGATACGCGCAGTCACCGCTTTATTCAGCGTCCCATCGGCCTGGATCGAAAGTAGCTTAGAGGACCACGGCTTGATGCTTGTGTCTAGGGCTGAGCGGCCTCAGCTGCGAGGCCAAATTCGGCTTCACTCCCGGTTCATTCTGACCAACACGAGGATCGGTGGTACTCGGTTAAGTGTTCTCTTCTGCAATCGGAATTCTCAATTGATTTTTTTCCTCCTCTCTTCCCACCTTAAATCTTGCATGGTTTCACATCATCGGTTCTGAAGAACTCAATGCCACCACCATAAGTCATTTGCAAACAACAGCAACAACAGCCCGAACAACCCCTAGACCCATCACAATGGGAGACTCGCCGTCCATCAAACATACCATCCTGCGGGATGGCACGCCGAAGGAGGTAGCCAAATACCTCAAGCAGCTCAGAACCAACGCCGCCGATCCGGCATCCATCACATCCAGTCTACATGACGCGGTCGTTCAAGGTTCCATCTCCCATGGCGTCTTCTCAATTTGGATTCCCATATCCGACGATGCAAAGTCAATCATAGCAGCACTCAGCCAGTCAGAGAGCATGCACGAAAGACATGTGGCCGTCCGGGCGTTCCTCAAGGCCATGCGGTCGCCAAAGACGATGACTTCCTTATGGGACGCTGCGGGCGGCGCTCAAGGAGTCGCAGCAATCATGAGTAATCTCAGCGTCGATGAGATCAAGATGCTATGCAATGGCCTTGCCAAGACAGCTTCTCTCTCCCAGGGACGTTCGCAGAGACATGCCAAACTCACCGAGTTGGTCGACATCCTCGGCGCCGGAATCCCAATTCCCAAGGAAAACCCGGATGCAAGGCCGCTGCTACCTTATTACAGGAGAATCTTGCCGGCTTGCACAACCGAGCGAGTGGTGGAGCACGAAGCGACATCGCCGAAATGGACAGCGAGACAACGCTCCATCTTACTGCGCACGCATCCAGCATTGTACGAAGCCAAGTTCCTGGAATCAATCTTCTCGTGTGAAGAATCCCAGACTACAAAATTCGACGTTGACACGTGGACGCGGCTTTTCAACAATAACTTTGGCTTTGGCAAGAAGGTGTTGCTCAAGTTCCTCGACGCCGGTGATAAACTCCCTGTCAAGCCAGGCGTGTTCATCTCGCAGATCGCTGTGCCCATTGCAAGACGCCTACGACGGCGCAGAACAGCCGCCGAGCACCATCTCCCCCATGATGTACTCGAACTTCTCGCTCAGCTGATCGGCAGACATTCCGCTCTCCACAGTACGCTGGACGAGAGCTTGAATGGAATCATCTTTCATGCCATCAAGTTCTGGGAGCATACGCGCTCGACGCGGCCGCGAGTTGAGCAGCACTTGATCGAACTGTTGAGCCTTGCGCCCGAGACGAGATTCCAGTCTGCAGACTCGATCGTCCCGCTTCTACGCGCTGTCAAGCCGGCCGTGTCCTACCGCTTATTCCGACTCATGCTCCAGCATCTACGAGCTTACCGCATTGACATTGACGACGATACTGGCAGTGACGGCAGTTCTTTCAAGAAGCTCAGGGGACTATGGCCAGCAAGCTTCTTCGTGACGATGCTCGGATCCAATGATCGGCTTGCGTCTCTCCGCCTCTTCCAACGTCTGATGGCTGTTTTCCCCGACGGATCTTTCTTGAAGCGTTCAAGCGAGAGGGTGGGTTCCATCTTTGATCATGAGCAAGACCCTGATTCGATCAGAGGTGATGGGGTGGCACTCGAAGCTTTTCTTCTACGGACATCATCAGCTCCGCGCTCATTAGATCCGGGTCACGACAGCAAGATAGACGCGGATTTGCAGGAGCGCAGAAGAAAGGCATCCTCAAGCCGTGATTGGGAGAGCCGAGCCTTTTGGGCTCGGTCAGCGCTCAACCTCTCCATAGCGGCGGGCTCGTTGGAGGTCTACGCAGAAAACCTGCTTTGGGTGAGACGCTTCAACAAGGACATACATGCAGTGAAGGAAATTTACTCTCACCGGGCCTTGAAGACTGCCGAGGGAATAGACTTGCTCAGCGGCATTGCGGTAGCTTCTTATGCGCGAAACCCGGATTTCGATGCTGCAAAAGTCATCCGGTCTGCGAACAAGATTCTAATGCAGCTACTGGAAACCGCATCAATGGCCCTTGGAGAACCAAGCTTCCAGGGTCATGACTGGCACGCCGTCACCACAGTGCCTGCAGCGGTGGTGGAAAGGCGATTCCGAATGGTCAATGAGTTCCAAGATGCTCGAAAGTTGACAGACGCCGAGGTCTACGACGTCGTCTGGCAGCCGACTGTGGACTTCTTGGTTGAAGCAGAAACCTTCATGCTTCATGCCGACCATCACAAGCTCTACCCCAGCGGATTCGTTGGGCTTCTCACCAACACGGACTGTTTTAATAAGTGCGAGGTGAGGACCCACGTCGTCAGATTCGTGGACGAGCTCGCCAAGGCCCGCAACGTCTTGTGGGAGAAACACCGCCCTCAGCGCTTCCCATCGGTTCTCACTTTGGAAGAGCCCTGGCCAAAGGGGCTTTCGGTGCAATCTCTCTTACCGCACGATTTCTACGACCTCAAGGACATTGATAATATGCCCTACATCCGACAGAGGATTGAGAAAGTCGTCTTTGGAGCTCCAGAGGTCTTGCTTCAAGAGCCTCCAAAGGACAAAGAGTCTCGGGCGGCGATAGGCAGATTTGTGGACTACTATGATTTTGCCCTGAAAGCATACGTCAATGGCCAGAAAGCAAACTCTCAGCGAGAAGAGCGCGCCCGAAAAGCCTGGCACCATGCAGTTGACCAGCTCAGCGGGACGAGAATGACAAAAGCCGAAGCCTTACGATTCTGGGATAACCGATTCAAATCCAACCGCATCAGACTACCTACAGATGTTAAAGCTGAGTTTCCGAGACGAGATGAGCCTGCCATTCCGCCCGTCGATGATCCTGAAACGCCAACAGAATGGAATCCAGATCCTAACCACTTGGAATTTGAGGAACTTCATCGCAAAGAAATTCCCATCAAGATCTTAGATGAGATGACAACGGGCAGTTTCATTTTCTCCGGAGACTCTGGGATCTGGGGGATGTCTAGTTTGGTAGGCTCAGCCTGGGTTCCATTCAGAAATGCTACCAATTTTTGGGACGCAAAGCAATTCACGGGGCCTCTTTCTGGGAAAGGTGTCGACGCCTTTTCCGCATCCTTCCTTCTCACTCTCAACACCATGCATGGATGCGGCAATTCTATCTTGAAGCAACCATTTCCATCCACAGCCGATGTGCGATATCCGGCGTTGTATCTGGACCAGGAGTTCATTGAAACTATTGATGAAAACTTTTTCTACAAAAACGAGGCCCAGGCGCTCCATATCTTGAGATCTGGCCCACCAGCACTGCTTGCACAGGTTGTGCAATCGATCCTCCAGAATGTCGATGGAAACGAAGAATCAGAGTCTCGAAAGCGTGCCCCTAATCGCCTGGCTATGAAGCTTATCAAGGTGCTCGCCAGCAGCGACCAACCCTCTCTAGCCTTCCCTTTCATCAGGGACGTTATTCTTAGCAGGCCGAGCGACAGCGCCTGGCACCGAGAACTTCTTACCAAGGGATTCTTCAACACCATACCTCCGATGGAGGCGAAAAAGCTGCTCGGCATGATCTCACTCGGCATACAGGAAAAGCTGAAGGAGCAGCAGGTCAGATACAGAAAGGCTAAGGAGGAGGACGGTGAGCCAGTCGCCCAGTCTGCACCCGCCGTCAAAGTCACGACGGTAAAGATGCTGGCAAAGCTTCTCAGCAATGCGCCATTCCTAGACATTACATCAGCTATTGACATTCTCGTCGGTGTTCTGACCAAAGCTCAGCACATCGATATTCGGGTGGCCATCATCCAGACCATGTTCGATACCCTAGATTTTGAGACAGCCTCGGCCGATGTGAAGGACCGAATCTTGGTTCTTCTCGAGGATCTCGCCGTGCCACTCGCAGCATCCCTCACTGAGCGACGTCCAATGACCGAAACTGATTGGGATAAGGCAGAGTCTGATGGCGAGCTACCCGAAGTGGCCGACGCAACTGATCAATCAGCAGCCCCTATCCGGTCTCTGTTCTATCGTCTGGATCAAAGACTTTGCAACGACCCCGTTTCCAAAGCAAAGCTGGCCAGTATCACGGAACGGTTGAAATTGCAGTCTGCGGAGAACAATAGACGATGGTTGGAGTTGTTCCTCAGAAAGAACGGTTTCTCACTGCCTCCTGGGGAAAGCCTCCCACTCACCCCTGTGGATCCAGACATGCTCAAGATTTTCCCAAGATCCCCGGAATACTTTTCGCGGCCCACGTTTGAAATGCTGACCCAGTACGTTCTCGCCAATCTTCGGCCCTCTCCTGGCGTAGTTGCCATCAACAAGAAAGTCAGAAGCAACTCTATCCTAGCCATGTCGAATGCGGGAAAACACTGGCTGCTGCTCTATGGCGCAGATGAACAAAAGATCGCGCTTGGCGGCTGGACCGACTGTCTAGCACGGATGCACCAGACCGACATGAGCAAGCAGGTTGTAAACCCGAATGACCGCATCACCGTTGAAATGCTCCAGCAGTTCGCAAAAGACTTTGCAGACGGGCTTATCAGCCACGGCATCCCATCTCATGTTGAGGCGCTGTTCAAGACCATGTCTTCAACAATGGTGAAAGAGAAGAATCCCGAGGCTTTACAGCGCTGGCAATCGACGACACAGCCGGTGTTACGATCAATCATCACGAGGATCGAGGAACTGCGCACTGCCTCTTGGCAGCGTGACCTGAAGCGCAAGCCCAAGGCCTTACCAGACACATTTCATTTGAAGATAGAGATGCTGGCCTTTCCTCCAGGGGCTGCTGACCTTGACGCTTCATTTGCCAAGGAGATTTCGGCCCTGATTGATGAGTTGGCAACCGGCCATACTCCGTACCATAACAATTGGGCTCATCTGAGGCACTGGCTAGCACGTGGCTCTCCCGCATGGATGCCACGTCTCGCGTACCTAGCCGTCCTCATGGGTGATCTCTCAAACGTCAATGTTGAAAACCCCACGCTGGCAGATTACATGCGAATTGAGATGGCCAAGGATTTCATGATGCGGGCTCATAATCCCCATGATAAAAACGTGGTTGCTAAGTTGAAGGAGATGCTCCGAACATGGGCAGAGTGCCCTGTAGAAAACTTTCGGAGCGATGCGAAGGATGGACTCGCTAGTTTTCACAACGGATGGGGTTCTGACTGGTTTACTGAAGACGGTGGTCTGGAGTGGGCAGACGAGGATTCCGATGAGGAAAGTTCTTGAGCGGGCGTCCAAAGGCCATACAAGATATGTACCTGCCTACTTGTTGTTATGTTCTTATCAGGTTCACCCCTCTTTTTTAAAAAAAAAACTGTAAACTTGCTTCTTTCTACAAAGAATAAGATTCCACTACACAATGTTCCTGGCCTTCCTGCTTGTAACCTATCTTCCGCACAAAGACATTCCGATGGATCAACGGGAGTCAAATGGGGCTGCCATGAGAATCCACACGAGCACACCCAACAATGATGGCGTATCTTCATGTTGCACATTGTTCACGGCTCCACGGGATGAACAGTGAGGCCTGATCTGCTCGCAAGATTCCCTTGACGGCGCTAGACCCGGCGTTTCCGACCCATTATCGGTTAGTAGTGCCGACGAGGCCTGGAAACAAATCCTTCATGAGCCTTTGCTAGCTTTGTATCCGTAACGGGGGTCAAAATGCTACCATGCTACGTCACCATCTCGCGGGCAGTATCTGATATTCATCCGATCAAGCGACCGTCTTATGTTGCGCAACGGGAGAAAATCACGTGTCGAATTCTTCGTACGGAAGTCCGTCATGTGAAACTGGTCGTTTACTTTTCATGCTTCCGGCATCTTGCTTAAACACTTATCATCATACTTTGTACCCCTGAGCTACTCACTCAAGTGCATGTTGACTGAGTCCTCAATGGCTATTGAAAACACCAACGGCAACTCCAACTTGCACCGGGACAATGGACCCCAGGTCGCAGTCATAGGTGCGGGGCTGACAGGCTTGGTTGCTGCACAAGGTCTGAAGAAGGCGAGTTATCGAGCCTCGCATGAATTCATTCGAGATGCTGACAGATACCAGAATGGATTCAATGTAGTCGTATTCGAGCGCGATGAAAGTATCGCAGCCCGGCCCCGCGACTGGTCGATTCTCATTGGCTGGGGCATGGCAACACTCAAAGAGTTGTTACCTGAACAGGTTGTAAAGAACTTCCCTCAAGGGATTTGCAATCCGCACCTGGAGTTCAATGATTGGGACGAGAGCGTGGTCGGGTACACTGGCGCTACTGGCGAGGTTATGTTCCAGAATTCGACTCCCGGTGCGCGGCGGTTCAGCAGACGTCGCCTACGCAATGTCCTAGCGGAAGGACTTGACGTTCGTTGGGGCAAACATCTCGATCGAATTGTGCCCAGCAGTGCCTCAGCAGAGCTTGTCTTTAGAGATGGAGACAACTATGAGGCCGACTACGTCTTGGGGACGGACGGAGTCTCCTCGAAGGTCCGGGAATTGCTTATGGGGGTTGATAAAGCCCGGCCAGTTCCCTCGGGATACTCCATTGCCAACTGTGTTTGCAAATATGGGAACGCAGATAAAGTCAATGCTGTGGTAAAGGCCCATCCTGTATGTGCTCTCATGCTAGGAACGGCGAATCTAGCTGTTTGTGGCGGTGAGTATCTGCATACTCAACAAGTGATCTCCTGTCTCTAAGTTGAAACTGTAGTCATGTCCGCGGAGGATCCGAACGATGTTGCCAGTTGGGAATCATTCTGGGTCAAGGTATGGCGCGGCCATTCAGTCAGCCTGAATGGCCAAGAAGCCATCGACTATGCGAAGAAAGACCTATCAAGCTTCTGTGAGCCGTTCCGGTCTGCCCTAGAATGGACACCCGAAGGAAGCTCTTGCTATCTCGACGAAATGAAGTACTGGCTTCCCAGCCCGTGGGAGACGCATGACGGCAGAGTTACACTAGCCGGAGATGCCGCTCACCCTATGTTGCCTTGTAAGTCCGAGTGTCTATATGATTATTGAGTGGATGATATTATATAGCTAACCCTATGTTTCTACAGTCCGAGGTCAGGGACTCCAGCATGCCATAGTTGATGTGCAAAACTATATAGACGCGCTAAAAAGACTGAGAGACGCTCATGACGCGGCTAACCGAAAAGATACCATGGCTGCATACGGCGCCGATGTCGTTGAGCGGGGCTCTGTGGCTGTTTCCCAGGCTCTGAAGGAGGCTGAGAATTTGCTGAATCCGAACACTGTTGGGAAGACGCTCATGGTCACCCAGGGCCACGGTAGATCTATATGAAGGCCAAAGTGTGGCTTTCGTTCTGTCAAGAGGCTATCTATCTCCGTTCAAAATAGTGGATTTCAAAAGTTGATTGTAAGGAACCAAATTCCAAGTTGCAAGCTGTACTTACATGTAAGTACTTGGGTGCTACTTATAGCTTTCTAGAAAATCGTAAAACTCATGGCATAGCTATTCTTCTCTCAAAGATGACCGTCGAGGTAGTACCTCTCATTCGAGAGCGGCCGAATTGCGAATACCTGAAGCTGCGATGACCAGATTCTAGTAACGAAGAGAATTTCATCAGAGAAATTCTGATTCATACACCCAGATGGGCGAAATGAAAGTGCATACGGACCCATGAGTCCGTTAGTGTGGGAGCACAAAGAGCGGGGCACCTGTCTACACGGTTACCTGCCCTGTCTTGAGTCTGCATTCTTGACGCCGCTTGTACGAACGCCTTCTTTTGAGAGGGCACATGAGGCTCAGCAGCTACACTAAAAGTTCCCTGACATCTTCTTTGTAGCGTCATAAACCATTCTGTTCTTTTCTCGTCAACTCTGATATCAGCAGCAAGACCAAATCAATCTCAATACTACACTTGACCAATAATCTTAAGTCTAGTCACGGCTGGGAAGATACCGACAAGCCCGACAAGAATCCTCCAGCCATGGGGATAAGGTTAGCTGCGGTACTTAGCCTTATGGATTTCATTAGTTTGAGGGAGAGTCCTTCCAGGAAGATGAGAATGGAGACGCCAAGTTCATATGAACCAAGTTGAAGTTTCTGCTGGTCGGCAAAGTCGAGCACACAGCCTGGACTGGTAGCATCGAAATTCCCAAGAAGCAAGTCAGCCCGAAAAAGGCTACCAAATGTCTTACACGTATCCCAGAAACTGAAATCTACCCCCTCTCAGTACCAGATACAGCTGTGACTGATGCTTCGAGTTTCACTCCTGCCAATCATTTTTTGGCTCAATTGACCCAATATTGCTGTTTAAACCCAAGTAGCAGTTACCAACGTAATTGCCGACGACTTTCTTAACAAATCAGAGTATGTTAACGCATTCAATAAGATCACCAAACGAATCTAGTGGAGTCCAAAGGGGGCTTACAGAAGAATGGACTCATCATTGGGCTTCTGCCAGGACGCTGTAAAACGACTCTCTCAATAGGGGTGGAGGGTTATGGTCAACCTATTACCCACACAGCTTCGTTACTCGGAGATATGCAAACTGGTTTGAAATATCCCCATCATCACTACGAAGAAAACGATTAGCCGGCAATCAAGAGAGGTCCAGAAATGGACATGCCTCACGCAGCAGAATTATGCGGGGCCCAGTCGCTAGAGAGCACCTTGCGTCGTAGGTCGAAACAAGCGTCTTCTCCAAGCACACGAGGCACCAGGCAGCTTATAAGGAGTGCCGTCTCAGTCTCTTTACAGAAAATATCGAACACATCAACGGGATGTTCACGGACCAAAGATTCCATGCCAGCCACTGCCGCCAGGTAACTTGAGTCTGGTCGGATATTCGGCTCGATTATGGAGATTAACAGATAAGCTTAAAAGCAATGACGCACACTTCTAGAGCTCTAAATCAACCGGATCCCCCTGAAAGCCCAAAAAGGAGCACAGTCATAGATGCTCGAGCGAACCAAATATGCAGTGAGATATCTAATTTTGTGCAATGCGTTCAACAAACATCTCTGAGAGAACGGGCCACAATGCCCCGAACTGAGTCGGAACCGACACCGAAGACGACATTTCGAGCACTCCACATTCTCCCCACCATTTCCAATGCTAGCCACAAATAGACTTTATATGTGCACAGGCGATGACCTTGCAGCATTCACCACTGCAAGCCTGACCTGGAGCAAGTACCTCCCAATATGCAGGGTCTAACTCTCCTGACAGTTGAGGCTGATTATCTATCCAGGTTCCATGGCGGGAAGGGCATTGGTTTCGACGTGTTTCTTGAGACAAGCATTCACAAGTAGCTCACGCTCAATCGTGAAGCCTTCGAGTGGCGGAGTTCTATCGATAAGGCCGTAGACCACAAGGTAGTGACACTCAATAATTGGTTAGAAAAGAATATTCGTAGCAGTGGAAGTTAATCAAGTCCCATCTCCTGCAGTGTTTGCCCAGAACGCCATGCCATGCGATCCAGATATGTAGTCCGTACAATAAAAAAAAACAACCCATTACTTTAGGTATCTCATGCCTCCTCGCTCATCCCCTTCCTCCCCAGGTTCTCAATCACCCAGACTCATCCATCCCCACGTTCCCAGGCCGCCAGCAAGAACGATAAACGTCAAGATACCCGCGCCAGCCTTGTCCGCCATCGTGATGGGTTCCGGCTCAATGTAGTCCTTACTCTTAGTTCCAGCATCGGGATCACCCGCCGAGATACCGCCCGTATTATTGGTCACGGGCGGGGCGGTGTCCTCGATGAGCAAACTCGACACGGCGGCCAGAACATTCATGACCTCGCCGGCGCCCGAGGTTTTGTCGACGGCCGGGTCGACGTATACGTTCTCGTTCCAGTAGAAGCCGCATGTGCGGCCCTCGGGACCACCCGTGCACTGGTTCACGGCATGCTGCGTCGACTCCCTGAGCACGGGCATAATCTTCTCCTTCATAAAAGGCGCGACCTGCGTGACGACGGACATCCAGCGGTGGACGTAGCCCTTGAAGGACAGCATGTCGGCGGTGCACTGGCCCTTGCGTCCCTCGCAGGCCAGCTCGTAGGCGGTGTTGTTGGGGAAGAAGTTGAGGAAGAGGGATTCCGTCATCTTTTCGATGCGGCCTTTCCAGACGTCGGAACCGTTAGTCTAGTGTCCTTAGTCAGTCTGAGGTCATCGCCATGGCCTTCAAGCTCATTCATGAAAGGCTTGAACCTACGTAGTTGTACATGAAAGCGGCACCCTGTGTCAAAATGGCCGCGTTGTAGGAAAATTGCTGCTTGTTGACATCGGTGCAGTTGTGCTCGACGTGGCCGCCGTCGTAGACATTCCAGGATTCGTGGTCGATGTAATTCACGGCCCACAACCAGTCCCAGGTCTTCTCGGCATGCTTCGCATACGTTTCGTTGTTGGTGTATCTGGCGAGGCGAGCGCCAATGTTGAAGAAACATCCGTTGGCGATGGCTGCAACGTGTTAGTCACCTTGGGTGAACCTGCTCGCATCCTCCCATATCGCTCGGGGTGTTTGCATACTATTCTTGTAGTTATATCCTGCATTGGAAAAGGGCACCTGCCATCTCAAACCTCCGCCGCAGGTGTCGTCGTGACGGTCGGGGCTGGCCTGGGTCGTCCACACGGCCTGCGCCAGGGCGAGCCATTGAGGCTTCTCTTCGGGTGGGTTCGGGAACTTGTTCTCTGCGGCCAGCATGGCGGACATACCCCAGAAGCCCTGGTCGTCGTTGCCCAGCGATGCGGTGTGGTTCGGCGGCATGTAGTCGGCGTTGGGGCCGGTCTGGTGCAGCATGCCCTCCATGACGAGGTCGTTGTAGGCCGAGTCGCCCGTCAGCTTCCAGTAGTCGATGTAAGTGCCCATCATGGCGCCTCCTTCCCACCAGTAGTAGTCGCCCTTGTGCTCGGTGGGCGGGCCGGGCAGGATGCCGGGGATCTCTCCCGTCTGGTTGCCCTTGTACTGCTTAATGAGATCGTATGCGAGCATTTTTGCTGACTTTTTGATGTTGTCTGAATCATGGGTTAAAACAAAGTGTTAGTAGGACAGAGGTTGCTGGGTGAAATGGCCGCAGTTCGTTCACGCCAGCGCGCGATGATGACCTTGAGGTTAGAGATGGTCGGCTTGCTTACCAGTTGTGTCAATGGCATATTGAGCGTTGACGGCGGGGAGGCTGCTGACGAGCAGGAGCGCTGCCGAAGCGGCAGAAGCGAGTGAAGTGACCATGGCGAAGCGCCGGCCTGCAAATGGAGGTAAAAATCGCTACTGGATGAGAAGTCGAGTGGGTGAGAGGTAATTGAGAATCTTTCAGACTTGGGTGAAAGCGGCCGTTGGATCGATCTTTCGGCCGGAGCGATTCGGGGTGAGAACGAGGGAGTCGAGGTCGGAGAAAGAGTGAGTTGACGGTGATGGAAAATAAAAGCCGGGCCGATGTTTGAAAAAAGAAGGTTTTTGTTTATGAGAAGCGATTGTTCATGACTGGGCGGCGGCAGAAGGTGGAGGGGACAATAAAAGAGAGCGTGGCTGCGGTGTGTTGCCGTAGAGGTGTCGGTCGTTTAATCGATCGGTCGGAAAGTCGTATTCGTCGTCGAAAGCGAGTGTCAATTTTATATATTATGCTTGTTTTCCTTGGGTAAAACTTTTGAACGGTATAATAGAGAGAGAGAGAGAGAGAGAGAGAGAGAGAGAGATAGTGACAAGTAAAGTAAAGGTTCGAGTTTGTGTGGTGTGAGCTTTGTGTGTTTGTTTCGGCGTGGTGGAGGATGAATGATGACCAGGTGTGAGCTGGGGATAGTGGCAGGTAACCGACACAAGTTTGTCTCCCTCGTCCTCTCGATAGCTCAGGCTCAGGATGCGCGGGAGAGGGAAGAAAAAGGGGGAGGAAACAGGCTTGTAGGCCACTTTTTTCTTCTTCTCGGCAGCTCTGGGCTTTTTTGGGGTGCACAGAATGGGAATCAACAGACACGGGAGACGACACACCACAGGATGACGCGGTAGAAATCTGTCTTGGTGGCCGCCAAAGTCTTGGTATTCTTGGTAAAGTCTTGGCCTTCTGGGCATCGGGGCTGTGCAGCAAATGAGAAGACGCCGACGAGCAGCACTGGAACACCCTTCACAAGGTTCAACAGGAGCAGGGCCCCCCCTCTGCGCCCAAAAGACCTTGGATGGATTCATAGATGCGACGAGTCTCGGGACTATCCAAAGCCAAAGGGCGGTTACGGTCCCGGTCCATGGTTTGCCTCTTCCACCATCTGCAAGGGCAGCGGGCAGCGGTGCAGCACCAAGGACCATGCAGCAGACAGACAGGCCGTTGAATGCCTGGCAGCAAACCCGGGGAATGAACCCCAGTGGAGAGATGGATGGGCTGAGGGGATGGGGTTTGACATGGCTTGCCGCTCGAGGCCAATGGATCATCGTCACTGACGGCTGGGAACAAACGGATAGGGACGAACTGCGATTGTCGAGGCAGCAGATGGGCTCAGGGACAACCCAGAAGACGGAACAGCGAGCACGCCAAACCCTTTCCCAAACAGGACCAGCCATCCCTACCCAACGACGAACATTGCCAAGACTCATTCCTAGCCAAATACTGGTACGCGGGTAGTCCTCTACCCGTCATCCTACCAGGGGGCAGAAGGGATTGTCACGACTCACGGCTCACGGGCATCACAGGCTCCGAAAAAGGAGGCAAGGGGATGACGAAGGGCAAAGGGGGCCCTACTCTCAATCGGCTTGCTTTCCATGAGGATGTCCCCGATGCCTCGAATGCACAAAACGGGGGACAGAGGCACGATGAATCCAGGGGTCGCCCAGAACCTAAGGCTCATCAGCGTCTTGGCGATGGCGATGGCGTCTCAGGCCTGGCGAGGGAGATTGAGGTTGATTGCGATTGAGAGGCTGAGGCTGGAGCTCTGTGATCCGTCGGACAGAAGTGGCCGCTGATCGTTGGCTCGCGGTTTTGGGATGAGAGCGATCGGCCGTCCGACACATGGGAAGAGCCGTTGGAGGGATGGTCCAGACCAGGTACGCGAACTTGAAGGGCAAGGATGCACAGTGAAGGGCAACAAAGGTGGCATAGCAGAAAGGGATTGACTGCCGGAGAATGCCAAGCAAACAAACGGAATCGAAATCAAAACCAAAGCCAGAACCAGGTGAATGCAACTTATGTGTCTCGGTCAACTTGTCAAGGCGAGAGTTCGCAGCTGCGTCTCATCCCAAAAGGTATCCGCAAGGTATTAAGATGAAACTTAGTCAGCTGCAGCACCTCAGATGGCATGTCAGCTCGGGTCAGTCAGTTCAGCTCACCTCACCTCAGCTCGCCTCAACTCGCCTCGTGCGCAGGGCCAGACCGGGTCGAATACGAAATATCAGACAGTGATACGAGCAGACAGGAACAGATACGCGCGATGGGAACCAGGACGGCGGGCGAGAGCAATAGACCAAAACAGGGCAACGCGCATCCCTTTCTTCAAACTTGGCCATGAATGCAGAACAAGCAGGCTTGGGCATTGTGTCGTTAATGTACGCCAAGGACCGATCGGTTCGGCCAAGGCAGATCACACGAGGGCAGAGGACCGACCGGACGCGGCGGAGGATATGAGCGTGTGCCAACGGTTGCCGTGTGAGCTGCCGGGTGGCCAACACATCGCGCGTGTGTGGGCAATGACAAGTTGAACAGGCCATCATCTTCTCCTAGACATTGGGTGGCTTGGCCTCTTCTGAAGGCCCGTGGATGACTGCAGGAAAACGGGAGTGGGTTGAGAGGAAAAATAAGAGTGAGATTGAGATTGAGAATGATATGATGAGACGTGCAGGGTGCACCTCTGGAGAGTGAGCTATGGAAAGAACAAACACCGGTAAAAGGAACTCGTGGGAAGGCACCGACGGGAGGCATTGGCAACTGGAGAAGGAGAGCACCTGGAGAAGCAGAGTCTCGACCGCAATTAACCTTAGTCTCCATCCGCACTGTGCTCGTCCCCGCCGACTCCACAAGCCCTTCAAGCGAGGCCAGTCGCTATGCAGTGCCAAGGCCACCGGGAATTTGGATGGAACTCTCAATTTCCTGCCTCAATTAGGGGGCACCTGCACAGTGAATTTTCCACCATGTTGCACACGGCCAAATGGATATCCACCCGTACGGAGCACCCAATCACGTACGGCTCTGCAAAACTGACAGCTCTGAGCCGCCAAGACCCCATTGAATTAGCAACGCTGCGGAGTGCGCAGCGTCTCCCCCTGCCAGCCTCAGGTTTTCCCGAACTGCCCGAAGGCGCATGGCAGTACCGTACGTGCCTTACATAATTACCGAGTTCCCTCTTCCCGACCTGGTTGCATTTCAATATACCTAGTAGGTACCAAGCACAAGGCGCACTCACTCCAGTCAAAGATGAAAGACGAAAGGCTACGGATACACGGCACACCAAGACTCTTTCGTTTCGTTTCCTCGCGCAACAAGCAACTGAGGCACCGCCTACGAGCCATCCCTGCGCCATCCTTGTCCAGCTGGATAAGAAATCCCCCGAGATTGACACTGCCGCGACCCCTACAGGCGACCCTCATCGCGGGACGATGGCACGCCGGCCAAGATCAACAGACCATCATGGTGCTCTATCCATAGTGTGTTCCGAGTCCCGACTTCTCCAGCGCACTCCCCAGATCCCACCTTCAGAAATGCGGCACGCCGGCTCTGTGGCCCCACCTCCGGAACGAACGGCTGCCCCATACGAACGCCGAGACCTGGTGGAAATGTCGTTGCCAAGAGCCCTCGCCTGCAGCTTCACCAATTCAGGTTGGACCCTTTTTGGCTGATATGAGGTGTTTGCCTGTGTGCCAGATTACCGTGAAGCATTTTGTGCCTGTGCAACTAGCGACGAGGAGGTCATCACTGACTACCTAGGAATGATATGCTTGCGAGCCCCGACGTGTGAGATCGTCTCAACCTGTGGCCCTCCATGCTCACAGTCGGTCTTGCACCCATTACACTTTAGACTGACGGTGACTCAATAAATGGCGCATCCCACCCATCTTCTCTGTTTTCTTTACGACTAACCCAACCCGGCTATCAAGGCTGCATTTATCTTTCTGCGAGGTACATCGGCCGCATCGAGGCTTACGTGAGATACCAGTCATCTCCTATCAGCGATACCCATTCTCTAGTGGTGGAGAAGACAACATACGTGACGCATAATGGCTGGGCTGACTTGCACCAATAAAAAACCGCAACAGAAGGCCCAATAGTGACATGTTAGTCCACGATCTGGTAGTTCCAACAATATGTCGTACCGATTCGCCATTGCAAGCATTGCTCCATCACGGTATAAATACTCTTGGCTCTTGATTCCGGTCCAATTCTTGTGACAGCTCACCACGAGATTGTTCCCAACAGCATGGCTCTCCCAGATTGGGTCCTCTTCGTTGTGGGCCTAGTCGCTTACCAACTCGTGAACCGCTGTGCGCACCGGATAGTCAAACGAGTTAACCCTGACTTCTACAAGACATTGGAAACCGACAGGCATCGCAAGTGGCTCCTTACTTTGTCTTCCCGCTGGGCTTCCTCGTGACTCTGGTCACGACTCCGATCTGTATCGCGGCCTACAATGACACGTCCTCCGCCACCGACACCTTTGGCCTCGACCGCCCTTTCACCGCTAATGGCAAGATTTGCCTGGCCTCCCGTGCGGCTCTCTGGACGTCTGAGTTGCCACTCCTCAGCTATTCTCCAGAGTACGTCGCCCACCATGTCCTCTCCCTCTCATCCCTCGGTCTCTTCCTCATCGGCCGGGGCCCGAGGCGTCCTCTCTACGTGATCTATGCTGGCCTGGTGACGGAGCTCTTTTTCGACACCGCCGCGTTGATGCGATTCCACGGCCGGGCCGTGACAAACTCTCCCATGCTCCGAAAGGTCGTGGTCGCGAATGTGGTTTCGATGGTATTGCTCAGACTACTCCCGATCATGGTCCACAGTGCGGCAATGCCGCAAACGCGAGCGGACTATCTCGGCGGGATCGCGTCTTATTGCATTCACATATGCCGGCTAAGCTTTGTCCAGCTGAGGTGCCTGGGATGTACCAACGCCAAGGCAGGCAGACAGTCCAACCTAGCTCTTGCGGACGCCGCGGACGACAAGTATCAGCAGCCAAAGTCGGTCACGAGCTTAATACGACGTCCAATGGCCTTGGTTGTCGGTGCTGCTGTTGTTGTTACGGCGCTGACTCTCAAAGAGTTGGATTCCGTCAAATCGCTGCCCTGGACTGCCAGTGTGTGATGGCGGTGAAATTGCTTGGCCAACTTGATTGTCCCGCATTATCAGGGGAAGATGAAAAGGTGTCACACGGAATGGGAAGCGGGTTTGACCAAATTTGGCATTTTGAAAGCTGTATGGGGATGCCCTCACTGAGTAGCTGACAGTACCTTGTGTAGAAGAGAAATTAGTTTACATGAATTGATATACAAAACACACACTATTCTCCGCCACTTGCGCAACGGTAGCCTCCGTCAGGTTGAAAGCGTAGTCACAGCCTTTGTTGGCGTCGCTGATGGCGAGCTGGAAGCCGTTGTAGAAGATCAGATTCTTGGAGGTGTTGGCAACAACCAAGCTGGCCTCCTCGCCGCTGGTGACCTCTGCGGAGCCGGCATTGTTGGTGAGCTGCACATAGCGGACTGAGCTAGAGCCTTGATGGCGAGGTGACCTTTACGTCGACCTTGCCACTCAAAGTCGTCGGGGGCATGATATTGTAGCCCATGTAGCGGTGGGCGCGGGCGGATTTGACCTTGTAGTCATGGCCAGACTTGTCAACGTTACCAAAGGTGATGCTGTCCTTGGCGCATTTGAAGGTCTCCTGGGCCTGGTGGTGGCCGACATCTACGTAGGCCATGTGGTCACAGTACTTGCTGACGATCTCAGCGGTGGTGGTGTTGCTGGCGACGCGATCGAGTGTGGAGGGGCGTCTCGTTGCTGTTCTTCTCGTGCCGGACCGTCATCTGGTGGACCATGTCCTTGCCGAGGCCGGCGGCGCTGTCGACGTTGGAGATCGAGTAGACATTGATCTTGGAGTAAGATCCGGTATCAGGGGCTTCGTTGAAAGAGGGGCCGGAGGACCGCCAGCCGAGGGTCTTGACGAAGCCCTCGTAAGCTCCCTCGAGCATGATGAGGGAGTCAGCGGTGGAGCTGGCGCTGTCGTTGACACGGAAGGGAGCTGAGTTCTCGAAGTCACTGCCATCGGGGCCGGCCTTGGTCTGGGCTTCGAACTCAGCGGGCTCGGCACGGCCGGCTACCTTGGAGACGTCTGCCTGAGTAGCCGCCCCCACCTGTCATATTCGTGTTGTTCCCTTTATCGATCACCTGGAAAAGAGTATCCCGGTCTTGCACGCAGGCCCGGGAGGCCCAAATTCAGTAGGAATCTCATGATCGATGGAATCTAAGCTCACAATTTAAACAAAGTATCATACCTAGTAGTAATCGGGCGTCTCAGTATTGTAGAAGGCAGGCTTGATGTATATAATCATGTCTCAGTTCCCAAGGAGTGGTATAGTCAAACCATCATACCTGGTTTCCATATTTTGCCGATATATATGCTCACAGTGGTGCGGTTGGAGAGTTGCAGGGTCTTGCCTCTCCAGCAGTAATGGGAAGCTTCGCCAATATTGACGCGAGTATGACGGCGAACCGAAAGTAGAATGGTTATATCAGGAACAAAGGAAGTCAGACAATTCGTTGGCCAGGGCTGTAAAGCTTTTCGCTAATTGAAACACAACCTATTCACTACGACTTCTGGATAGCGACTTGCTGGTCCAGCCCTCCACGTGCCTGTTGTCTTTGGTCAATAATCTGACTTTTCCAAAGGAAAGCTAGTGCTCCAGTAAAGTGTCTGCCTGTATCATGTCACGCTAAAGCAACACCCAGAGGTCTTCTGTGATTACGGTGGAGAGAGCAAGAATTGCGATGGGTTTCGATCCGCGTTTTGCTTTCCTTCTGGGTCTATCTTCCTGGCCCAACAAGGAAGCTTTGAAGCAAAAGATTCTTGGAAGAGATGTATTTACATTCGGTATGCTTTCTTACATTGGTACGGGGAAAGTGAGTATGGATTGGGTGTCTGGCTATTTGTTATGGAGCTAGCTCGGCATTCTAGGGAGTTCGACTTGAAAGTTTCCTTTGATTGAAAAGACAGAAGACACTCGATTCAAGTGGATACTTGTAATTCTTTCGGACTGTTTATAAACCTTACATAGCTCTGTTCGGGCTATTTCATGATTCATTTACACCAGTATTCAAGGATTGGCGAGCGTGAAGGCCACGTCACCCGTGCTTGCGCCGCCCTTGCACGTTGACTTAAAACTACCACTGGGACATGTTGCTCTCGCAGCCCGAATACATCCTTCCCAGCGACCTTTGGACACATTGATTACGGCACCAGAAGTAGTAGGGTTCAAGGTGAACTTCGCTGTCCCAGATACGCCCGTGGTGCTCTTTGGTGCACCGCCGCATTTCTGGATGGACCCTGCGATGCCGCCACAGATAGCCAGTGTAGCAACATTCATGTCGTGGGTATCAATTTTGCTATAAGAATTGTTAGGATCCAGGACTGCAAATGCGTCGTTCGGGCCACAGGCTGAATGCGAATGATGACTGACATGTTTTTGTCTGTGCAGGTGGTCCCGGTGACGGCTGCTGGGTTGACATCCTTCGACGCGCGGCTTTCCAAGGCATCATTATTCGCCTGCAGAATGGGCTTCGGCAATGCGGCAGAAAGCCCAGACAACACTAGAAGAGCCGAGGCAACGTTGGCGATTAACATTTTGACGTTGGCGGGGAGCGATGGTACACAATAAGTTATCTGACGGCGTGGGAATAAAGTTCCAGCTACCTGGACCTGCCAAGACAAACTGTAACTGACAGATGTGACTAGACAGAAAGATTGTTGAATCTAGAGATAACATCAGAGGGCCCAGACGAGTAATTTGTAAGGAGGCAGTGTCGCCAAACCGAGAATCCACTATCGCGGCTTTACGGCTGTGATGTGAGCTAGTTGTTCCAGCAGGGATAAAGTTCAGACGACAACAGTTTCGGTCGGTTCGCTTATGGATACGTCAAAATCTGTCAATGGTACATGGCCAGCAGTTGGGACCAAAAAGTCTTAATAGGCTTATTAGTACACAGCTCAGCAACTTGATCATTATACGGCATAAACTTGGATATGAGTCGAGTCCAGGGCAGCCTGAAGAGATGGCCTCGAAGCGTCGATTACGCCGTTCCCTTTATGTGTCTCGATGTCTCTAGTTTGATCATGTCATCCAGCATGCTGCCGTTTAAACTTTAGCCGATGTTTGCACCATCCCTGCTCATCCCACGTTCGGACCGGATGGCACTCGGTGGGGCTTGAAAATGACTAGCTGATACCCGCAATAGGAAGTCGTCGCGCAAGACAAGCGACAGACTTTGTGTCTTGCAGGTGGAACCTTATCTCCAGTTATCCGCGTAACTTTAATTCCGCAGTCCCAGACCTAATTTATCCAAATACGCCATCGTTCTTCGGCTCGAACTCTACGTGTGGGCGGTTGATAGCCGATTCCGGGAACTCAACTGGATCACTACTCAAGATGCCCTCCATGATTGGCGCGGACATGCCCAGCTAACGTTTACAAAATTGTCAGCGTGACTAGTACCGACGGTAGGCGTATTGAATGCATACGGGGAAGGGCTACTAACCGCAAAATACCTGAGCTTTACAGCATGAATCAGAGTAGCGGCCTTGGCCGTTACTTTGAAGCGTAGAACGCTCCACCCGAGAGGGGGAAGGTCATGTACTATGACGAGAGCGGGATCGCGTAGGTTGATGGACTTCGAAAGCTGGGTGCCACCCACCATGGCTTCTTCAACGCTCTTGTGTGAGAACCTCTCGTTCGCCTGCGCGCCTAGTAGCCATGCAGGATCAGCATGTTTGTAGAGCGGCACCGTGTCGTTCAGGTTGTTCTCGATGATGAGATCGACAACGGACCCCATTGGAATGCCTTCAATGATGGGTTTACCAAGGGTCTCCTGAGAGTCAGATTGATTTGCTCCCTGGAAGAGAAGAGGCATCAAAGATGAGCGGAATAGCTGCCAAGGCTTCTCATTGAGATAGAACTCCGGCACATGAGCCTCGGTGAGCGACGCTTGAGAACCGGCAGCAAGACGAAAAGTGAAGTCCGCTGTCTCGAGACGCGAACTCTTGGCCGCCGGAGGCGGTATGGTAGGGTAGGGTGGTAGGAACTGGCCTTCAACCACTTTGCAGCCCTCGTTTGTAGAGCCATCAGGCAGAACACAGATATCGTCGAGTGAATTTGGCTTTGGAACTTTCATTGGCTCGCCGAGGATAGGTCTCCTGCTAGCCTGTTACGTCCCTTGAGTCAGTTTTTGCCTCGAACATTGACCTGTAAACGTACTGGGTATCTCAAGATTGAGTAGGCTTGCAGATTTTGCATCTGGCTCGTGGACGAGATGCGCATGGCATAGTCCCCAGGTTCCGCATCCAGTTTTACCAGAACGGTAACCCTACCAGCACTGGGTATGTATACAGCCTATCGTGAGCTGTTAGCTTTGTGTTTTTGGACCGTTGATATCAATTAGAATGACTTACATCGGCTCCTTTGGGAATAACGAAGCCGCCATTGTTCGCAACTACAGTCAATTTGTGGTTATCAATGGATACCATGACAGAATGCTCGAAGCCAATGTTGATGAGATTCATCATTATGTAATCCCTGCCATTCGTTTCGATGATCTTGTATCCTCATCAGCATGACTCATGGCTGGCGTTTGTAAGAGTAAAACACAACAGACCTCGTAGTCCGACTCGCTTGGCGTGCAAGATTCTTCGGGTAGACCAGGTGGCTGAACGCAACCTGTTTCATCCAGATGGAATCCATTCAGCAGCTCGTAGCCTGCTTGGCGGCAGTGAACACGGCCCTTCCCTACAAAGTGCGGCTCAAGTCAGGGGCTGGTTACTCGGGGAGGGGGAATTTGCTCACCGTTAACAAGGATTGAATCGTAGCAATAAAATTCTGAACCTTCGGCTCGCATGCGTAGCATTTTCCAGCCGGTGTCTCGATGTTGGTGATTCTTGACGGCGAGATGGCGCACTTCCTTCTCGGCCTCCATGATCTTGCGTACTTCAATGTCATCTGTGGTGATAAGACGATACGGACGAAGTCGCGATGGACTCGGCGCGACGTAAACCATGCCATACAAGCCCTTTTGTTAGAGGTCAGACGGAGGTCCTGTGATATTTGTCGAAGACGCGACATAGAAGAGGGGGGCGAAGAAAAGATTTTGGTGACAAGATAGGGTGGGCAAGAGAGGGGTGCGTATCGACGTAGAAGAAGGTCGGAACCTACATCAGCTGAGGCAGCAGTTGTGTGCTCGGCGTACCAGTTCAGTCCCCAAGAACCTGTTGTGTCAATCACGCTTGTGAAGTTACCGCGAGGAAGAATGGGATACTGTCATATCTGTGTAAGGTTGATACAGCAAAGTTATTCGAAGGGGCCGAACCTGCGAAATCCCAGCTGCGCCATCATTCCAGCTCCCAGTTCTGTGTTGGAACAAGTAAGCTGCTGCAAGACGGTATGGTTCAATACACTTTACTTACGCCTTGTGTCCGATGCCAGACCTATTCAGTTCTGTCAATATCTGATCTGAAAATCATGTAAAACTTGGAGGGCTGTTCTGACCAGTGAATCGAGGATTGAGAGTAGACGTCGCTCTTGACTGTCACTTCGACGAGGTCACCTTCTTGGGCGTGCAGGGTAGGGCAAGGCGTCTGCCCGTTGCAAACAAACATGACTCTCCATCGACCTCCGTCTAAGTCCATATTAGTTTATGATAGAGGATTGATAGTAAGCCTGGTTCGAACCTGGGTTCATCCATCTCACTCCGGTCCGAAGCGTATATTTCCTCGTGAGTCGCTCTGGCCCACTCGTAGTGTCCTTGCCCCAGCTACCAAGTAGGTCGCTGAGCGCGTATCCGTTCCTCCATAGCCCAGTAAGAGCAAGAAGAAAGAGAGTGGACAGACCAGAAATCCATACACTTCGAAAATATCGGTTCTTAGACTTCCTTAGAGATACGCCGAGTTGCGTCGGCTCGAGAAGCTGTTGTTTTGACTCCATTTTTGCGATGGTCAAGGGAATTCCTGACTGGGGAAGAGTCTGGGGGGGGCGAAGGGAGTTTTGCTCTGGCAACACAACAGCAACGACCGCACGAGCCACAGTGGCCCTGGGCTCAAGACACGACATTTCCTGGGGTTCTGCCACCCACCCTGAATCAGATTCGTAATACGGTAGTCAGATTTCTGACTAGCAATGGCCCCTTCGAAGGGGCTAGTCTTGGCTGTTATCCTTCGGACCGCGGCTTTGCAACGTTGCAGCTTGACTGAAGGTGTTGAAGCAAAGGGGCGTGACCTTGTTTCGCAGAGCATTGCGTTGATTGTGATGTGGCATTTTGAGGTCTGTCAGGGGTTTGCAACCGATCTGGATGGGTCCTCACGATAATTGGGACATTCGACCGAGCGTAGGGGTCTCGAACTTCGGGCTAGACTTGCTGCTTAAACTCTAAAGTGAGACTATGTAAAGTCCAGCCGATGTAAGGCAAGTCTGGTTCGCGTTAGATTGCGGGAATCCGGCTTCTTATCCCTGACTCGACAAACTCTAACGATTGCATCAAATGTTGCAGGGGTTCCTGGACTACGGATTCCAGGTTCGGAAGAACGCTGTAAAAGAGGACAAGTCAAGCGCCGTAAATAGGGATGCCGATTAGTCTTCTGCGCGGTTTCTCCTCCTTCTTTTCGGGACAGAGAGACAACCATGGTAACTCTTACAAAGTGCGCGATCCTATCATTGCTCGCCGGCGTAAGCCTGGCAGCACAGAAAAGGCGGTATAATTTTACCATCACGAACAAGTGGAACGTTGGAGATGGCCATGGTCGACCTGTCTTTGCCATCAACAACGAGACACCAGGGCCCCTCATCGAAGCGGAAGAAGGTGACGAAGTGGAGGTGTTCTTAGACAACCAACTGGCTTTTGAAACAACCATGCATTGGTATGTATTTCATAGTCATTCAATAACTTTGATCCATCATTTTACCTTGGCTTACGCAGAAGCAGGCATGGCATCTACCAAATCGATAGACCCTGGAATGATGGAGTCCCTGGCGTAACGCAATACTCCATTCAACCTCGAGATACCTACACTTACCGATTCACGGTTCAGCAACAATATGGAAGCTATTTCTATCACGGACACTTCGGGCCTGCATTTGCTGATGGCATGCGAGGGCCGATATGGATCGCACCTGCTCCGTGGAGGCCAAGGCCTTACGAGCTGATATCGTCGTCCCCAGTCGACATTGATGGCATGAAGCGAGCTGAGAAGCATCCCAACCATGTTATCATCAGTGACTGGAACGCCGAGCCCATGGATACCTTGCTGGTCATGTATCGGGATACCGGCATTGTTCCATGGTGCAGCAACTCGATCGTTCTCAACGGCAAGGGAAGGACAGTATGTCATCCAAGAGAATTGATGGAGTCCGTGGGGGGTCCAGGGAGAAACTCTCTTGGTTGTCTACCCCAAAACGGCCAGAAGGAATACGCAAATGAACAGGCCTGCCAAGCAACCTTCGCTGATCTCGAGGTCTTTGAGGCTCAAAGCGGCGAAGAGTGGATTTGGATCAACTTCATTCATTCTGGAGCACACCATGAGCTGCAAATCAGCGTGGACGAGCACGATTTCTACGTTGTCGCTGCCGATGGAGAGTTTGTGCATCCTCAAAAGGTTCATGCTGCCAATTGCAACCTTGGGGAACGTATCAGGTGAGACCCCCTCAAGTCTGGATGACCCGAATTGAGGATGAACTAAGATTTGAAGCATTCTTGTACATCTCAATCAGAGCCCTGGGGACTACGCTATTAGATTGACCTCGCTCCGCCCAGAGCAAGTCATTCAAGGCTTTGGAGTCCTTCGTTATCCTGATCAAGTCAATGAATTAAAGCAAGAGGTCCCGGACACAAAGCCTTGGGTTCATCTAAACGGAACTCTCATCTCGTCTACCTCCGTGGCCATGGATGAGACCAAGCTTGCACCGTACCCGGCGCGACCTCCTCCACCCAAGGCAGACAACACCGTCAAGTTCTTCGTCAACATGACGGGCCCCAGCACCTGGGCATTGAACATCGGTCCTCATCAAGCCTTCCGTCAACAGCTCCCTCCTTTATTATGGGATAAAGAGTCACGCGGCCAAACGACCTACGGAGACAACACACAAGGCGGCGTGCTTCAAAATGGGACCATCGTCGACATCATCTTCGAGAACGGTGCCAACGTCACATCGCAACATCCATTCCACAAGCACAACAACAAAGCTTTTGTCATCGGCACTGGCACTGGTGGCTTCCCATGGCCAACAGTCGAGGATGCGATTCGCGAGGGTGGCATGGCGAAGCACTTCAACTTCAACAATCCACCTAATCGAGACGGCTGCAGGCTCGGAAATAGCACTGGGGACTGGACAGTCATCCGATACGAGATCTCCTTCCCTGCCGCTAGCATGCTTCATTGCCATATGATTCACCACTTCGCAGTAAGTCCATGATGCTCAATAAAGCGCCGTCGCAGAAGAACGATGTAACCAACCTTATTGTTAGGCGGGGCAGCAAGTCGTGCTACTTGAGGGTGTCGAATCCATGGCCAAAATCCCCGCAGAAATGCAAGACAGAGTACACTCTGACTTCACCCCACCTCTTCGGTATGGCCCATTGGACTGATTACACTTTTGCTGCCCAAATAAACTCGTGTCAACCACGCGATTGCCACCCCCCTCGACGATCAGATTTTTTTGGGGGGGGGGGGGGAATTACGTTGGGCTTAAGAGAAACAACTAGCGAGCTGGGTTCTGTTTGGCTGTTTGTCGCGGGATCTGAGGAGGAGGGCTGGAAGCGCCCTTTAGAGTTTGCGACGAGACAGGCCACGGAACATCACAAATAAAACGGACTCCATTTCCCTGGTATTATTGCACCCCGATGCTGATCAAGGTAGTTAGTGAGAGTAAAATCCGCAGAGAACTTCATTGTCCAGCCTCTGTCGGTGTTTGTCATCATGATTAGGATTACCTTCTCTTCCGTAGCGCCTCTTGACTCCGGCATGGGTAGCAGAAAGGCCAAGGAAGGACATGGTATGCAACAGGGCACAGGCCATCTAGCTGGTTAACTGAGCCTTGCCCTTGGAAGCGACGTAAAAACGACTGAATCATGTATGTATTCTGGACATTCAAGTCAAACCGTCAAGCTTTTTCAATTGCTGACAGATTAACCATGCGTTTGCCTATTCTGTACATGAGCCTTTTGCCAAAAGCGACGCATGCTTTAGCACTCTTCTGTGCTTTCTGATACACACGCAGCACGTCTTCTTGTTCCTCAGCGCTCATGTAGGATGTCTTTGCAGCAACAGGCATGTCTTGTGTCATCCCTACAAGAGCACCTCCGTTTCTCGCCGCCGGGGGGCCTTCCCCGTATCTCAGGGAACCTGCACGTCGAAGGGACCCCCTCATTTTGCTGAAAGCGTCGGTGGTTGAGCTTCGCCTGCTACCAGCCCATGATCGATGGGTGAATGATGTCCGAGCCGTACTGGGTGGTTGGTGGGTTTCCGAGAATGATCCCGTTGCTGAGCTTCTATTGCTTAAGCTACTTGGCTCTGAGTCCGATATTTCCTCCGTGCGAATCATCAAGTCTTCATATCGCAGAGATGGAATATCGCGGACATCGCGATTCGGCCCCGTTTCACAAGGAGTAAGGGAAAGCCGGGATACCGAACGTGAAGGGTCAGCCGATGAAGAGCGATTATCGTGATCCTCGTTGATTATTCCCTCCACATCATTGTCAGGAGAGTTGGCTTTTTCTTCCTCAAGGATTCTAGGATCCAATTCGGAGCAGTTATCAATTTCGAAGCGGCGGCGAAGTTTATCGACTGATACTCTGTATGTCGAAGCAGCGCGATGCCTTGGTGAACTGTCTTTTTGAAATAATGGCCGAGGAATATCACATGAGGTACATATGCCGTTTTCCAAGGACTGGCTGGTTGGAGAGCTAGTGATGGCATCTGATACCACGGAATATTCAATGGCACTTAGCCTGCTATTGATCTCATTGAAACGAAGTTCGAGGCGATTGAGCTTCGTGAGAATAATCTTGAGAGACTCTTGATCGGCGCGTGGAGATACCATGATGTTTGCTGATATGACTACAAGATTCAACTTTTCAAGCTGAACGGGTTCGTCAAGAGCGATGAGAACACTGAAAAGTTATCGACACCTTTTATTAGTTTGGAATAAGAGCATGACATAATACATTTCGGATCTTCTTCCCGCAGACATCGACAAAATGGATTGATCGTTGATCTACCGACAACAAAGAATTGCTTCCATACAAGTCGCAGATCCTCTATCACCAAGAGACCAATGAGATCCTGGCGTGACGACACCAGCAGGACTACTATTCCGGAATCTGCCAGATTTTCAAAGGGCACACCCAAACCAGATGTCTCAGCAGCACTCACATGTTGCAAGGTTCCCAGATGAAATCATGGCAGACGATAACGGAAAGTCGCCTGCTCAAGGCTCGGGCAAAAGTCACATCTTGAGGGAGTCATGTTGATCAATGTCTCAGATCCGACTTCTTCCCATGTGGCATAGCGTGCGGACTCACAGGCTACCTGCAATCACCACGAGGCTCCAGCTCTATTCAGTACGCTTAGGTGTCTCACAACTAGTCCGATGCCAGGGGCCTAGAGTTTAAATGGCGGATCGAACGCTACCAAGGTAAGCATAAATCAATGGCGTGAAAGCGAGATCTATGACCTGTGCTCATTGATATGCTGTAAACTGCAAAGTTGCCAAAATCGATGTGATCATTATTTCAAGAAGATGATAAACTGAGATGGTCAATCTGTAGTGGTCATGGAGGCTACATCTGACTATCGCCGCCACCGTTACTATTACTGTCACCGTGACCAATGCTGTCGGAGCTTACGCAATTGAATACATCAAGTAACCGTCGTCCAACATGAAAGACTTTAGGAGAGCCCCAAAATGCCGGTGCTCATTAGCGGTGAATCTATTTGGTGATTCAATCGGTTGGTCTATTTACCCTGCCACGCTACAAGTATTTATTCGCAAAGTCTGATAGCTTACAACGAGTTGCGGGAAAGATGATGATGTTCCCAAGCATGAGTGGGTTGCAAATAGTAATAGTTCCATGTATCTTTGCAATGACAACTCATGGAAAAAAAACACCTGTTCCCTCGACCGAGCTCAACTTCTCAAGGTACCTTAGGTTCAGTTCCCTGGGCCTATATGCGCACCAAGGCAGCAGGTCAGCTGGTGAAGCTAGTGCTACCGCAGAGACTTCGAGCTGTAATATGAAGCAGGGGCGCTTCTTCACAGCTTATCTGGGAAAGAACAAGGCAGTGGAATCCCCATCATGCAGCTGCACCGCCGAGTGAGGCCGGGTGACAAGACGCGCAGACGCGGGGCAAGACTACGTTACGCTCAAGGAGAAACTTGGAAGTGGATTCAGCGCGAGCCTCGAGTCCCATCGGCAAGGTAGACAGATTGGGCGAATACAGGGTAAAGGACAATACTCTGGAAATGCCAGGATGCTTACAGGCCTCCTCGAGTCCTCACTAAGAATGACCGGGCGAACCCCAGAGATTAAGGTAGCAACGGTGGCACCAAACCCCGGACAACATGGCCCAAGTGAGAGAGACTTAGAGGGGGGGAAATCATGGCTTATCTGCCGGTGCGACCTCTCATTTATTACCCCGTCATCTCCGCTGGCCGCTGCTCCCTTTCGCGCGTCAATCCGATGTAACATCCTTAAGCATGTACCGGCAGTCGACGTCGACAACGGGTGCTCTCGCTCGTGAGCTAGTCTTGGCCTCTGCGCATCTTGAGTGTTGTTTTGCCCGAACCGAGCACCGAGATGGAATGATTGATGTGGTTTGCTCCGGGTTGCTGCCGGATCGTCTCTGGTTGTTCGTCTTGACTCCGACATCTTTTGACTGTTGGCAGAGATGCGCTCCAGTTTCATTCGAGCATCTCGTCTTGACAAAGTCCTCAAATGCTTTCCCGCATGAATCTATCTACCCCAAGAACACTCGGGAGACTGGTGATATCGGCAGTCTCGTTGCGACCTCATATCCGCTGATGGCACGACTTCGGTGCCTAAAAAGACATGTGAAGGTCCCGCCGGAAGGCATCATATAGCACTCCAAGGCAAGGCACCAATTTTCAGTCAAGACAAGCCCAGAAGACCACGTTCTTCATCAAGATCGTCTCCGCCTTGGTGGCCATTTTCAGCCTCTCCGGCTCGGCTGCCGCCTACACCAACCCCATCCGCAACCCAGGAGTGGGTGATCCTCAAACCTCGTAGTTCGATGGGCAGTACTACTTCATCTCGGCCGAATGGCCCCATCTCCAGCTCGCGCGTGCCACGGCCTTTGAAGGGTTAAAGACGGTCACGCCCAAGGTCATATATTCCGCCTCGAACCTGGCGCGATCCTGCAGCGTTTGGGCTCCCGAGATTCATTATTTTGACGGTAGATGGCTCCTCTGCTACAGGGTACCGCCGGCAACTACGATGACTTGGATGGACAGAGGGCGCATGTTTTGCAACGTAAATGTGATGCCGTACAGTTATTGTAAGGACGTAATGTTTATAGTGAAATCCAGGCGGCTCCTCTCCGTAGGATGACTGGTCCTGCAACAGCCGTGTCACCGATGACTGATCCCTCGACTGCACCGCCGTCTGCTTCAATGACCAAAGCAACTACTTTGTGTATCCCTGCCTGACTGGCGAACTGAACCAGACCATATGCGTCCGCAAGCTCAACACCGACCACAGCTCCTCCTTCTCCAACATCACCGTCATCTCCCAGCCCGGCCAGCCTTGGGAATAAAGTGAGGTTCCAGTCCAGGAGGGCTTCTACACCTGCAGTCTCTACTTTTGCGATAAGACCTACATCGCCTACTCGGCCAACTATAGATGGGGGCCAGACTACAGCGTCGCCCTGCTCGAGTGGGACGGCGTGACCAACCCTACCTCCTCATCGGCGTGGATCAAGAGCGACGGTTGAAGCTGACCGCTGCCGACGGCAACTTTTGTCCGAGCCACAACAGCTTCTTCCGCAATTCTGATGAGACGGAGACACACTTCACCTTCCAAGCCGCGGCTAACGCCAATCGCGCATGCGACAGCAACCGCTACGTCATGGTCCAGCCCATCACCGCCAACGACGGCACACTCAACATTGGCATCCGCCAAGCTTCCACTTACGAGTGGGCCGAGCCTAGCGTGTAAAAGGTTCCGAGCTGTGGGGGAGTGGGGAGACACTGGGATGTAGCTGTGAGAATATGCGGGGGATTATCCCGTTCGATTGTACATATAACTGTTTATTATATGAATGAATCCGACTGACGAGTAGCGAATCGAGCTGTCCAAAGCTATGGCGGACAAGAATCCTGCTCCCACTTTGACTATTGATGCGTCGAAGATCGCTTCCTCACCTATTTCGGGAGATGGTCTGTGTGAAGCAGCAAGCACCCTCCCAGCCGAAGCCGGACCAAATGCGTCATCGTCTGTTCTTTCGCCCGAGTCCATGCGTCCGAAGCTGTCTCTTTGACAAGGAAATATCAACGTTTTGGTACAATGTTTTAGGGTAAAGGCCACATTGGGGACGGCACCGTACTAGGTAATGAGACAAGGTGCGGCATGCCAGCGACGGCCAGCCCATTTGACAATCCATCCATCCATCCCAGGGAGCGGGCGGACGGGAGGTTTGGCTCAGCCCCAAACACCTCTGCCCGGAAGCAGTTCTTACCTTGGCTAACAGAACTCTCGACGGGACGGAGCAACATGTGAGTTTGTAAAGCCAGGCATTTGGAGCGGTAGTTATAGAGGGACAGAACAGGGGAAAGAAAAGCATATGAAAATCATCGCAAGATTTACG
The DNA here is from genome assembly GCF_001831195.1 of Colletotrichum orchidophilum. Taxonomy (NCBI): domain Eukaryota; kingdom Fungi; phylum Ascomycota; class Sordariomycetes; order Glomerellales; family Glomerellaceae; genus Colletotrichum; species Colletotrichum orchidophilum. The sequence goes on along the minus strand of NW_019172990.1, from coordinate 186,142 downwards.
TTTTGATCAAGGTTTCAAGCGGCGGGGAGCCGGTGCTGCAAGTACAGGAAACGGACTTGCGTTGCGCGGCTTTTCTGCTTGTGCGTGCAGGAATACCGGCCGGTGTGCCCTCTCATATCGTCCACAAACGCACCGGGAACTCTAACCTTGTCCTGCTACAGAGCGCGTGGAAGGAAAGGAGACTGAAGCAGGAGACAGATGAAGCTCTGCTTGCAATCCCAACGGCCGGCGTTCAACGTGGACTATGTTGGGAAATCCTATCGCAAATCGCACAAACTTTCACACCTCACCCTCTCACTCTCGCCCTCATTCATGGCTCACCCTCCCCCCCTTCTACCTCTCTACTTTGATCCCTTTTCGTTCTCTCATCATAGAAAAAGACTGGACGACTTACGCAATAAGCTCCCGCCCGCTACCTCCCGCCGTCATTCATCACCGTAGAGCTGGGAGGTTCCGAACATACCCAGCTATCGCACAGGCCTTTCTAGAAATGCATCCGAATTCCCGTACATCCTCTATTTCTCATCTTTTTCCTTCCTACTCTGTATTTTTCTCTTCCTTTCCTCGTTCGTGGGGAAGAGTAGACAAGCCCGTTGCCAAGATACGACGTTGGCAACTTGAGCCGTTGCAACAGGCACTCATTTACACACCCGTCCCTTTCATACAAGCCATACAAGCTATCCATTTCAGGGAATCGGCTATACTTGAAAATAACCAATAGCAGACCTACTATTACACTCCTAACGTACCATTGTGTCACTATATTCTATCGTCTTAATTCGGAGCTACTATGGGCCGCCATGTAACCCTCTGGTCAGCCGCATTTTTGGCCACCGGCGGCTTCCTCTTCGGCTTTGACTCGGGCATCATCACCTCCACGATCGCCCTCCAGACCTTCAAATCCTACTTTAATCCCTCCGATACCCTCGCCGCGGGCATCGTCTCCTCCTTCCAGGGCGGCGCCATCCTCGGCACCATCATCAACATGATCTGCTCCGACTGGCTCGGCCGTCGAAACACAGTCTTCCTCGGCTCGCTCATCTCCATCGTGGGCTCCGCGCTGCAGGCCGGTTCCGAGAACCTCGTCGCTCTCATAGTCGGCCGGTTTGTCGGCGGCACCGCCGTCGGCGTGCTGACATCCACGATCCCCATGTACGCATCAGAGCTCGCCCAGGCCCGTCATCGCGGTAAGCTGTCGGGTCTACTGCAGTGGATGCTTAGCTGGGGGTTCTTGGTTGCCCAGTGGTTGGGATATGGGTGCTCGTTCGTCACGAATGACTTTTCATGTGAGTACACTTTTCTTTCCTTGTCTCTCTATTTCTTGCGCCCCCACCCTCCCCTTACCCTCTCGCCCCTTTCCCGAAGCTCCATCTCTAAAGTTGGAGCCGTTTGGCGAGGAAAATCGAGCTAACGAATACCAATCACCAGGGCGATTTCCGCTGGCATTTCAGTGTATCCCTGGCGTAGTCATCGCGACGGGAATCTACTTCCTCGAAGAATCACCGCGTTGGCTCGTCGAAAAGGGCCGCTATGCCGAGGCCCGGAGGAGCTTGGACAAGCTCCGCGTCGGCGTCGACGAGAAGGTCATTGACGTCGAGTACAACGAGATCCGCCACGCCGTCCGAACCCAGTCCGCTCTGCGGGAGAACGGCAATCTCTGGAAAGCCATCATCACAAAGCCGTCCTGGCGTAAACGCCTGCTGCTCGGCTGCGGCGTCCAAGCCTTTTCCCCGCTCTCTGGTGTTAATGTGATCAACTATTTCGGACCTCGCATCTACGAACTGCTAGGAATCGGGACCCAAACTTCGCTAATGATCATTGGAATCAATGGCGCCCTCGGGATTATATACAATACTGTCGGTCTCTGGATGCTGGATCGCATTGGTCGTGTAAGACCGTTGATTGCTTCGGCCGTCGGATTGGCGGCTGCACTTTTGGTCAATGCTGTTCAATTCCAATATCTAGATCGGTCGAATGCGGATCAACTACGCAGCATGGTCGCCATGAACTTTGTATTTGGCTTCTTCTTCACACCCCTCGGTATCATAAGCTGGGTCTATCCGGCCGAAATCTTCCCCTTGGAGATTAGAGCTCTCGGTAACGCGCTTACGACCTTTACCAACTGGACCATCAACCTCATCCTCGTCTCCTTTTCGCCGCAAGCCCTCACGGCAGTCGGGTTTAAATTCTTCTACGTCTTCTTCGCCTTCAACGTCATGGCGGCGCTTTGTTACTATTTCTTCTATCCCGAGACGTCGGGCCGCACGCTCGAGCAGATGGACGAGCTGTTTGGCGATTATGTGCCAATGTCTGAGCAGAGTGCTCTGGGAACTGTTATATCGGGATCTGACAATGGAAGAGCAAGAGGCGGAAAATATGGCTCGTTTTCCGTTCACGAGCGCGTTTCTTCGACTGGGGTATAAGCAGGTCAAGAGCTGTCAGATGACAGATGTTATGGTTTCGTCAGTCATTTACACTTAGCCATGGATAATGAAATAGAATGGGCTTGTAAGTGGGTATAGACCATTGCTACTACAAACAATCAGAACATTCGTTATTGTAATGACCCTTTAGAGTATCGATATCGACTTTTACTTGCCCCAATTACGATTTGAGAAGTCAACAAACCATCAAGATTGATATCAAATGGAAGAATGTGTTATTGACACATATACGTATCAACTCATGGGTTGGGAGCAACAAGAGAACCCGTCTTCTCTCGGGACTTTGAAGGCTGGCCAGAAGCAGAGAAAGCTCAGCATCTGACTGACATACACTCAAGCAAGGGATTAGACTTATCTGGACTCGAGGACAGCTGGATGATTACAAGGATTGCATTACTAGGTATTTATAAACAGCCATTAAGCATGGACTCGTCGCCATTGAGTACAATATGAATGCCAAGTGCAACAAACCCGCCATGAAGTTATGACCAACAACACACCCTAGCGTACAGGGTTCATCTACAAAAGCTCCATTCCGTCAATCATAGTCAGCTGAAGGGAACGCGAAGTTGATCCGGGCCCTGCGTAGACACCACCCGGCAAACCTTCGTCGTCAACCTCCTCTTCAATCGTCCACAGCTGGCTCTTCGAAGACGACGGATCGGACAAAGGCTTGATGCCCAGCCCATGGACGGATGCCACCATGTCACCCAATATCTGAAGGGCAGCTCGATCACCCATGGCCGAATGCTCCACGGGCCCGTGAATCGTATGCAGCGCCGTCCGCGGCACGAAATCCATGGCCGCACTCTAGTCGGTCTTTTCCAGAAGTGCCTCGTCCTCGGACTCCTCCTCGATACTCCAGTCCTTGAAACCCTCGCCCCGGACCCAGCTGATACCCTTTCTCCAGCTTCCCTCCTTGACAGCCCTCGCGTCTCTCTCGTAGACGACACCGGTCAGCATCAACGCCATGACAAAAACCCATACATCGCCACCCTTCATGGCCTTCCACCACCTCCTCTTCACGCCGACCTTCCACAGCGAGTCGACGCTCACTCGAGCCGAGTACAAGAAGACACCGCGGCCGTTCTTGCGCTCAACCCACGCCCACAGACCGGCGAGGAAGCCTCCAAAGAAGAACCTCTGGGTCGATAGGAAAGTGCGAGGGAACCACTGCTGGAAGAAGCAGATGCTGGCCCAGGCAGTGGAGATGGCGCCAGTCAAGAAGGTGCTCATGCGCAGCGACTTGGCTAGGACGCGCTGCAAGGTCGTAACCGGAGCGTTGTACAGCGAGCGGAATCGCGGGACAAAGGTCGTGACGGAGTAGATTAGCAAAAAGAATTTTGTGAGACCGGGAAAAGAACCGAGCCAGAAGTTGAGATAGGTCCGCAGACAGGATGGGTCGGATGGGTGGAGAGTGGCGCATGAGAGCGAAGTAATGATGGGGTGTGCCGATGATGTAAGAGGAGCCACTGCAGTGAGGGTCGGTGGCAGTGTCTCCTTGTTGGGGAAGAGAGTCGGCGACACAAAGGGTCTGCTAATGTTAGAGGGTGAAACTTTGAGGGATTGCGGATGACTCACGGCCAGTTCAGCTTTGCCATCTGGGCGAGGTTGTCGATAATCTCCATGGCTTTGGGCCATTTGAGATGAGATGGGTAATCGTTTGGCCTAGGATGAATGTATGCAGTGGAATTCTTGAAAATGAAGTTTCCGTATGACTGGTCAGAGGTCAGTACTTTCCGGGGAACACCATCATCACCGGTATGCCTCACCTCAGGGAAGCAATCCCGGTCAAAGACAACAGCATGAAGCAGCTGTCCAAAGGCAAAAGGCTGGATGAGCCAGCTGCCCCACCACCAAGGTCGTTCCCTCTTGACCTTTCCGCCGTTCTTGAAGCCCCAAATCATGCCCTCCTCTTCACACAGGTTCCAGCCAAATTCTAGCGCTCTGAACAAGGTGTAAATGGCAATGGTGACGCGCAGCTGCTGAGCAGGGTACACGCCGAGGAATGCACCGGCAAGGGACGCGCCAATGGCTGGGGCGAATGGGGACGTGAGAGTCGCAGTCGTGCGCGGGTTTCGCTGACGAAACGGTGCCGCTGACGGGTCAAGGAGATGTGCTCGCAGACGGGTGAGGAATCGAAAGAGGATGCGGTAGAGGAGAAGGATAGTCGAGAGGGAAAGGGAGAGTCGGAGCGTGGGCGACTTGTGGAGGGGTTGCTTTTTGGCATTGGGGCTGGAAGTGCGCGAGGCACGTACGTCAGTATACCGTCTTTCTCGCATGCATGATTGCTCCAGGTAGCTACTTACTCTGGTATTCCACCGAGGAACTTGGTCGAGATGAGAGCCCAACCCTTCAACGCTATGGCTGTCCCCACGAAGACGCGGAGCGAATGACGCACGGCGCGGGCATTGTAATCGTCAACAGCCCTCCCTGCACTAGCACCAGGCCCCGCAGGAGCAGCGACAGCAGCATTCCCTTGCCTCGCGGCGGCGGCCTTGTCACCATCAACGATGCGCTCGACAGCAGTGACGCTCGGCGCAGCTCTCTTAAGCAGCCGCGAGCGCGACAGGACGTACTTGTGCAGCGTGGCATACTCTTTGGCGGAGATGGTATATCGCAGTGTATTTCGGAGAATGGGGTCGGTGATGCCATTGCGCGAGGGAGGCGGTCGCGATGAGGGGCCGCCGGCGGAGGGCCGGGGGCTAGAGGTTTGCGCCGGACGGGAGGCTGCGGCCGGGCCTGGCCGCGACGACGAGGTCGCGGCGGAGGCCATTATCGCGAGATGGGATGATGGTGACGGATGTTTTGAGGGGGCGTCTGAGGGAGGTGGGCGACACAGAAGGGGGGAATGTATCGGTGGAGGAATCGAGGTCGTCGACGGGGAGTAGTGGTTGGTTGTACCGTGGTCGGGGTCGTGTGTGTGTGCGCGCGAGTGTGCTTGTCCGTTCGTGGTTGGGAGTTAGAGATGTGCTTGGTCCGAACTGGAGAAGCTCTTCGTTAGCACGTGCCAAAGCCGAAACCTTGGACTGCAATCGCCCGAATGCAAGGCGGTGGCTTCAATATCGACTTACTCAAGATACGGGACGTACGGTAGAGGGGGGTGCGCGCGTTGTGTCGTAGAAGACGCGATGAAGTTAGAAGAGCGGCTGTTGCAGGTGAGGCGAGAAAGAAGCAACGAGTTAGAATGGTGCAGAGCATAGAAAGCGTACTATTGTAAAAGGCAAAGGGGAAAAAGCAACCCAAGCCAGAGAGGTGCGTTGCTGCCGGGCGTGGTGGTGGTGGGAGGAATGCCAGACGGTACGGACGGAGCAACCCCCTCGAGCCAAGGTACACCCGTCCGGGGCCGTCAGAGTGTCACGGGAAACATTTCCTTGGGCGGCCAAGGCCCAAAAGCACATGCCTCGGCTCTCAGGTCCAACCTGCCCACTGCACTGGGAATATTGACGAGCATCCCACACCCTGCTCGGCTCCGCGGGGTCCATCGTCCAGCAACAAACAGAAACGGGCGCCTCCCATAGGCCCATGCAACACCACTAAATCCCTACGGCGTCCCCCGCAGGCCGCAATAGTGGGCTCCCCCACACCTTGTTACTTGCAGATAGATGCTTTTCGAGTTTAATGACTACTTCATGCACATTCATCAGATACTACAACAAGCCGCGTCGTCTGCTCCCGTCTTGTTGATCTTTCCTGTTGACTCTTGCTGTTGACGCGATATTTTCGTTGTTTAGACCTGGCTTTTTCCTCGCGTACACTGCTATCCCATGTCTTGTCCCCCAACTCATAGTATTCGTTACATACCTAGACTGAGGCATGTAAGCACAGTGAGTTCCTCTCATGATTGAGTCACCCTTTTTCTCTGTCAACATTTCACCATTTCCCATTTTCGCAATGCGCGTAATTCCGGCCTCGCAAGTCATTGCGTTGCTTTAAACACACTTCTCATGTACTGCCATCCTCCGCGTCTTTCATTGCCTTTTCCGTACATCTGAGCAGCCCCTCTCTCATCTCTTCCTGGGTATCCTTCATCCCCACAACCGGTAGCCATATCCTGGCCTGCTTTTGTCCCCCGCCGCCGTTTTTTTAAGTCCCCTCATATCGTCATGTGCCCTCGTCATTCGTGGCCACCAAGAAAAGGTAGAGAATACTTCCCCCCTGGATCAAGGTAGCCCGAGACCTTCGAAGAAGCAGTAGCCAGTGTCCACCCAAACGTCCTTTCAATCCCGCCCGCCGTCTCGAGGAAAATCGGCCAGCTTCAGAAAAGCATGAGCATCTACCATGACAGTCTTCATCAAACGTTCACACGCGTACAAAGGAGACCGGCGCAGTAAACGCCCATTACCAGCCCAAAAAAAAAAGAAGAAAAAAAAAGCGCGGAGCCAGCCTGCCCACGCTCTTCCCCAAAGCTTTTATGTCCTGGCTTCATTGCCAAAAAGAAAACTGCCAACACCATATGCAATGCCGAACCTTCGCCCTGAATCCGAGAAAAGGAATTGCTGCCGTTTTTGTACTCCATGATGCAAATGCGATTGCAGTCCATTGCGGGCCGTCCACTGTTTGTTGTTTTTGGTTCCCGTGTCGTAACTTCATAATTCTAAACGCGCTGTCCGACAGCCTCAGGGATAGGCCGCTCGGCTCGTAGTCTCCATGTGGTGGGTGCCACTTGGCTGCGCGATTAATGGAACCCATTGCCGGCCGAGAGACGGCGCGTCGCCGTTAACGTACGAGACCACGTCCTCGCGCCAGCCTAGGGCATGCCACTCCTCATTCTGGTGGGGTTCGGTGCTCTGCAGGCCATACAAGATGGAATCAGCGTGCGGCAGCGCACCGGATCTGGCCGCCTCAATCACGCTTGAACGTCTGGTCTCCCGCTCGCCAACGACGGCTCGCATGACATGGTGCCGTGCCTCGATGTTGGCCCATCCATTGACATTGCCATAGCCGCTCGACTCGAGGGCCGGCTTCAGGTATGCAAACGGGAGATTGATGAGAATCGTGGAAAGAGTCGATCGGATGCTTTGTTGCTGAGAGGATTGCGACGTCGAATCCGAGCCATTCGACGTGTTGTCAGGGCCCAAAGCGAGATCGCCGAACTGAATGTGCATGGGCCGAGGACGACGGTCTTGACCGGCCGTTCCGCAAGCAATGGTTGGCGTTCCTTCTCGGGTACGAGGCGATGCCGACGCAAAGGGAAGACGGGCAAAGCGCTCAGGATCGGCGACAGACGTATCCAAGGTGAAGTCGGGCGGGAAGTTGTTGATGATAAACGAGATGATTCCGTTCATCAAGATTTGTACAGGCTCGCCATAGACAAACTGACTGTGTCTGTCAGCTGAGGCACGGCTAGGCAGATCGCCGAGCGCAAAGCCAAGGGCGCGCTCAATAGTCGACCAGCTGAGGGAATGTGACGCTATTTCTAGACCACGGAAGACAATAGGCTGCCATCCGAGGACGTGGCCTGCGGCAGCGTAGCCAAGGGCAAAGTCGAAGCGATCATCTGCGTTACCAGCCATGGTGAAGTTGCCATTGGAAGCTGGGTCGGGTATGTCCAGCAGCGGGAAGGCGTACAAGTGCTGAACGGCCATCCAGAAGGCATCAGATCGGAGGTATCTATCATCGGACTGGAGGAGGATGGTGCGGTTAGCGCCGGGCGAGCTGGATTCAATGTTATCAGACTCTAGAACGTTGCGGACAGCTTGGCTTCTGGCAAGAATGAGGCGGTGACCAGGAAGGCGGACGGGGGGAGCGCGGTCGTCTAAGTATCGAAGCTCCAGGGTGCAGTCAGCAAAGGCAGGGTCTCTGAATTGCGATCGGAGGTAAGCGGCCATGTCGTCCAGTCCCTGATGCTCGTGACCGGGGTGCATCATATGCGGGGGCGGGATAGGCCCAGGCATCATTCGCGGAGGTGGTACACCGAAAGCTCCGGCCGGAGGAGGGTGAGAGCGAGCGTCATCGACGTGGGCCGTACCGTTGGGGATGCCAGGCGCGGGGTAGTGGCCCAGGGCACCTGTGTCATCCGCATGAGCCGAAGAGTGCGATCCCTGGAAACTATGAGGGGTCGAAGGTCCGTAGCCACCGTTCAGATGAGGATGATACTGCTCCATGCTTCCGTAACCTGGGAGAGGTCGACCGAACCCGTCAACAGCTGTACCGGGGACGAACTCAGTACCGTAGGGCATCTGGCGATGGAAACCGTTGGCAGCACCGTTGAACGAGCGTCCGTCGGGGAGGGGCATGCCAGGAGGCGGCATGAAGCCTCCCGAGTGAGGAGGCGCCGGAGAAGACGAGTTGGAAGTAAAACCTCCGAACTGAAGGCTTCCGTTGCTGGGCCGCGGACCATGCATGTGTGGTGGCCCGTTGTGGACTGATCGAGGGCCTCTGTGAGATGTGCCATTGATGACGACGGGCGAGGGGCGAGAGCCATTGTGTCCATTGGGGGGCATATTGTATCGCGCAGGAGGAATAACGGGAGGGGGTCGGAAAGTCGACGGATGCTGGTGGGTGTTCTCTGTAACATGGCGGTTAGGTGTCTGCGGCAAGACAGTCTCGCAAGTTTGGGGGTTCCTACCCTTCTTCGCATCTCGGATCGGGGGCGGAGAGGTGATGTGGCCATTGCCTGCAGTGTGTGAGAATGTGTGGCCGCAGTTGCAAGTGCCAAGAGCGGGCATACCTCGAACAGGCTCTTCAGCGGAGCGGGGGAGGTCTTGGTCGGCGGTCTTGTCTGTCGATTCGGACTCTTCGGTCGTGGATGGAGTCGGGATCGCGGCAGAAGACTCCTGAGAATCAGTAGCTGGTAGAGAAGGGTTAGTAAGATGTTCTCCGAGTGCGACGAAGAATGGCAAAATTGCCCGCGTACCCTCGCGATCCTTGGTGTCGTCGCCTTCCGCGTCGGCGGGTGTAGGCGTCTCTTCAGTACCATTGGTGGCAACGGGTTTTCCCTTGTCTTCGTCTGCGGCAACCTCGAGCTCGATGGTCTTGGGAGTATTCGGCGCGGAGTCGACGTCATGCTGTATTTTCAAAGAAGAGCCATTCGTGGTGGCGGGTCGAGGAAGGGTCGCAACAACCGCAGCTTGGGCGGCGGCGGCGGCCTGCTTTGCAGCAGCATTGGCCTTGACGCGACGGTCCATAGGGAGGGGAATGACAGGGACCACACGTCTCGCAGCGCTGGGCTTTCCATGGGCGACACCAGCACCGTTCCTCGCCTTCGGATGGCCGTTGGAGGCCATGGTGGACGGGGTTAGGCGGGAGGGTTGTGTGGTGGTGATGTTGGGTGGCTTTCGAGCCCACAGCGCAGGAGAGGCGGCCTTTAACTTGGCGGGACGGCCCCCAAGACTGAAGTGGATGGCTGCTGTGTGCCGGGGCCACACGAGGGAGAGGAGCTGGGGGCGGTTCGCAGTAGCAGCTGTGGTCGGTTCGGCGATAGCGGCAGTACCTCAGACTCAGAGTGGACTGCGCTTGGGAAAGTGGATATCTGAGGGAAAAGGCCCTCTGTCGAACTGGATGAGAGAATCACAAATTGGAAGTCGTGGCCTCGGATGGGGGCAAGCAAAGCTAGTGACTCGTCTCGTGCAGGGTGGGAGCCTCTCGTGGGTAGGGGGTGCGCATGATAGAGGGGATATGCAGGTGCTGATGCGTGCCACCGATGTCTCCAGATGGCGAATGCAGGAGGAGGCAGGAAGCAGGAAGAAAGAGAGTCAGAGGGAAGTCAGAGGGAGTTATACCAAAGCGAGGCAGAGGAACAGCGTCAGGCAGTGCTGTGTGGTAAGGTAAGGTACGAATAAAGAGGGGAGAAATGAGGGAGTGGAGTGGAGGGGCCCAGACACGGTGAAAGAGGCGTGACAATGGGATGTCGAACAGAAGAAAGTGGATGAATGGGAGAGAAGGTACGAAGGGGCGAGGCGAAGAAGAACAAGAAGGGCCGCCGCCGTGGTTTGTCGCTGGCTCGCCTTTGATGACGGGGGTGATGATCGAAGTGGACGATGGAGGACGAAGAAGCAGACAATTACTAAGACGGGAGAGGCCTGGCTTGACTGCCTCGGGATTTGCTTGTCAGGTAGAAATATGAGGTACGAATAGCAGGTACCAAAGATGAATAGATGCCTGGTCCGTTCTGCTCCTAGCTGGCGGCGAGGTGTTGCTGCTCTGAGCTGGGTCAGTCAGGACTCAGATCGTGGTCCGGTGCCTGGGCCGGGAAACCAAAAAATAAAAAATAAAAATAAAGCTAAGGGCCGAAAATAAAAAAATGAATTAAAAAGCTGGGTCCAGTCATGAGAGGAAAAATCCGATGATGACAAAAAACTGGGGCAGCGTCACAAATTTTACCCCCGCAAAAAAAGAAAAAAAAAGGCAGTTGAAGGTCAGGGAAGGAGGGATGGGTGGATGGGCGGTGCGGTGCGGTTCGATCTCTCCGGTACGTTCCTACTCCGAGCTTGGAGCTTCCTCGACCTTATTGGCTCAAGTTTGGCTGGGTCCGGAAAGCTACAGCCACAACCCACTACCTACATACATTGTAGTGAGGTAGAAGGCACGTTCCTACCTCTGTATTTAGTAGGCTAAGGTACCTAGTACATACAGTAATCAGGTACCTATGCCTGGAGGTCGAAGAACGGGGCAATCGGTCGGTTTGGATTCAGCAAAATACAGGTAGGCATGCAGGAAGCCGTCCCTTGAAAGAGTCATTGGCATGGCAAGACCCGTTTGTTATCTTGTTTGCATCCTCTTTTTCTCTACCGTCCATGCCATGGGTCCATGACAAACAATAATCATCATCACTACTCCTTAGTCCAGGGTCTTTGACAGTTGGTGCGCCGCACAATCTGACAAAAGACCATCTCTAGCGGCCCTGCACCTCCGGCCGAGCTTCTTCTGCGGTCCGTGGACAGTGGCGGCCACAAAAATAGGTGTCCCGATTTCCAAGCCATGGAAGCCACAGGGGCAGCCGGTACGCTACCGGGGCGTTAAGCTACCCGGGCCTGTTCGCAAGGTACTGGTTTGGTGGGCGCAACTCCAGCAACCCACACAACCGTCGTACCGTGACGCACAAGCGAGAAATAAGCCACTGGATTATGTCAGCTTTATTTTCCCAGCACCAACTCCTTTGTCCGAAGCGCCGGGCCACTTAAATCCAGACTCTACCACACTTTAAAAAACAACCCAGATCCGATTGACGAATCCCAGACTGCCGGCCCGGCCCATCTGCAATCGGCGCCGATGTGGGGCCGCGATTTTCAACTGAAAATACCCTACGTACGGATGCCTTCCCGGACTTGGATTCTCCGTTATTGCCTTAGCACTCCCCAACGTCCAAAACTACCACTCATCTCATCAGTAGTGACTTTGTGTACGCTAGGTCCATTGATTGTATTGACTGGGTAGTTGCGGTGGATTACTTTTTCATCCCAATCATAACGAGCACAACACTCGTTGCACCGCTTTTTTTCTCTGAAACCTCGACGTGATTGTTTACTGAAAATCAAGAAGAGACGTGGCAAAGTGGTCTTGAATTCAGGGCCTTCGAAACGGAAACGGAACGAATCACCTTAGTTACATATCTGCAAAGTACAGCAAGAGAGCTCAGAAGTCGTATCCGTTGCCTCGCCCACATTGATTAAACAAACCCAATCTCTCCATGGGCAGGTTTCTACCTTGTGGTTACAAAGATTACCAAACTGGCCAGCAAATTGCAAGTCTCAAGCATTGAGAGAACAATTACTTATGGACGTGCATCCTCTTGAGAGTCTTCCACCCCATCCACTGCCAATTTCTTTTTTGCCGTAGGCCGCAAACGTTGATTGCATTCCTCTTCTCCTCTGTCGCTTGGATCCACGACCTCTTGAGAATCAAGCCTCAAAACATGAACTTCCAGAAGGATAAAGGAAGGAAATCCAAGTGGTACTCAGCAAGGCGATCGCTAGGGGAGGTTCGCAGACACGCCTGTCCGCCTGTCCGCCGTGACCGCCTGATCCCTCTAATAATACCTTACTATTTACTATCTGGTCTTCATCTGTATCTCCATTGAATATATGAATCACAGGATCCGAAATCGAGGTAGGCGAGCAATTCACGAACGAAAGGGAGACTAGGGAAACTCCAAGACACAAGCGAGGGGTGGTTCAAAAGTTTATATGGAGGCTTTGGTTGCTAACGACGAGACTTTTGTGTCAGCGAGAACATCGCTAAAAAAGAATAAAATTCACGAATCCGTGCCGTCACGGCTCCTTGTCTTATGTTTTAATGGGGAACCACTGATTGAAAGCGCCCAAAGGATCCCATCTTTTCTTAAGCTTCCTCAACCTCGCAAGGCTCGGCCCATATATCGCTTCAGGCGTCTCATCGCCATGTGCAAAGTTGACATAAGTCGGGTTAGCCACCGCACTCGGCGAGAAACTCCAAATGTCCCTAACCTTGCGCGCGAAATCTTCAGCCTCGCCGTCCAACGCGGCGTCTGTATACCAAGGAATCACAATCGCCTGCGCAAAGGCCTCCCTTCTCAAGGCCTCTTGCAGCGCCGCAGATCCCTTTGGCACAGACTGAGCCTTGGTCAGGTTGTACCGCTCAATCAGAACGGCAGAATTGGGCCCCTTGGCCTGGAACTTGGTGTACAGGTCCCAGATCTCGGGCCAGGTCTCGGGCTTCATGTGGTTGATGGTCGTGCTGAACGCCGGCTTGCGTTCCTCGCGCGCGCAAAAGTTGTCGTTCCCTGCGTTCCATCCTTCGTATCCGGCTACACTGCTGCTATTCGAGATTGGACCCAGCTTGTACAGCGGTGCAAAAGCCGCACGCCCAGTCGTATCATTGCCTTGTCGCAGGAAACCGGTGACGAGGACGGCAGGAGCATTGGATGGCGGTCCTGAGTTGGTGAGGACCAGGTAGACGACCTGCTCCGGCTTTAGAGGGAGGTCCTGAATGGCTTGCGCGACTTGCGGAAGCTTGTCTGGCGAGAAGAACAGGTTCACCAGCCAAGCGTTGCGGCCTTCGGCAGGCGTGGGCCGCGCCTTCACCATCGCCGACGTGACGATGCCAAAGTTGGGTCCGGCGCCGCGGAGGGCCCAGAAGAGGTCCGGGTTGGATGTCGGCGAGGCCGTGAGCACCTCTCCGCTGGCGACTGCGACGCGCAAGGAGAGAACATTGTCAACGCCGAAGCCGACTTCGCCCATCTGGTTTCCTGAAATGTCATTAGTTTGGATTCTACCACGGATCACCACTTCATCGGTGGACTCCGCATACCATAGCCACCACCCAGGATGGCGCCTAGGGTGCCAACACAGTTACAGTTGCCAGTCTGGACCAACACACCGGCAGCGTTGGCCGCTTTGATTGTGTCGCCAATGATTGAGCCACCCCCGATAGTGGCTTCCGTCTTCGTCTTGCTGAAAGTGACGGCATTCAGGCCAGCCAAGTTGATGATAACGCCGTTGCTGCCGAGGTTGAAGGTCTTGCCCCAGCCGTTACCACCGTTCTGAGCAGTGAAGGGTATCCTGCGGTTCGCACAGTATTTGACCTAGCGCAGTAATCAGTGAATAGCGTTTGAGATGCGGCCTTTGACCGGACAACTCACAACGGCGGCAACGTCCTTCTCTGTTGTCACGTTCACCACGATCGACGGGATGGGGGCATTGTATGTACTCCACCTCGCACGGAGATCAACAGCTACTGATGAAGATATTGCTACAAGCGTCTTCAAATCCTCTGCAACAGATGGGACCCTCACGGAGAGGACAGAAACCGCCGTGGCAAGCAGCGGTAGGGAAAGGATCAGCCGCATCGTAGTTGTGGAATTGATGATGCTGAAGGTGACGGAAGTGTAGCACTCTAGTTTTTGACCGCAGATATCACATTCTTATTTGTATCATCTCAGTGGTGCCATTGATACTTTCTTACTTGCAGCCTGTATCCGGTGACCTGGCTCGCGAAGAGATCAGCGAGTCATGTAAGTCGCCAAGCTTGCAATAGTCAACCTGTATCACGCGAGGGATGCAGTTGTCAACAGGGGGGATCAGCGCAAAAGACATCGTCACCCTGGGAGTTGTAATTTGCAACCAACGGAGAAAACATCCAGAATGCTGTGGTTCCCTGCCCAGCCCGCAAGAACCGGCCGCCCAGTTACACGAGGCCGCGGTGAGGGGAACTGTGCGTTACATCGTCTATAGGCGTCGAGCTCGCTTCTGCGCTGGCTCAACTTCCTATCCGGGAGCTGATGTCCTACCCCTGTAGCCGACCATCCAGAGGCCGAACCTTAACGAATGGGATGTTCTGGAAGCATTTCGTGTCGATTGACTATTGAAACCCTCCTGCCGGCGCTGCAACAATGCCACGATGGCTTCCACGGCATCCTTGTGAGACGGAAGACTCCCGGCGATCGGAGGCCAACCCCAAAATCCCCAAATTTGCGCTTAATAAGCTGCTTCGGCGGGCTAGGGTACTTGTTAAGGGTCCTAGCATCGCGTATTGGGCAAGGGAAACACGGAATGATGTGCACAGCTCCAAAGGACTCGAGACTCGAAGCATTGCCGGGTTGAATTTTCCAATTAGAGTGTATCTACAGTGATTTTGTTGTACAAAATGGCCTGACTAGGCTGTGCTGTATGCCAGGACGTAGGCTAGACGTTATTCAGCTGTCTAAAATGAGGCTTTTACAAAAAGTTGATGCCGACCCCGACCTGCAGTCCCTTGGTACCCTGCTCGCCGCGTCTAAGCACCAATGGGAGGCTGAAGTTGAGCTCGAAACGAGCGACAGGGTGGGCGTAGACCAAACCGACACCGGCGGCCGTTGACGGCAGGCCAGTCGTCAGATCATTCAACGCTCTCCATGCGCTGCCTGCAACACTTCTAGCGTCGAGACCCTCGGTAGGGGAAGCACCGGCCTTGCCCTTGTTCTTCATCGCGACTAATCTGCCTCCGTTGGCAAAGACTTGGAAGCGAAGGGAGGAGTCGGGGCCCTTGTAAGGCAGAGGGAACAGCATGTTCACGCTGCCAGCTGCAAAGACATCTCCTCCAACCGAGTCCGATCCGTCGTGGGGCCCGAGACCACCGTAGTGGAAACCACGGACGTCGGTGGGACCGCCAAGCTGGAATCTATCGTTGATGCGGCTCGGCTGAGCCTTACCGTCGGAAGAAAAGCCTAGAGGAAGCGGGTATAGCATGCCGAATCTGAAGCCTCCGCCGATCGAGATACCAGATGGCCCCTCCACGCCGGGAACAGGAACGGGCAGCGCACCGCCCACCTCCCATTCGTTCTTAGAAAAAGCAACGTCACCACCGAGTGGCCCGAGACCGGCCAGCTCAAAGACTGACTTCAGCACGTAACCGCTTTGTGGCAGCTGCGGGTTGTCTCTCTCGTCTCTCTGGTATGTGTGCTTGATGGAGCTCTTCACGGAGTCACCGGCATCAGCGCGGACAGTGGGACTGGCACTGTCGCGGAGGCCAGTGATTTGACGCCAGATGCCCGAGTATTCGACTGTGTGCATATCCTTGGAACCAGAAAGCCATGAAAAGCGCAGGTTTCCTCCCTTCAGGACCTCCTCGTGAGCCGCCCATGATTTGTCGGTAGCCGAAGCCAGACCCTCCAGTGCGATTCTCGTATCGGGGTTGCTTTGGACCGGAGCGCTCAGCGTCGCACTGTATGCGGAACGGGTTCTAGTGCCAGCACTGGCATTGACGGTGAGCTGCTCGGCACCGCCAAAAATATTGCGCCAAAGCAAAGATGTATAAGCGGAGCCTTCGCTATTTCCGACGTCGGTTCCGGCGTTGAACTTGTAGCGGGATAGCTCCTTGACGACTACATCGACGTCAACGTCGGTGGGGGTAGACGAGGCATCGGTATTGTTGGCATTGCTCAGGTGGACCTTGACATCGGGGTGGAAGATGCCTAGGAGAGTTAGCCCATGTCGTCTCTTTTGGAGGTCCGCCTGCTCGTACCGAGTCTCTCCAACTTTCCTCTAGCGTCTCCCAATCGCGCTGCTACTTCGCCGAGGGTGGAGGAGCTATTGACGTCCTCGGCCAGGAGTGGCGTGAAGATGGGGTCGAGGAATCCTCTTCGGGTGTTGGTAGCGCCGTGAACTTGCAATCGGTTGATAGTCATGGGCTGAGAGTTTTGGTCGGCCAGCTGTCAGGCGCATTAGCAAGGTCGAGGACCGTTGACGAGAAATGGGTCGGAGCTTGCCAATTGCTGCAATCTCCTGATTTTGGCGTCTTCCTGCAGCTTCTCAAACTCGGCCGAGGACTCTGCCTCCTTGCGCAGCGCATCGGGTCCGGCCTGGAGTTTGCCAATCGGATTGGAAGCCTAGAAAAGCGAGGGTTCCGTTAGCTAATGTTCAAGACTGGAGTGGCGAATGCGACGGGAGACTTTACGGAGCTTCCGCTCGCATTGGTGTTGAGGGCCATTGGAGCTTTGGTGGGAACTGTGGCAGAGCTTGAAGGTGCAACAATTGCAAGCGGGCAATAGTCACACGAGCCGGAGAGCTTCGGTTGAATTCGAGATGCAGCACGGGCGCAAGGGAACGAATTGGGACGAGGTCGCCGTCGGTGGGGACCTGAATGGACTGGACCTGCCGGGGGTGACGGGTGACGGGTGACGGGTGACGGGTGGAGGGAAAGAAAGCTCCAGCCACATTGAGAAGCTCTGTCCATGTTGGTGGAAACTCTGTGGCTGGAGACCGTCATCTGTTCTGGCCAGTGACATAATCCCGTGGCGCAACCTCGGCGAAGGCTCATCGGTACGTATCCTTTCCCTATGTTTTTGAGTTTTGGCGCACCTTCCCTGAACAGCGCACTGGCGGCGGCGCTTGTCACAGCCTCGCCGCATTCCCCAACTGACCAACATTGTCTCCATTTAACACTCACCCGTCCTAATTCAACAACAACCCCAATACCGTCCTCAGCCCAACCGAAAACCGGCAACGTGTCGTGCATCAAACCGCATTTCTTCGGTCAACTTTGATTTCCGACTTTTGTACATTCTTCATTTTGTTCTCTTCGCTCTCTCGACTTGGCCACCTGCCACGGTTCAGTAATAGTGTTTCCCATTACGTCGTCGTTCGCCGCCCACCGTCGATCCGGAAACCACAGGGTTTCGTCGGCAAGCCTCAATAGCCATGGCAGCCAGTAGAGCGGCACAGAAGAGGGTAACAGCTACCGATTTCCCTTCCGCAGGATTCATGATACTGACCGTCATACAGTTGACACGCGAGTACAAGACCATCGCCGAGAACCCTCCACCATACATCGAAGCACACCCCTCCGAGTCCAATATCCTCGAGTGCGTCAACGTCCATCGCATCCATGTCACATATCCATGCTAACGGTTTTACAGGTGGCACTATATCATCACTGGTCCCGAGAACACACCGTACCATGGTGGCCAGTACTGGGGTACTCTCGTCTTCCCTCCGAATTACCCCTTCGCGCCCCCGGCCATCCGAATGCACACTCCTTCCGGTCGCTTTCAGCCATCCAGCCGCCTCTGCCTCTCCATCTCCGATTTCCACCCCAAGTCATTCAACCCTGCCTGGGAGGTCTCCACCATTCTGATCGGCTTGCTTTCTTTCATGACCAGTGAGGAGATGACTACAGGCTCCGTCTCCAGCACAGAGGTCGAGAGAAAGATGCTAGCAGCGCGGACCAAGTGGTGGAACTCGACCGGCGGAGGATCCAATGCAAAGTCGACCGTGGCAACAAAGGGTAACGTCAAGGCTGGTGACGGCGGCGCCAAGTTCCGCACCGAATGGCCTGACGTCGACAAGTCCAACTGGGAGTGGATGAAGGAGATCAAAATCGACCTAGCGACAGGTAACAGGACCGGAGCGGCAGCAGGGGCCTCGTGCGGGCCCCAACTCGGCATCGGTAACGGCAGCGGCCATCAAGCACAGGCTGTTGTCGATGCTGTTGTGCAACAACGGGATGCGAGCCGAGGCTGGCTAAACCAGAACAAGTTGCTCGTCGCCGGAGGTGTCGTATTCTTTTACGTCCTGCTTGCGAGGATCCTGGGTGCCAGCGATAACTAAAGGGGCTTTAGAACTGGCCAACGTCTGGCTAGAAATTGCCGATGTACCTCAAGTCGCGGGTCAGATCGTGCACAAGGAACGATGGGGGCTAAGCATGGCGTTTTTTGGGCTTTCCGACTACGGACCAGAGTGATATACAACACAACAGTCTTACTAATAGAGGGGACTTGGACGGCCGATTATGGGTTGACAAAACTTGCACGACGAATGTATTCTAGACTCAACCAAGGGATCGTCCTTTGGAAGCAATGTTGGAACAAACCTTCACTTCTTCTACGTCGTTGTATGATACCACAAACCTCCGCCAATTATCAGTGATCCATCGTTTCAACTGCGTGACATATGTCGAGGCCACCCGTGGACAATCTGCGAGAGAGTTTGCACAGGCGGGTTATGACGGCGACCAATTTGAGGGAACGCCGCTGAATAAGAGGTCGATCGCTGTTGACAAATGCTGCTGCAGCAGTTGCGAAGTTTGTAAGTAGTACTTGGCAGATGGGCTTCTTTTCTTACAATGATCTCGAAACTCGACGTTGTCGTCCATGAGGCACGCTCGATGACCCCTTACTTATGTGCATATGGATTCGTAAGCAGCCCTTGGCTCACCACAAGTGGACGGCCGGGGCATACAACGGATGAGTAGACGGAGAGGCATCATCTGAAAGAAACTTCAGGCACGACACATGGGGCACTTACCGGCGACGATCACAATGGGAGCACCCAGCTCAGAGCCTCAGATAAGAGGGCTTCGGCCGTTCTGTGGGCTTGGCAGAGAAGCAGACGTATGCCCGACAGTGTATCAATACCTGCTTCAATGGTAAACCGGAACGTGTAACGCCGGCATCAAGTCATGGCGGAGAGCCAAGCCTAGAGACCAGACAAACTAGTCAATGTAATTCGGACGGAAGGTGTCGTAGCCTGTAGCAAAGTGAGATGTGGGCTGATGAGAGTTTGTCACCCGCTGATCGGCAGCGTCTTCATCGTCGTCATTGTCTCACCCGGTCAAACCATCAGAAAATACTACGTTCTTGGCAGGTGAGAATACCGCCGTGGTGATATTCCGTAGTCCGCAGTGCATGTGTGCAGATTTTGTGAACAACTACTAACGTTGCGGTTGGGACGTCGAGATGTATCGAGCCCGGCATGTTGTTGCATCGCCATCCGTGCGCCGGATCAAAAAAGAAATAGTTGAAGCTCAGAAGATCTAAACGTGTGAAATTGTGTTGGCGTGAGGCACTCTGACCGGGGGTCTGTAACAGGGTGGTGGTGCTGCGTTCATGCGTTGAGTCAAGAAGCTTTTTCGCGACTTGTGGTCACGTACTGGTTGCCATACAACAAAAGTTTGTTTTGCTCTCTACCTCTCTGTCACTTTTCGTCTCAACTCGTTTAGAAAGAAACAGTCTGAAGTCTACGATGCAAAGGGACTTGGAAGTATCCGGCCTACTGGCGCGCGCGGTTGCGATGCGATGAAGAGCGAGTCGAGATCGGCAGGGTTTCGTTATGCCAACTAACTGAGTTCCTCAATACCGTGATTGAGACTTGTAGTAGGACACTGATCATTTGTGTACCATGGCTCAGGAGGTCATCGAATTAAGACTCTTTCAACATCTGCCCTGTGGCCCAGACACTACACGAGTAGGAGCCCTATGTTATCTAAAATATAGAATCCGCAACGGCTTCGAATGCAAGGGGCAACTCTATATTTGTAAGGCATTATCGAAGGAGTAGAACATCTCGAAACGTAGAAGAACGACTAGCAAGGGCCTCTCGCGCGCGCGAGAACGCCGATCAAACCGTTACATGCCGCATTCCAACCCCAGACCAAGTCATACCCCTTATCCCAACTTACCCCAAAAGCCCCAATCCCAACGACGTGCAACTGTGTTCATGCCAAATCCTTGAAACAAATCCCATTATGTCAGGCGTGGTAGTGAGGAAGTCTGCCCCGACGACGAAATAGTCTCGCCCCAGGCCCCCAGCTCACCGAGCCGTACCACCTAGTGCCCCATCATTCGGTCTAGGATTATACAACTGCCGGAAAGAGACTCATCACAGACCTTGGGCTTCAAGATCGTATATCCTTGCTCCCGGTCTCGCGGCGACGAACGTTTGCCAGGTGGAAACATGACAAGCCCGAATTTGGATGAAGGGGAATATGACAGAGGCCTCGTCCGCACCAGCCGGCGGTATGTGGAGGTAGACACCCACTTTGCGCAGAGATATTATCGTACACTCATGTATGAGTCTGTCTCTCTCAGGTCACTGGCTTCGTCGATCGTCGTCGCGGGTGTCATGCGATTGATGGTTTGCCTCATGCGACGGATCCGTCCAGGCACATCTCCGGTTCGAGTACCAGCAGGCAATATCGGACGCGACTAGGGGCCTTATAGATCTAAACGCACGCCTCTTCAGTTCTCCGCCCCTTTCTTTTCTAACCCGTTTGATATAGATACAACTTTGAAGGTTCATCTCCCATCTCGGAGTGCAGAGGGTGTTCCGAACTTGCAACTTATCCTTCCCTCCCCTTGCTATAGATCACCCACACCGGGAACATGCCAGTTCTAGTAGGTATAAGGCTGCGCTGATGTCCGGCGGAAAGACGACCTTGACCCTCGACTATCGGAGCAGTGGGATTGTGCTACAGCTCTACTTCATCAAGGCAAACACATCACGACAAGATGGCGACGAACAACCGCTGGACGCTCCAGGTTGAGCAGGCTGGTCCTAAGGATTCGCCCACCGTGGCGGTGTCGCAGTTTGACGATGGAGTCACTGAGAAGAACGAGACGCTGGTCGTCGGTACGACGAATTTGTATGTGGACGGGCAGCTGAGGCTGATTCCTGTACGTCTGGCTCATGATCTTGATTCACGAGCTCTTTTAACATCACGCAGATGCCCACGCCTGACCCCAAGGGTGAGTTCCATTTACGCTCATCTAGTACCAGAAGACAATGCATATTGACACGGGACGATATGCAGATCCACTGAACCTCCCCGTATGGCGGAAATGGACAGCAATCGGCGCCCTTTGCTTCTGTAAGACCTCCCATCAACCTTACGGTATGCCACGCGAGGTTGACCAGTTTTCACAGTCGGCGCCCTTGCCCTATCAGCGGAGGTTGTCATCGGTGGTCTCCTCCCCGTCTTCATTCTCGAGTACTCGGGCGTCGACCCGCGAATCCTCAATAACATCGACTTCAAGGCTCAGAGTGGCGGCAGCGGTCTCAATATCAACCCCATGTCCGTCGTGCCACCTGGCGTCAAGCCAGCTTCCCTTGATGAGGTCGCCCTTCTGGCCACGATGCCCCTCCTGGCGAACGGTATTGCGAGCTACTTCTTGGTGCCCATATCCATCTGGGTCGGCCGTAGGCCTGTCCTTCTGTTCGCTGCAACCAGTGCATGGGCTGGTGGCTTGTTTGCTGCCTTCAGCACGAGCCTACAACAGCACTTGGCTGCTAGAGCCCTCATGGGCCTGGGCGCCGGTGCGGTAGAGGCCCTTATTCCGCTGATTGTCCAGGACATGGTCTTCATCCACCAGAGAAACAAGGCCATGTCAGCCGTCGTCTCTAGTCAAGGTATCATCGTCATCGGCCTTGGTGTTGCGGCGCCTTGGGTATCTGCCAATTACACTTGGAGGTGGCTATACTACATCACTTCTGGCATGGGCATTTTGGCCTGGGCCGTACTCATTGCTTTCCTCCCCGAGACCCGTTGGACCCGTTCTCAGGAAGAGCTTAGTACGTCTCGCCTCGCCCTTGAAGGCCCATGCACAGCTAACCAGTCGTAGGTGGCCAGAATGCTTATCCTCTTCTGCCGGGTCAGAACCGCCCCGAGCTCGATTACGTGAACTACACGCCACGGACTCTCTGGACCAACATCGGCCTGTTCCAAAACGGCTTAGAGTTCAAGCACGCCGCCAAATCCATGTTCGATGCCCTCAGATCCACCTACTTCCCAGCCATCATCTGGGGTGTACTGGCCAATAGCGCCATGATCGTCATCAACCAGGCCGCTCAGCAAATCATGCCCTTTGCCCTATTAGCCCAGGGCTGGCAGTTCCAGTGGACCGGTCTTACTGTGCTGCCCTTCTTTGCCGCCTCAGCTCTGGTCTACGTCTTTGGTGGTCCTGTGGCTGACAAAATTTCCAATGCCGTGACGAGGTGGCAGGGCGGGAGTAGAGAGCCGGAGCATCACCTTGCCAACTTGATCCTGCCAATCATTTCGGGAGTGGCAGGCTGCTTCGTCTTCGGGACTGCCGGTGAGCAGAACATGCACTGGGCCGTTCTGTTGGTCGGCTCCTTCTTGATTGTATTCGCCTTCTTGACGACGATGACCATTCTCAACGTCTTCATTGTCGAAAGCTACCCTCAATGGGCAGGGTACGTCCAAATCCAATTACCTTCGTGATAATGCACGACTAACACAAATATAGACCGGTTCTTGTCAATGTTTCTTCACTCCGCATTGTCATCGCGTTCTTCATCGCCTCGAAGGCGACTGTATGGATCGCTGAGAAAGGACCCCTCCAAACATTCGCTCTGTATGCAGAGGCAATCATCGTCTTGTCTCTTGGATTGCCGCTTCTCTACTTCTGGGGCAAGAAGATGCGCCAGTGGACCGCGGGAAGTGTCAAGAACAAGAAGAGTCCAAAGGAAAAGGCTTTCGACGATGGGGATTCAGTATAGATTTAGTAATAATAATGAGACTCTAACGAGAAGGAGTCAAGGACGCAACACGGATCATTCACCCCGGTTGGTCTCTGGCTCAACACAAGTAGTTAATCGCCTAACATAGACCGGAAAAAAATACTATACCAGTCGCTACCGACATGTAGACCCCGGTGTAAAAGTTCCGTCAGAAGTAAAGTCCAATCTGTCGGAGAAAAAGTTAAACAAAGCAACCTTCGGCATCAATGTGTAACGCTACATTCCAATCATTCTGCAGCCTTCCGTAGAAGAGCTCCCATATCCATCGCGGTAACCATAACATACGCCTTCCAAGCTTCATGTAAACATGTGACAAAAAGGAGAAGAACAAAAAGGGGAACCATCCGCTGTCGATTATCTCCAGGCAAGAGATGCATCGAAAGATGGCAGGTCCTCCACTTCTGGCTCCAAAACCTGGGGATAAAGCGACTGCGATGCGATCTGCAGTGGAACAGAAAGGTTGGTCTTCGAGCCGTTGAAGTTGATAGTCATATGCAAGATATAGCTTCGAGCAATGAAACAGTTGAAGAAGGTGGGCAGGAATATCTTATGTGCCGTAGGGAGACGAATCGGGACCTTTGTCCTCGATCGCCAGGAAAACACCTTACAACCTTCAGCCGAATCGGCCTTGTGCCATAGGATGACTCCCGTATCAGTCGTAGAGAGCTTGGTATGTGTAGAGTATCGCAGCTCGTGGCGCAGCCCTGCCGCCTCACGGGAGTCTCCCAGGTCGGGTAACATCTTCATGGGTGTGCCCGTGAACCACGTTTGTGCTTCTAGCTTGAGCTGACCTAGGGTCACTTCCGGCGGAAAGGAGAATGAGGAAGTAGATTCAAAGGTCAGGTCTAGTGTCGCCGAGGGGTGAGATTCGGGGAGTTGATGGCCACCAATGGTGATGTAGGCTGCTTCGGGTTGAAGCGCATTGATGAAGATGCGGTCTTTCTGGGCGGAGAGAAGACTTCGGCGGACGGACTTGGTCCTGGAGAGCGTGTACCGAGCATCATGGTTGTTGAGGCTCAGGGGCGGGTCTTCAGCGAAGGCTGGAAGGACCATGATCCGTTGATTGGTTTCGATGACATTTTTCGGATTGGAGGATCTGTTTCGAAGCAGTCGAGCGACTATCTTGTAATCGACTTGAGCCATCGTTGGTGACATGTCGTCCTTTTCCCAGCCACCCATCGACGGAGGGAGTCGCATGTGATGATCGTGAAAATGCTCGCCTGAAGCAGTCTCACACACGTCTTTTTGAAGCTTGCGTGGTATGGTGAAGTTGAATGGGATGTTGTGGGTCTCCCTAGCAACAAAGGCTTGTCCCGGAGGGTAAGAAGCCTTCGTAATGGGCATGTCCAGATTGAGGAAGACATCGGTAGTTGTCTTGGGGACAGGTAACATGTCGACCCGGGTATAAGAGGTGCCGATGAGAGCTATTTGGATACAATGGAAAGGAATGCGGCTGTCCGGACAGACGACCACTGTGCCTGTGATTTGGGAGCCGCTAGTGTAGATCTTGGACGAGTAGTGATCGTCGATCCTGATGTCAAGAGGCATCTTGGGCGCGGCAGACCACATTGTGGTCTTGGGTATTGCAGAAGAGGGGTAGGTGAAAATGAAATGCGTTTGTGGCATAGGTAACTTTGGCTTTGATATCGCTTGTAGGAAAGACGAAGATCAGATGAACGAGGCAGGAAGAAACCCCTTTTCACCGAGGAAGGGGAGAGATGGCTACTTATACACCAAATCAGCCAGCCTAGCACCGGTAATGGCCTCTGTGAATCAAACCGGGCCCCGAGAACTAGCGGCAGCAAAGTTTTTCGTCCGGCGCAGTTCGTTCATCCCGACCCGGCTCTTCCTAACGTACACGGTCAGGATACCGAGTCGTGGCCTCCGGAACCCCACTTCTCGGCACCGCTCAACTTACACGGTCGGGCCCCGCTTCGGTCGTACTAGCTCCCGCTTCTTCTTAACTTTAGCGGTTAGCCGAGATAAGGCCCAAAGGAGGGTCCCCGGCAATTTTCTACCATAGCGGAAGGAAAACGTAAGAAAAACTCTCGTTGTACAAATCGTTGCAGGTTTCGTTATCTGAGGTTAGCGCTCGCTCCCTGAGCTAGGCTTTCTCAAGGGCCACAGAAAAGGCCTGGGATTCGGCCGAAATGAGCGTCTGGCTTGCTCCAAACATGTCTATGCAAGAGTCCATCGTTGAGAATAACAGAGGGCACATCAATCAATAGCTTCCCAGAGGAGTGTAGTGCAATCCGACATGTTGCTTCGACGCTAGTAGACCAGAGCGCAGAGCCTTTGACCATGGATATTACCATGCAACACCTCTGCACCTGGGAGAATGAAGTCCAACTGCCCTGTGTCAAATGACTCAATACACTACTTCATTTGTCTTTCAACTGATTGGCTGCGAAACCGTTGCCGAAAAGGGCGGCTCGCCTTAACCAGCTGCTTCGAGCATGACCTTTGCAACGAGCAAGCGGTTTTAATGAAGGCCACGAAGCTCGCGATCGACATTCTCTCAATATTTCCAAAGATTTTGATACTTAAGATTCCAAAATCTGGCGAGCGACTGAGTGAATGTCTTTTTTGGAAATGAAATGCAGCCCTTCTTGCTGAGAGCACCTTGTGTCCGAATACCCCTAGCGGCTAGCAATGCTAGACAGCGCAAGTGACGAGGGTGGTTATTCAAATTCTAGATATCATGCCGCTTTGAAGTCGGTATTGAGATGCTTCGTTCTCATAAATTTCTCCTTCCCCGAAATTCTCTCATCGGTCTTGCTCATATTGCTGAGCTTCTTAGCTCACCGTCTTTCAGGTTTTTCGGAGTTTTCTGTGCACCCCCCTTCTGTTCGATTTACGACAGGAACCCTCAATCATGGTTCATAGTATTACCATGTGTATAACAGACAAGGGATCAATCAATAGGTTTGCTGACATAGGATCGCCTGTGTTGCAAAAGGTGTGGTGCATCGATAGAAGCCTGAGCAGGTAAACAGGTTTCTGCGTTCAAGTTGCTAAGGACATGGCATAGACCTTTGAGATATGACCAGTCACTCATGAAGCCCACTTTTGTTGATATTGCTAAACAGATAAAATATTACATCACCAGGACTTTTGCACAGTGTGTTATTGAATCTGTCGAGGACCGTCTCTGCGCTATTATAGTTACCTCCTTGACAAACGCCTCAAATTCTCCATTGGTGAATTATAAAGATCATGACAATTATACGATATACTCAACTGTCAGTAATAAGAAGTTTTGCCGAGCATTGACTATCTTGCATTTATCACGTGTCACGAACTTGGGGTGATGTTCGAGAAAATCTTCGCTGCCCGCTTCCAAGTCTTAGCTTATGAGACGGTATTGGGACTGAAGAATGCACCGGAAAAAAGCGTCTTTTTAGTGGCAATGAATGCTTAAGAACGGTGGATTTTCTATCAAGCCCATGGAGAGGAGCTGGAAATTGAAAGCCTGCTTAGGGCTTGTTGATGAGGGCAAAAGGCTCGAGAATGAATTCATGCAGCAACTTGATGTTACGAAGAGAATTATGGGACTCTGAGGCTTCACAGAACACTCTTTCCTCTGTGCTGTATCCACGTCACGTCCAAACGACGTCTTTATCATTTCGCAGAGCTGGGATGAGTCCTGAGCCGGCAAGGCTCATATCCCAGCACAAGATATCAAGATATCGACGAGAACAGCAAACCTTCTGATAACATACCGTCATATAGCATAGCCTTGGGAGTGGTCGAGTTTGCTTACGAACGACCGACTGACTCGATTGGTTGACGTGCTAGACACAGCTGTGTAGCACTACCTATCCTGAATCAAGGCAAGGCCCTTGCTATATGAATCACACCCAATGTGGCAAGTATCTAACATGACCCGCCTCCCCAGCTTGACTCCGAGATCACGGAAGCAAATCACTATGACCCGGTCTACGGTATGCACGCGGGCCGCTGCGGATGCGGGGTAGCAACCAGGGTTATAACCGTTCTCCGTGGATACGTGCCC
Organism: Colletotrichum orchidophilum; assembly: GCF_001831195.1. Taxonomy (NCBI): domain Eukaryota; kingdom Fungi; phylum Ascomycota; class Sordariomycetes; order Glomerellales; family Glomerellaceae; genus Colletotrichum; species Colletotrichum orchidophilum. Next base: position 158,972 of record NW_019172990.1, on the reverse strand, counting down.
CCCGGAATGGCTTACTAGACCAATGGTACGCTACGTATTGTTACGTAAAGTCTCGTAAGGAAAGACATGGCCTGTGTAGGGGAAGGCTGGAGTAGATGGAACACTGCGGAACCGGTGTTGAGCGGAAATAGCAAGAGCCCGTGAAAGCATCTTTCCAAACAATCGAACTAGGTTTGCATAAAATCCTCCAATATCATGCGTCGTAGATTTTCAATCATGTCAACATCGGATGATTTCACAATGGAGTCGAGCGTCTTGTTAAGCGTGATTGATGTACTCGGGTTGAACAATTTATTGACATCATCAGCTTCGCAAGCAATACGCGATATACCATCATCATTTCTCTTGTCATGTTCTTCGTCTTCTGCCTTTGGTCAGGGGAAGCATTGATATTCAATGACTTGGGAACGTCCAGAGCTCTTAGCAGGCTTAATGGCGGGCTTATTGAGACTTTGGTACCAAGCTTCGCTGGAGAGGTCTTGCCGAATAATTAGCTAGCAAGGGCAATGATTGTCCATAATGGGCTTCTAGCCGCCAGCTCATCTATGAGACTGATCATCTCGGGAGTTGTAGCAGACGGCGTCGGCGACTGGAGATGCTACTTCCGCGATCCATTGACGCTGACCTTAATAAAATTTGTCGAATCACTCGTCATGCTACCGGAGATTCCCACGACCTCGCCGAATACTACTGAAGTCGAGCTTAGTCCCATTACTGGCGACAATTCCAAAGGTATACCCTTGGGCCCGACCTTCGCCGAACTTGAAAACGCCAACCAGCGAGGATATTCAGGATCCAAAGAACTAGGAAACTAGCGAAGACTGCGCTCTTTCTCGATGTCGTACGTCGATACGGACTGAAAGCTTGCCGCATCGAGCTAGATTCAGCCTACACAACTTCTTGCGGCGCCACAGGTGATCGTCACAACTTTGGTATTTAGTTCCACCATTGGCTATAGTGTCCTTGTCTCCATCGTGGTTTCGGTGGTATACAGCCGCCCGTCACTGTTATGGAGTGCTCGAGATGTCGGGTTACTCAGGATCGATCCATTAATTGATTTAATGATCAGCCTCCCCAACGGAGGCGCATGAGCTGACTACTTTTTCAATCGAGCTATGTAACACAACGGCGTAAGATATGATCCTCCTTTAAGGTTGCCAACTGTGATGATTGGAGGTCTAATACGTCCGGTTGGATGTCTGTTCCTTGGATACGGGCTCGCATCACCAGAGAAATGGATGTAGGTCAGCGTTGGATATGGCATGCTGGCCACAAGGCTGCCTTGCTCGGCAAACGTCCTACTTAAATACGCTATGGAGACTATGTCACCTCGAGCAAGCCATATTGTATTCTTGGTGGACTTCATTAAGAATTCGTCGGTTCGAAGTTTCTTACGTGGCGACCAGCTGGATGGCACTGACGGGCCCTGATGCGCAGTTTGGTACCATGGCCGGAATTCTCTAGGCGGTGTATCTACCGGTAATTTCCCTCTATTTCTAAGTGATATAATCATTCGGAAGACTGCATTTCTTTCTTAGGCTAAGAGGATGGTGTGTCAGACGGGATACAGAGATGTACGAATTTCGTCTAAAACATCTCGTCGGACAGCAATTAGGAATAGTCTAGCGCCGAGTCGTGACGGCCACAACATAATTTACATTGAACTTGACAGGTTTGACGCGATGGAGATAGAGATGGCATGTCATCTATCAACATTGGCACGCAGAATCTTTGACACCACATTGCTGGCGACAAGGTGCCTTTGTGCTTGAATTGTCCTTGAATTGTTCTCTGGCGCACAAGAGCAAACTTTGTTAGCTTGTGAATCCTATCTTAGCCCTCAATTTTCAGATACATATTTCATGTCATAACATACTCTTCTAATTTCGTTAAGTAAACATGTAAATGAACGAATCCGCTTAGGTCGACACAAGACGTTCCACATCCATGTCAGCTGAGCGGTAAAACCCCAGACTTTTCAGCATGGGCATGTCATCGAAACGGTACAGGTATACATCTGTTTCAAGTCCCTCATCCGCAAAATGCTCATAGGCATACCACGAAGGAATGCAGAAAGTGTCTCCCTTCTTCCAGATGAGATCTGTGTCACCGATACGAGAACGCCCAGAGCCCTCGATGACATGGTAAACAGATGAAGCAGTCTCCTGAACCAGAGGGGACTTGGCACCGGAGGCCAAGCGGGCTGCACGGCCACCTAGAACCTCGCTGACTGGAGCATAGTGTGAGTCAGTCAGAGCATGGCGATAGGACGAATTTTTTAGCAGGTACGGTACCTTCAGATTCATCTGCACGAAGATAACTTCGCGTGGCATATTGGCCCTCCTTAGCATCAAGTGCTGCTTTCATCCTACTCCACGAGAAGACGATGGGTGACTGAGATGTGTCCACATTGTCTGCCGGGTATCGTGGAGAGGAGAAACGTTCCACGAAATGAACAGGGAAGTGAGTAAAGTTGGGCAAATCTAAGCCATCAAGCCAGATCATCGGGCCGGACCCATCCTTTCCATGATCATGCCAATTCCAAGTGGGGGTCAAGATTACATCTCCCCGGTCCATATGGATGCGCTTGCCCTGAACGGCAGTGAAGCCGCCATTGCCCTCAATGATGAAGCGCATGGCGAAAGCCGTGTGTCGATGCGCCGGTGCTGTCTCATTGGGCATGACCAGCTGCAGCCCAGCGTAGAGAGTGTCAGTGGTGAAGGGAGCATCTGGGTTTTTGAGTCAGGAACAAAACAGATTCAAGAATAACATGCCTAAAGCTCCATTGACACGGGCTGCGTACCTCTGGAAGGGTTCACAAGCATTAGCACCCTACGCTTAGCTTGCTTCTCAGTAACAAGTTGACCCGCTTGCAAGAGGGTGGGTCGGATTTCCGAATACTTCCAAAGATGGGGTGTGCACCGTGGGTTGGGCAGAGGGGGGTTTAGTTTGATCATTTGGAGCCAGAGAGGCTTTGTGTGGTTGGCCTCGGCGGCGCGCAACATCGTTGCGATGTTATCTTCAGCCACCTCGGCTTGGTGCGAAGCCTCTGTGACCGTTCTCAAAGACATGGCTCAAGTTCGGATCTTCAGTATTCTACGATGTTACCTTGCTTGGTTGACAAGGGACTGATTGCTGTTTCTTTCCTTGGACGGTTCTTGACTAGCACTGATTCAGTGTCGGAAAGATGTGTTTATGACTTGGTCGAAAAGCACACGACCAACGGGCGTTTGCTGACCTCCCATCCCGTGCGAACATCGACCGCGCTTCGCCAATACCGTCGACGGGATGGCGATGTTACAAAGCAATACAGACGCAAACGGGGAGTTAAGGCCTTGTCCGAAGCGGCAAGGTCGGAGGCTCTAGTTAGGTAGGACACGAACCACTACGCTAATCGGCGCCGCACAGCCTTTAAGTATGAGGCGTACGGCTTTTAGAGTTCGCTCCTCTTCCCTAACTCCCCGTCATCCCTTTTCAACTACACCGGGGACTTGACCACCTGTCTCTCTAAATCCCCGCCTCTGCCTGTCTATGCCGTATCGTGCCATACAACTTGTCAGCTGAATGAGGACTTCCCCGGGAAATGGATAGCAGCACTCCGGGGCCAACAGGCACGTCGACTCGGAAGCGGAAGCGGATTCCGATTGCCTGCAGCGCATGTCGCTCTCGGAAGTCAAGGGTAGGTGCGATATCCTCGGACAACTTCGCCGTTTGGAACCAGTTTGCTAGATCTCGCCTGGACGGAAAGATCCCGCTCACCAGACGAGACTGATTTTATAGTCATCGAAAACTAATCAGAAATTCTTGGAAATAGTGCGACGGTGCTAGGCCTCAATGCTCCGCTTGTGTCGAGCAAGGTATCGAATGTATTTACGCAGCCAACTCGGGTGGAAGCAATGCGCTGGTACCAAAACAGTACGTCTGGTGGATCTTCAAAACAACCATTGAAGAATTTGTCTTACTCTGTGACTAGGTACCTCGAGCAAGTCGAAAATCGCTTAGCTGATGTCGAAGAAGAAGTCAGTCGATTAAAGAGACTCTTACCCAGCTCGTTTCCACATGAGAAACAACATGTCCTCTTCCCACGTAGCATTTCCGGTCACACCGGTGGTCTATCAGAAGCCACTCATCCCGAGGAGTCGTTGAATGTTGAGGATGGGAGCATTACGCAGGGGATTACCCCAGACGCAACAGACGGCGTCGGTACTATTGAATTCACCACAGATGAGACTTGGGCGTATTTCGGTATGACAAGAACAGACTAGACTCGGTGGTTGTGATCCTGGATGTTCCTTTAACTTCTACTGATTCTGTTACCGCCCAGGGCCTTCATCCAATATTGCGTTCACGAGGATTATCCGCCGCACCCTCGACCACCTACTGCACAAGACCCAGAGAGATGAACAGGGTGGGACTTCCTCAACACCTACAAGTCATGCACAACAACACATTCTGGCTGTCTCCCGATCCCGGTCCCCGGTCACTGACTCCTTCGACATAAGGAAACTGGAGAAGCCCTCTGAGGCATCCCGTCTGCCACCGGAAGAAGAAGTGGTCAGCCTCGTACGCCAGTTCTTCCGTGACACGGGTCTTCTATTCCCTTATATACACGAAGAAAGTTTCTGGAAAGCTTATGCGCATTACCGAGCAGGTGGCATGCAAAATGCGAAAATCGCCTGGCGTGCATTATTACACATGATTCTTGCCATGGCTACCAGCACCATGAACGCTTCCGGAGTCGGCCTAGGCGACCGGCAGGCAATGTCAGAGGTCTATTACCGGCGAGCCAAAGCACTATTCATGACCGATATGATGACTGGAGCCAACGTAGAAGCAGGTATCGTCTTTACTGTTTCCTTGCTGCGAGGCATTCCTCATCTTGTGGTGTTATGGTTCAGCAACATTCGTTTCAGCTAACTTTAGTCTTCTGAAAGTCCAGGCTATGCTCCTTATGTCACAGTACCTTCAGGGAAGCCAGAGGTCGATCCAAACATGGGCCATACACGGCCTTGCTGTAAAAGCTGCGCTCGAGTTGGGATTCCAATCCGAATTGGCCCTTCAAAGATTCGATCCACTCGAACGGGAGATCAGAATACGCACATGGTATGGGTGCGTCGTTCTTGACAGGTCAGTAACATCGAAGAATACTCCAGATGTCAGATCAATGGGATTGTTTATTCAACACACGTATAGAACATTGAGTATGACCTTTGGCCGCCCCCCCATCATTCCGCAGAACTATATTCGGTTACCTCTACCAAGACACTTCGTATCGCATCCCAGGACATCCGAGATCTCCAGATGGTCTGGCGAAGAAGGTAGCACTACATTTTGGAACGCATGCATGTTCGTTCATCGCCCATTCTCCCTCTGGTTTGATTTTGACTTACTGTTGTCTCTCTAGAACGCTATACGGAGTTACCGCCGCCGTCATTGATGATCTCTACGAAAGCAACATTGGGTCAATATCGACCATCCCATTGACGAACACTGTGGCTAAGGTGATACACATCGGGCAAAAGCTAGCAGATTGGAAAGCATCTTTACCTCTATCGATGCAGCTTGTTGAACCAAGTAAAGTCGCCAACCCCGATGGGAGGATAATTTTGTTGAAGTTCCGTGTGATATTGTCACTCCGATATCACAACTTGCATTTACTATCGCATCGTCCAATACTAGACCGGTGCCTACAATCTCTCGACGGGAGCCCCCAGTCACCTCAAGAAGTCGCCACGCTCCAACAGGCCTGGCATCTTAGCAGAACAGTGTGCCTGCGCTCTGCGGAAGCTATCATCCGCTTGGTTGAAGCTTGCAAACTCGCAAACGATGTACAGCCTGCTTTCTCCTTTCTTGGAGCATGGTGGTTCAGCCTGTACTTTAGTGAGCTGCTCGCATGCCTGAGACTCTGCGAGAATACTGGCTGATCTCATCATTAGCTTTCAATGCCTCTTTGACTATCGTTGCGACGAAGCTGGTTGAGGACAAATATGTGTCTATGCCCTTCGACCAAGGCTACACAAGCACGGCTATACGGCTGGATGAAATACTGAAAAACGCCGTCAGTTGCATCGCACGATTAGACATCCAGAACCCGATGGTGGAAAAGTGCGCAAAATTTACAGCAACGTTGATCTTCATGGTACAGAGTTTACAAATGAGTGAGTGACTGGGCCTGCTTAGGAAAGATGCAAAGACTGACTTCAGCGAAGTTCCGGGACGTGAAGATGCCTCCCGGGAAGTGCGGGACATGCTACCAAGCCATACAATTCCTTCGGATGAAGGTAACAATACGCAGGCCACGCAAATACCGTCGAATGCAGGAACGGATGAAGCCTTTTCAAACCTGATGAACCATTTCCCTCCCAACTTCAACGATTTCCCCAACACTAGCGCAAACTTCTCAATGTCCGAGTTGATGGACGATTTTGCTACAGGAGACTTGTTTTGGTAGGCCAATAGACACTTGGTATTGGTCACTTGAATTACGAAGTCCATTCTTGCAAATTAAGTGTCCTGTTTGCTTCAAAATCTGCACAGCGGCCGAATGAAAGTCTTTCCCTCTCATAACAAGATTGGAGTCATCAGAGGGATTACTATTGTAGTTATTAACGTGGATATGCTTGAGGACGACTCATGCACCCATACTTCAGAAGGGGCCAGTCGCCCTGAAGTCCTTCAAAGCCATCTTAGTACAGCTTTGGATTCCCCAGCTAGTGTTCAATTTAAGTGTCAATAGACCTTGGTATTTTACATGTAGCTTACACGGAAAGTTGAAAGGACGTCTCTCTTCCTAACTGGACTTCGAAATACGCTACATCTCAATGAAAGTTTCCTTTGATACTCTCGCTGTCTGCCCAGATTCTCCACACAATCTGTTGTAATACGAAACCTTGAAGTGTTTCCAGGACAAAGTTTCTCACGCGTCAGCTTCGCGTCTCCATTGCTCCAGCATCTTGTTCTCTGCATCATAACCATAAGCCCATGACTGTGTAAGGGGATCAGACCACTGGTTTGGACTGCTCGAAAACTTGCGACCCTCGACTTCAGGACGCATTGCCTCATCTCTAGCCTTCTGTTCGGGGCCATCCTTGAAGTGCCACAACAGAGCGTTCACCATGCTTGCCTCTTGCATCATCGAGGTTCTTATTTTCCTTTCTTTTTGAAATATCCGAAGAGCAAGACCGAGTTGTTCAAGACTTGCCATCTTGTTGAGGGCAACAGCCAAAGCGGCGCCGTCCTCGACTGCCATGGCTGCTCCCTGGGACATGTAGGGAAGCATCGCATGTGCGGCATCGCCAAGAATAACAAGACGTTCGGAATCCGTAACCCAGTTTTCCAAAGGTAAGCCTGTCATTAAAGGCCACTTGATAGTGGTGTCAATCAGTTCAATAATTTTTGTAAGTCTATGACGTGTTAGCAATTTGAGTGAATGCATTTTGGATTTGGGACATACTGCGAATCCCAACCTCGGAACTCCGCCCTCATCTCTTCAAGAATCTCTGTTTGGGTCTTTTGCTCCCAAGTAGAGGAATCTCTCGATTCCTTGTGAGATAACACCATGTTGAAAGATTCACCGGCAGCAATGGTGTAAGTCATGACGCGACGATCTTCGCCAATCCTATCACTGGTTATTAGCTCATTGTATGCAGTGAATTCGATTGCTAATAGCTTTACCAGACATGTAATCCGGGCTTCTCGAGAATCCAGGCAATCTCTGGGATTGCTCTCATCTTGCCGACATCCACGGTAGCTCGGTAAACGGCGAACCCTGTATAGTTCAGCCCGCCAACTTGGTTGGAGGGGAGCAAGTTTCGGGCCACGGACTTGACGCCTTTGTCACAACCAAATATTAGCCTTGATTAAACCCGTTAATCCAGGGACTAAAGTAGGTGCGCTCACCATCAGCAGCAACAATGAGATCTGCTGAAAAAGTCTGACCGCTGGCCAGTGTTGCACATGGTATGTGAGGGTTGTAGCTAGAGACCCTGCTATCCAAACGGACCGCAACACCAAGATCTTTTGCTCGCTGATAGAGAGCTGAATGCAGGTGAGCACGATGAGCGACGTAGTACGGCGCACCGCAGAGCTCGATGAAAGACTCTGAGAGATCAGTGAAGCCGATGCGTAGACCGTTATCCCAGCGACGGAATGATATGCCGTCGGGCCGCACAGCCTGTTCTGATAGGATGTCCATAACCCCCCATCGTTGGAGGAGTTTGCTCGATTTTGGCGGGATTTGGATGCCAGCACCAACCTATCACTATGAGAAGATGATTCCGCTAGCTTCAATCAATGTTCCAGAGGTCGGCTGCAGAAGACCTTACCTCATTTAACTGGGCAGCCTGTTCCAAGACGGTAACCTTATGTCCACTCTTAGCCAGAGCGACTGCGGTTGCAAGGCCCCCAAGGCCGGCTCCAACAACGAGGATTTCAAGAGTCATCAATGCTGCTTGGCCATTCTCTGACGTCTGTTCGTCCTTTCTGAAATCTGTGCCTCGAAGGAAATTGAGGCTATTGGAAGGATATGATGTTGATAGTGGTCTCTGGTGGCCAGGGCGTCCATCGTGCTGTTTGCTGTTCGGCTCCTCGCCGAGATGGCCGTTTGGCTGTCCAGTCCCGCTGTCGGAATTATGAGCTCGAACAAACAGGTTCTGCGAGACAGGCCAGCTGACTTCCGTTGCCGCGGGCATTTGAAATAGCTTGAGGTGAGGTAGAGCGAGGTTCAATGTGCAGACGGGAAGATCTTTCTCGACTCAAAGTATTAATCACCGTGCTACCTCATTGGGAGTCCGCTCGCAACCGATGGTTCATATGAGAAAGGGCCCCCTTAGCTTCAAGCCTTTACAAACAAACGTCGGCTGCGTCCCGTGCCCCTTTCTATGGGATGAAGATGGCAATCTCCCTGATAAACTATGCCTCAACTCCCCGGATCCCCGCATTTGGTGATCTTCCCCCACAAACCTCCATGCTGTAATGATTCCCGGCTGAAGTATGTCGGAATCGTCCCTAAAGGCGGATAGGCTAACTGTCATAATGTCGCTGCAAATCTTAGCGGGGAGATTTCTCTATCCCCGATTCCAATCCACTATCAAGCGGCTCGCGTGACGGCATTTCTCGACACCAAGATAGCACGGGGCACAATGGGATGCGTAGTATCATCGTCACAAAACCGATTTGATTTTCTGTGTGGGCATCAGCATAATCTATGAAATTCCTTGTCCACTTATTGTTAGACGACTTCTTCCTTGCACCTCGTCAAAATGTCGGTAGCGTGGCAAAGACTCATTCGATTCGTTGCAAGCGATGGAAGAGTACTCCGAGGAGAGCCCATACTTCCTCATGCCGAATTTGACTTGGGGAACACTACGGAAGAGACAAAATTAAAGGCAAAAGCTATTGAAGGGTCTGACATCTATGACACCTCTGGGAAAACCAAGGTCACCGATGAGGTTGTGGTAGTGAAAACTCTTCTCGGCCCCTTAGCACAGGAAGACGTGCCCATCATCAGATGTGTTGGCTTAAACTATGCTACTCATAGTGAGTTTTGATGCACGACGGGAGAAGTATGATCTTGATTGTTTGAGTAGTCCGGGAGGCCGGCCGCGAGCCCCGCCATTCCCCTTCATTTTCTTCAAGCCCAGCACCACTGTCCTAGACCACGGGGCAGATGTAGTCGTTCCCAAGATCTGCCAGGATGACCAGGCCGACTATGAGGGCGAGTTATGCCTTGTCATCGGACAAGACGCCAAGGATGTATCGGTATCAGATGCGCTGGACTATGTTGCCGCGTACACTTGTGGTAACGATATTTCATCAAGAAAGCTACAGCGCGATGCTGTATTCGCAGGAAACGTACCGCAGTGGGGATTTTCCAAGGGATTCGACACATTTGCGCCTCTGGGACCCTGTCTTGTTCGGCCTGACCTTGTTGGAGATCCCAAATCGCTCCATCTTGAGACAAAGGTTGATGGAGAACTGAGGCAAAGTCAGGGTGTTGATGATCTTCTCCTCGACTGTGCTTACATCATTTCATACCTATCGTCTGGAACGACATTGAAAAAGGGCTCGGTCATTATGACAGGTACCCCAGGAGGTAAGAGGTCTGCCTCCACCCGGTGATTTCTCGTTATGACTGACTTGAAGGCTTGGGCAGGTGTCGGTGCAGGCTTAAAGCCTCCCAAATGGCTTACACCCGGAAATCAGGTGGAAGTCACTATCACTAATATCGGGACCCCCAGGAACGGTGTCAAGTTTGCGTAGATTTCGCAAGAAGGAGCTTGTCAAGTGTAAATAAATAGGCTAGATAAGTGCTCATAGAAAGCGACGAGTAAGGTAGCCAAACATACTGCTGCCACCAAATCAAGGAAAATCCCACAACGATACTCCCTGCGAATTAGGTCTCCACTTTCGACCACAGCACCGTTGAACAGGGACTACATTCAAGCAACAATTTATGTCTATTTTGTCCCCAGATATGCCGCTGATAAGAAGGCTTCGAGCCATCGTAAAATCAGTGCAATCCCACGAAGAATGACGCCCCGGAAGACCTACGGAATGGCTGTCTATAAGCAATGTCGACTTCTCTGTGACAATCAGCCACTTTCTAAGTGGCTTTGTACCCCGCGCTAGTCGGGCTATTCCGTAGCGAGTGGCGAGCAATAAGACCCAGCTTGTCAGCTCGCCCAGGCAGCTATTTTAAAGATGTTTCGCAGCATGAAGGATCCAACAGTGCGTGGGTGATCTACACTAATTTGGGGAAGTGCTTACTCCACAAGTTCGCACTTAGGCACCCCTCGTGTTGGTAAAATACGACGGTTTCTGGGAGCTTTCAAGTCTAAATAAGGGAGTAGAAACACCCCCGGCCCCCCCAAGACCTGAATTTCTGATGAGGGGTTAGAATTTCAGATCGATCTCGATACACATAGTAAGCTTGCAGCACAGGGCAACACCAAGACGCCGACCATCCAGATGCGTGGGAGCGGCAAAGTGGCAGGTGATTCTTTGTGATGGATCCGAGAGATCAGAACGGCGATGTGCGGCAAGTGCGGCGGAAACCGATTCCATCATATGTTCCGCCGCTTGGGTACGACGAGGCTCTGCTACTCTCATCCGCTCATACGCATGTCTACGACTGGGATCACGAGCCCGAGGGCAGGCGCACCTCCGACGAACAGCAGAGTACACAGGTTGGGATAGATTTGCCCTCCAAGTCGACCTTTGCTAGCGGTGAGACGGACTACGAGCTGGTAAAGATGTTCAGCGCCGAGAAGACGAGGAACAACACAAGACGACCTCCGCGACGGAGATGGCAATTGCTGAAAGGGTGGTGGCAGGAGATTATATGGTGCATGATCAGCATTGTCTGCGTAATCGTCCTCGTCACGGTGCTGAGGTCGTACGATAACCAGCCGCTGCCGAACTGGCCCCTCGGTCTGACGCTCAACACCGTCGTCGCCTTCATCTCCACATTCTGTCGCACTTCGTACGTTCTCCCAGTGGTTGAAAGCCTATCGCAGTACAAGTGGAACTGGTACAAGTCGCCAAGACCACTGGGCGACTTCGCGGTCTTTGACGAAGCCAGCCGCGGGCCATGGGGCAGCTTGAAGTTGCTGCTCAGGACCAAGGGCCGGTATGTGGGCCAACCAAAGCCAAGGAAGTGTGATTGAACAGCGGAGTACTGATGAGTCGAGGTGTTGCAGACTCGTGGGGATTCTCTCAGCTGTGATCCTGGTTTCTGGAATCGCGACTTCAACGTTGACACAATCCGTTGTCACTTACCCTACTCGTCAAGTTGCCATTCCTGGCAACGAAACCGCACTCACTCTGAGGAATAATGAGTATTTCTGGGTGACTGCCAACGGCAATGCTCAAAGTTGGTCATCTCGCTCATTTGATACCTGAAACCTCGACGTTGACGTTTTGGCAGGAGATATCATGTTCCCGATCAACCAGATTATTCCTCGAAGTCTCTACACCCCACCTACAGAGGTAATGCCGTATTATCAAGCCAGCTGCCGAACAAACAACTGTACCTGGGATGACTTCACCTCGCTTGCCGTATGCGTCGACATGAAGAGTAGGGTCGCTTGCCACACCACTATATTTGTTGCTCATCTGACTAATCTGTCCCAGATGTCACAGACCTACTGAAGACTGATGGAGACCCCTTCGAAGAGGGCACAAATTCCACGCTCCCCAACGGCCTGACTCTGCAACGGAGCTATGGGTACGGCAATTTGAATATCTCCAGCGGCCCGAGTCTATCGTACAACAACACCGACATCATGGCAGCCAAGATTTGGAACTTCTTCGTGCTGTACGGCCCCCGACTACGTGCCACCGAAATTATGCTGCACTGGTGTGTGAACACGTACAGGGTCACGGTCGAGGAGAATCTTCCCGTTACGCAAAGGGTGGCTTCATACACAAATCCAAACAAGGGAGAAGTGTTTGTGGAAAATTACAACACGACCCGCAACGCGACTTATTTGACGTCGCCAGACAACCCGGGCAAGAAATTTGTGGCCGACGGAATGGGTCCTGGCGAGATTGCTCAGATTCTCGACTCGACTCTGTCGGGTACCTACATCAATACCGGCGGATACAATTTCCAGAACGGGACTCAAATCTACGGTACGGCCTTGTCCCGAGCCGAAATCGGCATTAACGCCGTCAACGAATCTCAGAAGCTGGATGACGCCTTGTTCACGACCCTTCGCAACCTTACAGAGAACATTGCCAGTGGACTCACTAATGCGTAGGTGGTCGAGAATACATATAGCAATGTCCATGAATAACAACTAACGTCATCCAGGCTCTTGTTCGACAATGTCAGCGGTAGTGCCTGGCAAGAGGAGATATTCGTCTCGATTCGATGGCCATGGCTTACGCTGCTAGCGGCCCAGGTCGGGCTCTCTATCCTGACCCTAGTAATTGTCATGATTGAGACTGCCGGCTTAGATATTGAGATTGTCAAGGGCTCTCCTCTCCCTGCCCTTCTCGCAATACACCCAGATGAGAAGAATGCGTTACTGGGGGATCATCTCGAGGAAACAAAGAGCAAAGATAGTAGGCTCCCACATTTGAGAGCTTCGGGCATTACTGGAGGGTTACAGAGAAGTGGAGAGCACTGGCTTCTTCAGGGGATTAAAAGAAGATGAATAACATGAAACATATATCAAATCAAAGACCGTATTTCGTGCTCAAACCTATTTTCGCAACGCCAGATGGTGATAAATGGTGAACTAGTATAATCAACGGTTGGGTTTGAACTCTGGATTGAACTTCTTTAGTCATTCTGACTTTATTTAACCACCTACAGCTCTCGGGGTCCTCGTCTTCTGTGCTCCATTCCAACGACCTCGTTCACAAAAACCACATGGCGATAGCAGAGCTTTTCTAGGCTACAGCATGAGACTGCTCCAAGACGCTTACGCTCTGAACAGTCCGAGAACCTTTGGGGTGCATGTTAACACCAGCATCATCACAGTTGTCGCCGCCTCGGACAACAACGTTCCAGTTATCCTTGTGGAAAGCCTGTCCGCTGACGGTCATGGCCTTTCCTTGGTTGGCGTTCAGCTTGTCCTTGCACTTTGACAACAAGAGCTGGGCGCCATCGGCAATGTCTGCGAATGAATCAATCTGCTTGGAGCTTTTGGCCTACATCAAAACCAACGAATCAGCCGACAACTCTTACCAGATTCAATGAGCAACTCTGGTGGGAAGAGGGAAGAAGCTTACGTCGTTGCACCACCAGATCCCCGTGCTACTGCGACAACTCACCCGTCCACAATTCGCAGGGCCGGCCCCGTTCTCAGGCTTCCCCTGCAGGGTCCGCAGATCATCGATACCAAGATGCGCAGCCGTCCTGTTGCCCTCCCTGAAATTGTGACAGAGCGTCCGGTCTTTTTCCTCAAAGCTCGCCCGCTTCCCGATAGCCGGCATCGCAATCTTGCCAAATTGGTCATCAATGTCGAGACTCGGGTGTATATCGCGCATCTGGACCGCCACCTCCTCAATCGTGCCTCGGAGGGAGAGCATCTTTCCGCTACCGTCGGGGGAGGGGACTTGCCATCGTGGGACAAAGACGCCGTAGCCCGGGATCGGGGCGCCGGGGCTCGGAGCGTCTTGGCCAAAGGCTCCTACCTGACGAGAGAACTTTGGCCAGTGTCCTCTAGGGGCATTTACACAAGGGGACTTACCACGGTTACCAAGATAGCCCATGGGATCGAGATGGATAAAGGGGTAAGCATGGCGTTAGTGATGAAATTTGCTTGCGATCGAATAGCACCTCTCTGGGTGACCAAAAGACCACACGGAAGATTTGTGCCCAAAAGTCGGTAGGAATAGAGCCAATGTATATCAAAGAGGGGTAACGTCAAGATCAGGGACCAGCAGTTATTCACGTCGTCTTCCATGTTTGGCCAATATCATCAGACGAAGTTAAAGACGACAGACTTCAATGCTTTGCCGAACCACCACAATCTGACCTTGGGAGATTCCACAGATCACCGCGATCGATGACTTGGTGTCTCTGACATTCCAAGCCAGCAGCGTGTCGCGTCCTGGATCCGTTACTTGCCTCGACTATCACATGCAGGAGATTCTCCAAAGTCCACTCGCAACTGAGGCTCGTGCTGTAGTCAGAACGTAAAACAAGAAGCGGAGTGAGCAAGCCATCTTTATAGCTCAATGAAAGACGAAGCTATCGTCCATGGAGCCATTATGATACGAGTCAAGAAAACACCAAGCGTAGGTGGGGGGTACAATTCGACGAAATGAGAAGGATAGTGAAATTGTGAAAATCATCTTCTCATTACCCGCGAGGTGCCCAACACCGAGAACGAACCCTGGCTGTCCGATTAAACTCTGTCTAACCGTTTCATCATCCCCTTGTTCTCAAGTCGACAAAGCCTCATCCATGTCACCCGCCAAGCAACCCAGCGAACCCAAATTCGCAAAGTAGGATGGCCCAATACCGACGCGCCACATAGAACGCGAGCTTGCTGCAGTCCATGGCATGGGTGCAAATGCAGTGCGATGACTGATATCGAGTAGTGGTCTGGCTAATGTATGGCTATCGGATAAGATCAGCTGTGGTATCCAAAGAAATCGAATCAGATAGCATGCTAGCAGAATACGTTGTCCTACGTCAATCTGCCCCCAGAGGAGGTAAGCGGTGCAGCAGCCAGTAAGATAGGTACAAGTAATCTTATATCAGTAGCTTTACAGTGGGAAAGATTTCCTACTAAGACATGGAAGAAAGGGTTTTCTAGTATAGCAGAATCGTAGTATCTATCATGAAAGCCGCGCCGCGAAAAGGAATCACGGCCGGATGAAGAGGAGCCGGGTAAAAAGGGGGTATCGGAATGTCTCGGAACTCTTTGTAGTGTAGACGCGCGCGCGCGCGCGCTCCTGCATATGCTCGTCGCAAAAATCATCATCAGTAAGGGAGAAGAACATCCGCGCGCCTCTCATAGGTCGCTCACAAACCCCTCGTACGTCTCGTCGACGGTTGCCAATCCGCCAGAGATAGTCCCGTACCCCCTCTCCTTCTTCTTGCCTTTCCTCGGCAGCAGCGACTGCTTGGTCATAGATACGGTCCTCTCCCGATCCTCAATGTGCCACTGGAACACGGCACACAGTAGGCCAATGAAGAAGAGGAACCTGGGAGATCATCGTCAGTCAATCCTCTCCGTCCGGTCCAGCCAGGCCATTAAACTGTCCCTGCCTCCAACGGACTACATATCTCACTGTGAAGACATTCGTGATGGGGAACAAAGCGGCAGAAAAATAGAGGAAGGGAAAAAAAAAGGGAACAAATTGCTCACCACATCTTGACAGCCAACCCGACAAGGACCCGCACCCCCTTCTTCTCCAACCGGCCATCCTCCCCCTCCTCAACACCACTCACACCAGCGCACACCACAACGGCGCAAAACGTGGCCAAGGCCAGGCCGGCCGCCTGGAACCCCAAATCCCCAAGCCTGTTCAGACAGCCGACCCCGCGTAGGAGGGCCGCGGAGAGGGAGACGCTGAGGAGGATCATCAGGGCCGGCGACACGAACTCGGATAGCCTGTGTGGTACCGTCATCGTTAGCCAGGCTCGTTTGTATGGCATGGAATGAGTCTATGAAATGTCTCCATGGTTGAGATCCTCGATGCTGTATGGGAAGGAAAGGAGGATGGGGGGAGGGAGAGAGGGGGGGGGGACTCACCAGTTCCAAATCTCAAAATCACCGCCATTGTACACCATGTAAATAATCCACCCCTCAACGCCGCCAACGACACAACACTCCAACCCCATCAGAATCCACCACGCAACCGCCTCTAATCCGCCTCCCGCAGCCATCGCACCCGTCTCTCCGCCATCGCTCCCCTCACTCGACCTCGAGCTCGAACTGCCCGCGCTTCCTCGTCGTCCCGAAGCACGGTGGTTCCCCAACAATCTCTTGCCTTCCCCTCCCCCTCCCCCTCCCCTTTCCCCTAGTCCCGCTTCAACATCGTACTCGACGACCGTGACCAAAGGGTGATGATGCTGCTTCCATGTCGACCCGTTCCACGATGCCGGCTTTTCTTCTCTCTGCTGATGCTGCTTCGGCGTTCGCTGCTGCTGTAGATGTTGCCGTAGCTGCTGTTGCGGACTTCCGGCCCGGGCGACGATCGCCATCAAGGCGAGGCGCGATGCGGCCTCCATCGGGATCGGGGGTGTCGTAGACGTAGGCTGACAAGATTGATCCGTTTGGATTGTGCCGAGGTTAAAAACGAAGACATGCGAAATGCCCGCCGTTGAAGAGTTGGAGTGTTGGAGTAGGTAGTAAGGCGGTTAATGCTCAATCACAAGTTTGTACAAATTCGACTGTAAGTGAATAATTGCAACGAGAGAAGTAAATATTGCGTGAAAAAGGCATTTCTGGAAGATGTAACCTTCCTGTAGGCTGTAGACAAACCAAGGACCAACACGTTGACAAACGGCCCAAACTTTAGCCATCATGAATTATGTGACCGAACCCCTTGATTAGGCATTGGGCTCTCTCTCTCTCTCTCCCTTTCCGCCCTCCCTGTCTTCCGACATGCGACGGACCACCTGATCCCGTCACCATTCCCGTCCCGTCGCACCTGAGCCATCCATCATCTCACATCATCCCCCCCTTCAGCCCTTTTTGATATGTTCCCATTACCTATTTATTTCTGCCCTGCCCCCTCCCTTGCGACCTTGGCCCTTCTCTGGCCCTCCCCCCGCAGCAAAGGCCCGTTACCCCGGACCCAAGACCCCGTGTCTTGATGCCCAGCTCGCCTGTGCACCACTCACATTCGTCCGCCCTCTTTGACTCGGCCTGCCAACCAGCCGACAGCCGACTTCGAGTGACCTGTACATGTAGCTAGGACCAGTACGTGGAGACCAACACACACACACACAAACACACACTTCATCACGCATATTGGTCGTCACACCCGTACGCAAGGTACGTTGCCCACAGGAAGCATACCCGCCTGCCTACTCGCAAACCACATGTCAAAAACAAGTGACCCATCTGCAGGCTGCCGTGTCTGGTACACTCACACACAACACGTGCGTCTTCCGTCTCATTAGATACCCCAAATCATACACTGCCGAATCATAAATAATCTACAGCCGACAAACGCCGTTCATGCCAAACCGTGCCGTACCGTACCGTACCGTCCCAATCAGGAATCAATAGTAGGGGCGGGGGGTCGTTCGTGCGTAATCTTAAGCCAACCCGGGACAGGGTCGCCGTTTACTCCAAACTCATTCTGGCCTCATCGCCGATCCCCCATTGCCCGCCCTCCTTGCCCTGCAGAGCGAGATTCAACTTCAGACCCAGCGCCGCAGCTTCTTCTTCGCTCTTGGCCTCACTCGCCCGACGACTTCGATCCTGCTCTTTGTCGGCTTTGCTGGCAACGCTCTTATCCGTAACCTTCCTTCGCAGTGATGGCGCCCTGAAAAATGACCGTCCGCCAGAACTCGTCGAGAGAGTCGATGCTGTGTCGTCCTTTTCTCTTTCCAGGTCCTTATCTGATAGTGGCAGGTCTTGCGCAGACTGCGTAGTAGGGGAAACCATTTTTTCTTCGAGCGTGCTGTACCTCTGCGTCGTCAAGGCGGGGCCCGGGGGTCCTGACGTGGGCGAGCCGGGCCGGGCAGAATTCGGTGCTTGCGCAGCGTCCAGTTCGTGTGCCATTTCGTCCTCCGAAACCTCCACCAGCTCGGCGTCGCGGTACCACTTTCTCCTCCGTGTCCAACGCCCCCATCCGTCGGCACCGCGGCGACCGTTTTGCCACTGGCCGGCATGTATTAGTCACAAGTGTATTGCGCTCAGCCACAAGAACCGGAGCTCACCTTATTGTCGTAATAGATCCATCCATTCTTCCCAGGTTCTCCGTCATAGTCGACGGGTTCGGTCCCGTCATCCGGAACCCCATCGACCCTCCATTTGCTTCCTTCGACCCACCGCCAGCGCATGTTACTTCCATCCTCAACCTCGGGCAGCTCAAAAGTGTCTCGCGAAGGCACGGGGTTATTATGTTCGTCGGTCCAGGCTGATCGCTCATAGGCAAACATGCTCTGTGTCCAACCCAGGCCGACCCAACGTCGCTGGTTCTCGTATATAATAAAGGTGAACTTTACACCCGCGTCCTTGCTCGTGGCATTGTTACCATGCCTGTGAGACTGCTTGCGCAGGGCCTTGGTGAGCTCAGATATTGCTGGCTTGGACTGCACCTTGCCATTCCCTGCAGCCGTTATTTGGACAGGAACAGCCTTGACGGGCTTCTCAAATGTTAAGCCGGTGACCAGGGCCGCCGTCCTGCGGATCGTAGCGCTCCGCCAAAGAAGCGTCCGGGCGACTCGCAAGAATCTAGCATGCCATGTCAGCAGCAGAGTGCCGAAAAGCAGAGCTACCCGTCGAGTCGTGATAATGCGTAGTGGTGGGAGCGTCAAGGCTATCCAAATGGGCGTGCAAAACAAGATTCGAACAAACAGGGTTGTCAAGGCCGGCCGTGTCGTGGCAGACGTCGGGGTCCGCTGGGTGCTCAGGAAGTCGGTCAATTCAAGGAGCGGCTCGAGCAAGAGGTTACATCGTCCCGTGAACTCCTTCAATGTCTCAACAATCTCGTCCAACGTCTTCTGGTGCCTTGTGTTCGTCGCCTCGGACTCGCCCCGTTGATGACCCTTGGCCGTGCTCGTGGCGGTACTATTCTTGGGCGTCGACTTCTGTGCCTTGCCTCCGGCTGTTACCCCAGCGCTCTGCGCGCTGGTGGGATCTTTGGAAGCCGGCTCTGTCCATCCGCTACTGCTCAGCGGACTGAAGCGCCTGCCGTACATGCCCAGTATCAACGTCAGGACAACGACGATCGGTCCTGCCACGCGCACAACAATATCGCCATAGAGGACAATGGCCCAAAAGGAGGCTAGCAAAAGGAAGCTCTCCCACGGATCGTTGGTTGTCCATGTCAACAACCCGGCTAGCTTATTGAGGGGCAAGAGAAAAGGATGCGAGTATGCTAATGCGCGGGTGATTTGCGGCGGCGTCGCCAGGAGGAGGGGCGACTTTTGATGAACGATGATGGTGGACTGGCGGGAGGATCGGCTCGGAGTGGTTGCGGCGAGGGTGACTGGGGAGAATGTCGCGTATGTTGGAGGCGCACCGGAGGGGGTACCGTCGAAGCCGGGGCCCTGGGAGGGATCGTTAACGAAGTCGGCGTCGGCGCCGCGGTGGGCTTTTGGGGTCGACATGTGGACTAGCCAGGGCGTATCCTGCACCAGGTAACAGAATGGTCAGCCTGGCCGTTAGGTTGAAAGAGATGGGCGTGTAGATGGATGGATGCAGCCGTTGCAAGCGTCCGTCAATGAGGCCGGAGGGGGGATGAGGTGTGCAGAGAAGATGCCATTTGGGGTGAAATGCAATGTGTGTGATGTGTGAGGATGGGAAAGAAATGCTAGGTAGAGAGCAGACGAGCGGAAAGGTTAATTATGACGTGGCTGATGCGTTGAAGGATGCCAAAGCGCAGAGGCAGCTGAGCAGAAAGACAGAGGCACAGAGACGCAAGACAGCCAGGCGTGCCAGGGTAGCTGTGTCCGTCTGTCTTTCAGTCTGTCTGTGAGCTAGCCATCTGCTGCCAGCAGCTGTCCCAAGCTCAGCTCTAATGACCTGAACCAAATGGCAGACAGACAGACACCCAACATCCCATCTACGTCTCTCTCTTCTCTGTCTCTCTCGGCCACGGCGGAACAAGGCGGAGCTGGTGCGCTTGATAGCTCTGGGAATCCGTAGGCTGCTCCGTAATGACGAACAGACTACAGGGCAAGGGGGATAGGCGGGGTCGGGGGTGGGGGTGGTTCGGGGAGGGTCTCTCTCTCTCACAAAGGCAGCCATCAATGTCCGAGGTCCTCCACTGCTTCCGCAGAGCTTCGGGGCCGCTGTGGCTTCTGCGCGTTGTCGTCGTCGTCGCCTTCTCGGGTGCTTCTCGAGGGTAAGATCTAACTCGGATCAAGGGTTGTTGGTCGGGGGGATTGCCAACCAGAGGGCAGCGCGTGTCGCAGGATGACGGAGGGTTATAGGAAATCAGTAAATGAGGCCGGCTGCGATGGCATGCGCATATCCTCCACAAGGCCGAATTCGATGGCAATTGTTTGGCTCTGTGGATCGTAACGTCATCGGTTTCGGTCGCAGCTGGGGGCAGTCGTGGATCAGGTCGTCGCAGTCGTTCGCTTGTCGCACTTTAAAGTGTCCGTCGCGGCATCGGACTGGCTGTATTTTGTCCGGTCTCTCTCCCTCTCTCTCTGTCTCTCTTCCTTCTCACCCAAAAGCCAGGCAGGATTTTGGGTCCGTACGTCGCACAACAGCTACAGTTTGTACAAAGCAACGACTACTGGTTCCGACTGGTTTGAAGCCGGGAGTTGCGATAGAGGGTTGCAGAAATATGAATAGATAAAGAGGAGAGAGAACATAAATAACGGAAAATGGCAAAGAATCGGAAAATGGATTAAGCTCGGAAAGTTGGGCGCTGAAGAAATGCGACGAGAGGGCGCTGCTGCAGGTAGCTGTAGCTGCTGAGGTATCTGTACCTAGTGGAAGTCGTCGGTAAAGTGACTAGATGTTTGCCACGTTGGTCATCATCCCCCCGCGTGCCCGTCTAAGGTAAGCTAGATAGGCAAGTAAGGTAAGGTACCTTAGGTACCTACATGTAGGTAATTGTAGGTAATTAGGTACGTTACCACCTTACCTCCTGCACGCAGCACTCGGGCTAAGCTCACCTCCAACCTCTCACCTCACCCAGCCTTTCTCTCTCTCACATCTCACCCGGGCTCTCACTTCAACCCCGGCAATCACATGCAAATTCACAACCAAAACGCCCAAAGCTCCCATTTCTCGTCTCCCATCTCCCATCCCCAGATTACATAACGGCCAACGGAAGATACCTATTGGTCCACTATTCGTCCCAGCAACAGCTCATCCCGCATGGATCCCTGGAGCAGACGGAGAAAGTGGCCATCGCTTCTCACATCTTCACTCGCATCTTCTCTCACAACTTTCCCTCGCACTCTCGATTTGAAACTCTGGCGATCAATATCCCAACTTGTGCTACGGATATAACCTTATGAATTAGGACTACACCCAACCGAGCCCAAATAGGACACTACTCAGTGATTAGAACAATGGAGGGCTCTGACAACGTCACCCATGTTTTCCATATTCCCCAAAACGCCTTAAATAGTGCACCGCGTGTAGGGGGAAAATCGCTACTCCGTGCTTTGTACGCCTCGGAACCTCTCATGCCTCTTGCGATAGCCAGTCTAGTAATGTAACCGAGCCCAAACAGAGCAGAACGGCGGTGAAAAAAAATCCGCATCATCAACGCGGTATTGTTCATCCATACACAACACCACCCCCTTGCATTCCTCTCAGTGACCTCCCACACTAGTACAGATGTTGTATGTCCGGGTTCTTGGTCGAGATCCATCGATAGAACTTGGTAGCTTGCAGCCTTGCCCCGCGTTGGCTGCCCGTCAACGAGTTGGTCTCGAACACTAGTCTCTGCTCCAACTTCTCGCTATTATCTGTCTTGAGCTCCAGCTGGACCGTTGTTCCCGTCATTTTCGCTGCCTGGACTTGGCCGGCATCAACGACGGCCTCCATGCCGTCCTCTTCTTTGCTCCGCATCATGCTGCTCGACTCGTCCTCGGCAGCGAATCGCAGAAATTTGCCCGGCTGCGCCCAGTGTCTGCTACCCTCGTGGAACTCCGATACGTCGAAAAAGTTCTCTGTATCTCTCTTGCCTCCCAGAGCAGGGGACGCGGCCGCACTCCGGTCGATGACAGGCGATTGAAGCGCCGCAGGCGTAGTGCGTGGCGATTCCGATGTGCGGACTGCACGCCACTGTTCGCTGTTGACCAAGCTGGCGTGAGTCAACACTTTGGGAGTGCTACTACCCGAGGCAGTGCCGTTGCCTGTACTAAGCACCGTCTGTTTGATGGCCCCACGTTCCTGGTCCTCATGAGGGCTGCTGCTGCTCATGTTAGCAATGCTCATGCGAGGATCGGGTCGGCGAGCAGTGCTCTCGGCGCTGGTACTCCGCGGGGGCTGTTGAATCGGGCTATTCAACGCTGGCGACGCTATCTCCTTGATGCTCTTGGTAGACAGAGCGGGCGAGGGGTGCTGGCTAGCCCTCGCCATTTGATCGAGGTGGATTCCTTGACTGGGCTTCTGAGGCAGGGGGTTTCGGAGTGGCGCTGGCTGACTGAGGACTGCGCCAGTGTGCTGCATGTCAGGGGACGGCTCAGATGGCAGAGGTCGACGAGCTGCCTTTTCAGAGCTGGCTGTGCCGTTGACCAGGTTTGCGATCTGTAGCTTGGGGCTTACACGGGCAACTCTCTTGTCCAGGCTGGGGGATTTGGAAGCAGCCTTCATCGCGCTCTGGGCCAAGCTTGCCATTGACGCATGATCGATCTGGGAATGGTTTTCTCCGTCTTGCGATGCTGCCGTCTGCACGCTCTCCTGGGCATTCAGCCTCTGAGGCGCGTTGCTCTTGGCGATCTCAGTGAGCACGGGTCGCTCAGCTGCTGATTCGGCCGTCGAATGTGGGGATGCGGTGTTCATAGAAGCGCTATCCTCAGTGCGAGGGTTCGCACCGGCAGCAGATGGCAGCGCGTTCTTAGCATTCTCCGAAGATCCCTGCTGGAGAGTTGCTGGTGTTTCAAGAGCAGTGTTGGGGAGGCCTTCATTGTTGTTTGCGGTGACGGGAATGGCATTTCCTTTGGCCACGACCCGATCTTTGGACGGGGTTACTTGCGCAGCGTCGTCCATTGTCACATCCTCCTTGTCGGCTGCTGCTGCCTTGTCTTTCTTAGCTGACAGACGCGTGCCAGCAGCAGCTCCGGATCTGCCCGTCATCCAACTACTCTCGCTCAGCCGCGAAGTAGGGCGCACCTCTTGAGTGCTTCGCCTCAGAGGCTGCTGAGGGGTAGTCGGGTAGTCATCTATATCTGCCATGTCGTCATCTGAATCTTGGCTTTTTTGGCTTTTCGGCTCCACGTAATCTTCATCCTCCGAATCATCGGCTGGAGGAGGGTTGTCGCCAAAGTCGTACATGTCAACGTCAGGTACGGGGTCCGAGTCTGATGCCGAGGCAAACGAGGGTAGCTTCGCAGCAGTAGTCTCAGCAGCAGCAGCAGCCACAGTCGCAGTCGCAGTCGTCGTCGTCGTCGCCGTCGCCTCTGCCGTCGATTCTGCTTCTCCACCTGTCGGCGTTTGCCCCCCTTGCACATGAGCCAGCATTGCCTCGAACGAGTCATACCCACGAGTCTCTGCATACTTCTTTCTTGCTTGGTTCGAAGGATCCAAGGGGTCAGTAGGTCGATCAGGGTCATCAAGCAGTAGTGGCTTGAGAATAAACTTGACTCCAAGCCAGCCTAATCGAGTGTTGCCCTGCTTTTCAAACCACAAGACCGGAACGTCTCTGTCCAACATGCGTAGCTCGCCGTCTCGGTATCCCGGTGCCCAGCCACCAATGCCATCCTCATTGTACGTATAGCAGGTAGGTCTGATCTTCTTGTTGCAAAGTTGGGTGTCGCTGAGCCAGCCATCCCACCCGCACATCTTCAGTGATGTCCAGCCCAGAATCATGACTATATAGAGCTTGTTGCTTCGCGGCCATTTTGCGTGATAAATATCGCCTGGAATCGGGTTCATGATGTAATCTGCAACATCTTGATGCTTGTCCTCCTGGGTCCTGGCGTCTAGCTTTGTCTGGTAAGATCCAGCGCTGTTAGGGGGAGCCTGGAATGATGAATCGGAAACTGATGGATCCCTGACCGGAGCCATTGCGTTAACGGCTGACTGTCGTTTACCACCAGACTTCGGGCCGTGGAGCTGGTTCAGAGGTTTATAGCCGCTTTCGAAAGCAAGGCGAACGCATTCGTTGTTCAGTGCGGCAAGCTCTTCCGTGCAGTCCACGACGTGAAATCCAATGGTTTCGACTGCCAACTTATGTTCCTTCTTCTGGTGGCCATGCGAGGCGCCGTGAAGGTGCTTGGCTGCGGCTGCAAGGGCATTCTGCTTGAAATGCACCCCATGCTCGTCGCATCGCAGAATATAGAAAACGTCCTCGTACTTAACAATGTTGTGCTTGTATTCTGCCTTGCCGTTTTGGTAAACTTCGGCAAAAGTGATCGTCCTGGGGGCTATCGAATGTGGCGTATCAGTTCTCGCACGTTTCGGATCCGCATCTCCAGATGACATCTCGCTGGCATCGGACTTCCTCTTGGCCATCTTATGGCGCTTGGAATGAAAGTCTGCAGACAGCCTCAACATGTCTTCCGGTCGTAAAATAGAGCCTGGTGAGATGTCGCTGACATCACCCGGATACAGTTTGTCCCCACGGGAGCTCATGGGTCCAGATTTCGTGGGTGGCAGAGGTACTCGGTTGCTGCGATCAGCCAAGTTAGGCTGAGGGCCAATGGCAGGCTGTCCAGGTCCTGCTCTTGGAGGACCGTAGTGATTGCTACCTAGCGTAGGAACATGAGGTTGCGAAGGAAGCACTCGGGGGGGGCCATTTGCTGCAGGGGTGTTCACCGGCCGAGTTGGGTGATACAAGGTTGAAGTGCGAGGCGAACCTTGCTGCGGGCCCTGATTATGGTGAATCCAGTTCTGTCCTTGATTTGGGTGGCCCTGGTTGATCTGCTGCGACTGACGGATTTGCTGGTCGAGCTGGGACGGCATCGGAGCTGAACTACCGTGGCCAGGTATTCCATTTGTCGGTCTCTGTTGAACTGGCTGATTGGGCATCATCGGGCCTTGTGGCAGAGGCTGGCGTGCCTGCTGAGGAGGTGCGCTCGTCGCCATGACTGAGGGCGAGCCGCGCGCAGCTGGACCAACACGTCCGCCGCCCATCTGAGCCGACGAATTTGTTGGCGTACGTCCCAACATGCCAGAATTCGGAGCGTGAACAGTGTTGCGTGAAGTGTAGCCGCCGCCGCCGCCAACGGGGAACACAATGTGATGATCTCGGAGAGCGATCGTTTCGCGCTTGCCCCGCTCCTTTTCCTCGGCGTCACACCTTTGCTGGCAGGCAGCATATCGATGGGATCGTAATTCATGCTGGTACTTTTGGAGAAGCTCGCGAGCTTTCTGGGGCAGATTCAACGTGTCGACGAAACGGGCCTCATCGTCGAGATCGTGGCATGCGTCACGCTGCTGCTGTGTGAATTTGGCGTTTATGTTCTCCTTTTCTGCCTCAAAGCGGGCTTTGAGCGCTCCGAATTCAGCGAACCAACGTTTACGATCCTGTTCCAGTTCTGATTGACCATTATGTGGCATGGCCGTAACGGAAGGTGGGATACTCGCCATAACGACGAGATTGAGTCTGCTGTACACTGAAGGGTGTCTGTCTTGGTAGGCCGGCAGAGGTTTTAAGAGGTATTAATTCGACCCTCTGCTGATAGTAAGTTGACCAACTGGCTCAGTTTGGACGACCCATGCCCAAGACTCAGCCACGAACAGAACCTATCCCAAACATGCTATTAGACACTGCAGTCAAAGATACTCCAAACCTGTGGCTAATCAGGGGTAAGCAAAATGGGAGCTGAATATACCGATTAATCCAGGTGGGATGTTGACAACGGATGTGCCTCTATTTGACTAGGGTCGAAGGAAGTGTTGTCCACCGAATCAACACAGGCAAGTAGCCTATTCAACACTCCCAAGGCAATCGCGGGAATCGAAATCCGCAAAAATAACAGCCGACCAAATGAACACGTTGGGTGAAGTTCAAGGTTTTTGAGCTGTCGAATGACCGGGCAATATCAACGATTGGTCGGTGAGTGGAGGTATGACTCCTAACCACGGGTCGCAAACAGATAAGATATCGTTTGCAGCGGCAGAACGACAATGAAGCGATGCGTTGGACAATGTGATGTGCCGCGAAGAGGTAAGTTGGCGGTGAAACTCGATGTCTAGTAGACAAAGGGGTTTGCGAGATGAGGAGTCGACAGATGTGAATAGTGGCGGAGGTGTCGGCGTGTAAGATTGTCGTCAGCAATGAAGTGATGACGAGCCAAGCGATAAGGGGACCTTTGGCTCGGACGGGGGGGTATGTAGGTAAAAGTTGAGGTAGGCGAGTAGGCGTAGGCAGGTGCCGCGGTGGTAATGCGGCGGGGGGTTGTGTAGGTGGCAACTCAACGACGTCTGCCTATTGGGGTTACTGCGTAGTGTGACCTGTTCGGTCCCGGTTAGGATAAGGTGCCAGGCAGAAATAGAGTAGAAGTGGTTTGGATCTAGGTGCCAGATGCCAGATGCAGAGATGCGGGACCGCTCATCTATGGTGGCGGTCGAAAATAGAAGCTGTACAGGGCTGCAGTACCTCGAGATGATGTTGTTTGGGCGGGGGTGTGGGAAGGTGGGTGAACTGGGTGAACTGGGTGGAGAGATCAGAGTAAGGTAAGGTAAAAGAGAGAGAGAAAGAGATAGGGTGGATGATCGGTAGGAAGGCGGTTGAAGGATGACAAACAACAAAGGGGAAAGAGTATGAAGGAATGATGCAAGCAAGCAGTAAGTGAGTGAGTGAGTGAGTGACTGGGAAGGTGGCAGGTGATGGAAGATGGACGATGAATAATGGACGTTGGGTAAATGGGTACGAAATGTGGGAAGGTACGGGAGGGCGAGGAAGGGAAGGAAGGGAAGAAGGGAAATTAGTCCATTGTTTCCGGGAAAGTCCAATGCTTGCTGTCCCTCCCAGTGAATGACATTACGACTAAGGTAGGTACATAAGAACTGCCAGCTAAGGGTACGATAGGTAAGGATGGTGGTGCACCTCTGCCGCCCGTTGCTTCCTCTTACCATCATAGACGACGAGGCAAGGAAAGACCAAACCAGACCGGGCAGTAACGCAGTGAGATGAAGAAAGAAGGAAGGAACCTAGTAGGCACTGTATGGATACCTAAGGTACCTTGGGCAAAATGCTCTCGTCGTCGACAATTAGGGTACGTACCTGATTTGCTTGTCGTTCTATCCGTACCTGGAAGTATTTGGCAAACTGTCAGAGCCCATGCCAATTGGAAAGGACGCAGGACCCTCCACATACTACCGTACTACAGGCGAGATGTCCAATTGTTCCCGTCCTACGATTGGGTGTAGTTGGAGGGGGGAATGGGAGATGAGCATGAGCGTACAGAGGAGTGGGTAGCAAGACAAATGGAATTAGGATGGGCCGAGAAGAATGATGAATACTTTTAAGAAAAAGCAAGACCAGGGCTTGCAGTGTGCATGTAGGAAGGAAAAGCGCTCATTCGGTGGCTACTTGTACCGGACCAGACTAGACTGAGGTAGAGACAGTATCTTTTGCCTGGGCTGGAGCGTGCATGAGTGTGGGAGAGCATAATTAAGAGATTGAGCGCGTGAGTGAGTGCGTTTGTGGTGTGTGTGTGTGTGCAAGCACATGCAGGCTGGTAACGGCTCCGTGTTTTTGGGGCGCTTTTGGTTTATCAGCGCCAATTCCGTACTGATGCAGGAAATTGATTTTAATGTCTATTCTATTTTCCCCCTCTCCCCCGCCCGCCTTTACGGCAAGAGATACATTGCTCTCTCGGGCCCAGCTGTGATTGGAAGGCCATACCTTCGGTACGTAAGTTAGGTACCTACGGCGGCCAAGCGCCTTGGGGTACGTATCCTATTCCCAATCTGAGTTGCGCCCAGTGGTCACGGCAAGGTGGGATAGGTACATACCTACCTACCTAGGTTCTTTGCCAACCTAACCTTACCTTACCAATCAAGGTACCTTAGTGTAGGTACCTTACCGGGGGTACGTATGTTTCTCTACACGTGTACACACTCTGCGACTGCGTATCTCAAGGTAAGTCCGCGCCGTCGCTCTCTGGCTTTCTCTCAAACACACTCCTGTTCTTGCATTCGGATTATCCATATCTCAATCGCAATGGAGCCACCCAACACTTATCGGAAAACCTACTCTGAAATGGACGTAGCGTTCCGCTGAGTGGGTATCCCCGGCTCAGAAAGACCTGGGTACATCACCTATACCTTGCATAGCCTCACATTGCTCGACTTTAGGTACAAAGTATGGACGGTAAGGCGTGCGGCGTGCGGTTTCCCAGTCCCCTCACCCGTGTGTCCGTTATACCGTTGGATTTATACGAAGTGTTCGTACTCCGAACCTTAGTCTGTACGCCTACTAATTACCTTCCATGGCTACAGTGCTCCTATTACACTCTTGGCACGGTGGGCCGAATCCGTACCTAAGCTCTCACTCAGCTCGGCGCCACGCTCAGCACAGTCCAAGGCTCCAAGCCCGCTTCTCCAAAGAAGTCCACACACTCATCAGTTCCCATCTCATCTCATCCCATCTTAAAAGTATTGGACCGTAGGATCTATCGGACGTATCCGATTAGCCGAACATGCCCTCAGCATTTGGTGTCTGGTCGCATTAGGGAACTCATCAGCGAGGACCCCAAAATACGCTTCGCCGCTCTCCAACGCCGTCGGGCTCACACATCTCTGTGTCCCACTGCCCAAAATCTCCGGCCCCGTCACGGCGTCACCTCGTCACTCTCGTGAGACGGAAAATCTTTCAAGACACTCAAGATTGAATTGATCCTCGTGGCCCTCCCCTCTCATACACACGACCCCACCACCACCACCACCACCACCAAGACACCATTGACTCCTTGAAGAGGGGGGAAAGCGAACTGCTCATGTGCTCTTTGGGCTCCAAGGAGACGGGATCAATCCGCACGGCATCTGGTTTGCGCCAAATCCCCGTATCACCCTGCACCCTGCGCCCCTGGCAGGCAGGCCATGCGGCCATGATTACTTACCACCACCCATGCCTTACCGCCGTGCTACATATGCCATGCCGCTATTATTGGCCCTAGTCGCTCACTGCTCACTGCTCCGTGCTCACCCCCTTATCTCACCTCACCTCACCTCACCTCACCTCGCCTCACCTCGCCTCATCACACAACGTCCACCGCCGCCGCGCTTGACCTGATTACAGGCCTAATGAGAAGCCTATTCCTCGGGTCGATACGGTACCTCACTCGCGTTCGTCCGGCTCTTCTCAAACACAATGGACAAACGTTGCAAGTGCAAGGCACAGTTTGGCCATGGCTCTCGTACCGGTCTGACAGAAAGCAAATCATACATTCGCCAGACTCTCTCACTCACCGATTTCTACGCGGACTTTACAGCCCAACTGGCCCCGTGACTTGGCACCACTCGCGAGGCAAGGCATCGGTATATTGCGTCGTCCTACGGATACAGTTCATAAAAGCGTCTTTCATTGGCTCACTATTGAGCCTTTTTGGTAATTTTCGCCCGGCAACCCACGCGACTCATCACAGGCCCCCTGCCAAACTATCACTTTGCCGGCGCATTTGCACTTTCCACCTCTGGAGTCCTGGACATTGGATCAGCCACTGGCCAATAATACAGTCTGGGAGACGTTAGGTCGATCGGCATCGTGTCCAGGGCCGACAAACAATAGCTTGCACCTTGTTTCCCGCTGACAGCTTACCTTGTTCAGCTTAGTAGCTCCCGGGGTCCGGCATACAGTTTCGCTCTCGGCCTCTATTTACCTTTTAAACCATGATACGAAGTGTTCGTAGTTCGTACAAACGCGCAACGGCCGGTGGCACGTCCGACATCCGTCGTCCCCCCACTCATCCATGTCGCAGTTGAGAGTTGCGGAATCAAAAATATTAGATGATGCCGCTATTCCAAGTCGGACCATATTTCCGCGCCGCCCAACTTAAAACGTGCCTTTTTATAATTTATCACACTCGAAACCTCTCGTCGTGTCCGCAGTCCGCGTGGGGTCGTAGCCGTGGATCCCATCCCCTTTTCCGGGAATGCATGCACGCACCAAACTCTTATGCTGCCGTCCGCCGTACAGATCTGTAAAACGGAGGTACCGCCTGCTAGGGTTTATTTTTGCCACTACTGGATATTTTGTCATTGTACGGTTAAAGCGTAATGTTGTTTTTTGTAGTTTTTCTGCAGCCTGATTATTACATGTCATCCCGGTCGCCCGTTGGCGTCGACCCTGAGCCGATCACACCACATGGGCAAAATACTGCCCCCTTCTCGGCGTCGCACGCACACACACACCGGCAGCGCAAACCCCCAACCAACACGCAGGAAACTAACTATACAACGCTTCCAAACGCTTGTTGACATTCTTGCCGACTAAAGAAAGTATTCCCACTGACCACTGTCCACTGTCCACTGCCGGCCTGTGACCCGTCCAACAAGCTCCCGTAAACTTCTTCATGCTGACCCCTCTCAAACATTAAATTGCTTCCGAGGCCCCAATGTCCGTCCTGTTGGTTACTTACTAGTCCTCAAACCTTGCAAGTTCATACTGCGTCCGCACAGTGATAAACTCTTTATGGACAGGTCACCATTTTAGCCTTTCCGTGCCATTCTCGGCGCCGCCTCACGATACCTACTGTACCTGGCTCAGTCTTGACTTCAAAACTCTGCGCAGCCCAGTGTAACTTCATCCAGCTGAACCATATTGGTCCCCTTGGCTCTTGTCTATATCTGTGACTCAATTCTAACGTGGTGCAACTCTAATATCTAATGCGGACGGCCAGTCCGACATACCCCTACGCACCCGCCATTACCCATGCAACTAGGTGATAGAGCGTGCGGCGTGTACCTCTGTTCAATGCAGCCAACGAGCGTTCGATATTCGGAACCTGCATTACTGTGGACGTCCAGTCTGACAACAAACTAGTTGATGTGGTGGCCATGGCTCGAATTTGCGTTCCTGAGACCTGAGTGAGCCGTGCGTAGTGAGATACCTAGTGTATCCGTAGGCGTTTATATCCCCTGGGAGCACAGTTGGTATGCAGAGCTTGACTCAAATGACGCCATTCATACCATGGATTCCACATCCTGACGGGTCCTTGGTCCTTGGGCCAAGACAAGAAACCCACGAAAAGAGACACAGAGGCAAAAAGCGACCAGAAGTGGAGGAACGAAAGTCCGGACAAGCCGGGCCTCCTGAAGTTCCGTGTCCTCGGCGTCAAGGAGGGACCACCCCTCTTATAAGCCGAGACTTCGTACTGTCGTACAAATCCGAGAATACCATCCCCATCAATACCTATCGGCATCCCACAATATGGGGGGGTCCAATCAGGGATACTTTTTTGCGAAAGCGAACAAACTCTGTAACCTTGATGGGACCTGACCCTCTCTACAGGCTTGAGGCGAACACGTCCCCTCTTTTCACTTTGTTTTCTACCTAGGTAGCCTTTCTCTAACACCCTGCCAACGCAAAGTCGCTCACACACGCTTGCGGCTCCCACGCACAGCCTACGACGCAATTCCTTCTCCGTAATCCATAATTCTTTTTTTGCCACACCCTGTAACAGTACCAGCCTTCGCGGCAGGCCGACAGTGACTAATGAGACCGACCCTACGCCCTGCAATAGACTAGGCATTCTTCTTCTGTTTCTCAATGGCCGTTGACCGTTGACACCGTCAGGCCAATCAATCCTTCGATTCCTTCCTTTTCTTGGCCTCGTTACTTACGGAAACATGAATGTTCAATGTACCGAATGCAGGGCCAAGTCTTACGAGCACTATTCCCCATTCCGCCCAATCCCCGTCCGCCACGCATGTAATCAGTAATGCTGGAAAGGATACCCGCCACACTTTTGCATTCATCGCAGCTCATGTGCCTTCTTCTGACCGCCAAGCAGATAGGCTGTAGGGTTATACGGAAATACAGGCTACTACTAGCCTGGAAGAGGAGGATGCTCTGATTTGCCGTCTGCCTGCATTGCGCCATCCAACACCAACAGCCGCACTCTCAGCCGGTCAAGTTGCTCGTCATGCAAGCATGAGTCAGTGAGTGTATGCGTAGCGTGTCTGCGTAGCAAGTTCTGCGCCTACTGTTCAACGGGAATTTATGTCGAGGTTTATTTGGACGTTTGAGCCTGCTTGTCTTGATGCCAGATTGAAACTTGTCGTTTTGATGCTCATAACCTGATTTGATATCTTGATTGCACTGTAGAGTTGTGTTGAAAACCTCGGCCTACACTACAGCTTCTCATACCTGCAATTCGATTCTTCTTTTCACCATGAAATTGGTGAAACAGCGATGGTGAGGTTCCACCGCACAAGTCCAATATTGGATTTGATCCGGCGTCCATATCATCGCCGAAGGCTGCTCCTTAAGATCGGCCATTGCGGAGCTCTCCGACCACAGTCAGGGATCCAAAGTCCCAAACTTGAATCCCTGTCTCACTAGGCGTAGATCACTAATCTCCATCAGAATCCACCCTGTCCAACCGAGAGACGGGTAATGCCATGTTCTCATCAAGAGGGGCGGCGAGTAGAGGATCACCTTCCTGAGGCTTGCTCAGTAGCCACTAATAGCTGACATGACACGGGTAGTGATCCTCAAAAAGCAAACTCTACGCTTAGCAAGCGCATTTACAAAAATTCGTATAGTATGGCTGGGTATACGAAAACTCGGACCGATGCCGAGATATTCGCTAGGATGGGACGTGTGTAGAAAGCTTCAACACACGTGTACGTTTTGCATTTACTGCTAGTTGTATATTTTCTTGCTGTATCCGCCTTAAGTCCCCGGGAAGAGGCGGCCCAAACGCAAACTAATTAGCAGCTAGAACTAAGCTCGCCATCGGTTCTCGGACAGAAACACTGTACAGTTATTGGCGGTGTACTTTTTTTTTTCCTCTTTCCAAACTGGGGCATTGTTCCCCGTGTGGAAACTTGCCTGATTCGTGCAGTTGAGACCGCTATCCAAACTCTGCACCCTGCGCAGCTCCCGAGAATACAAAGTGTCACAAGGTGCGAGAGTGTGTGTGTGGGTGGGTGGGTGGGTGGTGCGGCGTGTCTAGATGCCGAGCAGTGCGGGAGGTGCCCCTTTGGAGATCCCACAGTAGCTGTGTCAGTATCCTTGGCCGAGCCACGAGGTTCTCGCCAGTCATCCCATGTTGCGCGCGGCGTCTACGAGCACCCTGTGTTTATAGGAAGGGGAGTAGCCTGTCGTGTCTGGGTAAAGTTTCAAGCTATTCTGGACATTCCGCCGACGCTCAACTGCACAAGATTCACATTGAGTCGAATTCCGGATTTCAAATGCTCTCTCGTTTTGGGCTCAACGAAATTCGGGTCTTATTGACCAAGATTGTCCGCGGGGTGCGTGGACCGCGACCGTGGGAGGCACGTTGCTATTTCCCGGCGCCGAAGACCCAGTCATTTCTTGCGCCATTGACTAGGTGTATCAGTATCCGTACTCTCCCGGAATATCGGGTTATCTATATGATCCAAGGTAAGGAATGGTGCCCAACAGAGAAACCAAGACTTGATTGCAGCATGGATTATCGCGAGGAAAACCACCGCACGTTTAACCATTGCTAGTCATTTTTCCATAGCTATGTTTCAGAGTCTAGTTCTAGAGCAGGAAGAGATATCAGGCTGTATGCATCTGTCACAGTATGGCACCCACATCACGGAGAAATAGTCCGCATGGATATGTGCTAACTGTGACAACTCCATCTCCCCATGCGGAATTTGATGCTCAAGCTTAGAACACCAAGTGGGAGACAGAAGCAGCCAATCGAAGCTGTTACTTCCTCTGACATGTGATGCGTGTCCCTCCAACCTGACCTCCAGTGAAGACTTCGTCTACGGCATCATAAAATGCTGTGAGATCAGCATCTACTGACGGGTCTTCCTTGTAGGCTCCAGCACGCTCATGCACAAAATCAGTCCAGATGGTCGACATGTCAACCCAACTCGTGACCTCAAACCCAGCCTTCTCGAGCTCCGCGATGTAGTGCTCTTTATCAGGCAAGTCTGGACAGGAAACCGAGCTCCTCAGGACTTTGAGAGTCTTGGCGTCCAAAGGAGTACGGGCGAAGAAGTCTTCAATATACATCTTCCCTCCTGGCTTGAGAACACCGTTTGCTTTCTTGAACAGGGCTTCTCGGTCTGGAATATGCAGAATGCACAGGAACGAGACGATGTGATCAAACGGCGCGCCCACTTTGCCAGAGTCAAGTTCGAGGAAGTTCCCGTTGATGGACGTCGCATTTGCCCCAGCGCCCGACTTATCGTTAATGGTCTGAGCAATGTTGTGGATTTCCTCTTGCAGCTCAATGCCAGCTGTCGTAACATGGAAGCGTTGGTAGAGGTATCTGCCCGTCCCGCCGAACCCGGATCCGATGTCGAGCAACCGGTCCCCGTCTTGCAGGTCCAATTGCTTAGCCGCGTTTTCAATGGCAGCGTCGCCCAGGTAGTGCATGCAGTCAAAAGACTTTGTGTCTTCTGCCTCCCACTCCGTCTTGTCCTTTAATCTATCCAGCGTGCGGTGAACCCGGTTGAGCTTGTAGAGATTCATGTCCGGGACATCGGAGGCGGTATTGTGAGTTGACGGCATGGTGGATGAGTGACCCGGCAGTTGGCTTCGGGGTTCTCGGTCTCAGTACTAGTCGGCGGCTGATTGGGGTCAAAAGGTCGAGTCAGAAAAGTCTCTTTAGGTCCGCGGTGGGATGAGCCAATGCTGATGCTGATCAGAGAGGTACAACTTACTGCCCTTTTGTACTGGTTCGTACGAGTAGCTCCCTTGATGGCGTCGTTGGGATACTTCAGCTGGTTTGGAGGTAGCGCCAATTTACCCCTCGCTTTCATCGTCGACGTCACACATTCGTCTTGCGGAACATGACAGGTCGCACGTTCCGCCAGGGATTAGAGTTCCGGTCCGCGATTGAAAAAAGATAATGCGGCAGTGCTGAGAATTGCTATCCTATAGATGGTAAGACAGACCAGAGACCTTGTATGAATTAGCTGACGTACCTCGGTGAGACATTGTCTATCGCGCTGTAGGCCGCTGCAATTGGTCATAGTGCTCCCATTTGCATGGAGCTGCATAAGTGGGCGTTATCTGCCTCGGTAAAGTGTAGGTTCCGGAGATAAAGACTACACGACGGAAAGAGGGTTGATGCAGCCGACGGGTAAGACGATTAGAATACCCCCGAATCCAGAAGTGGGGGATAAGATATCAAGGCTTTGATTGAAAAGGCTTGTTCATGTTGATGCTTCGTACTGGACTTACCGCCTTCCATTGAATTGCCTATTTGTGACACGGTAGTCAATGAACTTTGATTGGACACGTACGACGTAGTGCCTCGATCCCCAACTTCCGTGGAAATGTGACAGTATTTTGGCTTCATTACGGGAATTGACGGTTCAATCAGCGAAGAGCCGCAAAGGCAGCATTGAATCAAATAATGAGACGCGCCGGAAATACAGGAAGGACAGAGCTCTACCTACACATACTATACCTGTGTATGGGCTTTCAAAATAAGTATTCACGTTTATGTAAAAGTACACGTTCGGGCAAAATTCTTCTAGGACGCTCATTTTCCAGCAGCGCAACAGCGTAACAGCATTCATTGGATCTTGCAGTACGCTTTCAATCTCAGAGTGGTACGTGGCCTTTTGAGATTAGCACTCAGATTTTTTGCATTGACTGCTGTGAGCTTGCTGCTCACAAACCTATCACAGCATATTCCCTTGTGCGTCTTGACACTCATTTTGATTTGTACAATTTCACTACCTCACACCTCTTGGCTCAGCACTGATACAGTGCTTTGCATCTTTCTACCCTAATTCGCATTAATCATTATTACCCCTTCCACGACTCCTCCGGATGGCGTCCGCGTTGCTTTGATGCACCTCCTCGTACTGCGCAAAGTATATCAAGTCCCCGCCCTTGACATCTGCATCAACGACCTGAGACAGAGGTTGATTCCACGCTGCTGGCTCTGGCACGTCTTCCGTCATGGCAGCAATATACCGAAGCGTGGCATTGATGATAGTTGGACTGTAGCCACCCATGGCAATCCGGTTTGGCTCTCCATGCGCAGGCAGGATCTTCGAGATCGGGAAAGTTGCCATGCGTTGAAGCTCTTTCTGGTGCGTTGGCAGGCTCTTGGCGTCAGCGATAAAGGTCGCCGTATCCTCCACAGTGTCACCGGCGAAGATCAGCTGCTTTGAAGGAATGTAGAGAATAGTTCCGTCAGGTGTGTGGACCTGAAAGTTATGCAACTCAACGGCCAGGTTTCCAACCTTCATTTCCCTTTTCCCAGTATAGAGCTCGGTAGGAGGTATAGCGTTGATGGACGGGCTGTCAGCCGCAAGATTCTGCGCATTCCTCTTCACTACCCGGGCCGTAATCTCGTGTCCGACAATTGTGGCTCCCCCCTTGGAGAAGACCTCAGTGCCGGCGATATGATCGTTGTGAAAATGGCTGATCACCAACGACATCTTGGTGACGCCTTGGCTCTGGACATGTCGCATCACAGCACCTGCATGCTCGGGAGTGATGTGAGAGTCATAGATGATGGCCTCATTTCCGTCAATGATGGAATATGTCGCAACTCCTAAGGTGAACGCGCCATCGTCAAGCCAATTTGGCTGGTCAGAGGCGAACCTTTCTCCGGTCCGCCCATCATAATACGCAAAGATACCTGGGTAAGGGTTGAGAATCCGGAGGCTCTGTAGCGGATCTCCTCCTCTAGCCCTACTGACGACGCTAGATACTTGTCAGATAGATTAGCTTTGTAAGACGCAGTCTGACGTACCCTGGAGTTGAAAAAGAAATGGAGGAGTCTCGCACAGAAAGCCCGCAGGCACTGACAAGAGCAGAGAAGCTCAGAAGCAAAGTCTTTTTTCGAATCAGCAAGAGTTGGAATCCTTGAGCCTGAGGCGCGGAGAATGTTCAAAATCTTACGGGCAGCATATCAGCGCTCTAATGGGGCTGTTAAAATATTGAAGATTATCCCAACCGATTGTGCGAGAATCGTGGACAATAACCTCGTGGGTAATCACGATCATGAGAATGCTTCGTAAATAGTCACGCAAGTGCAAATGATTCCGCCGTCTTTATGTGCGGGCTATAGATGCCATGAAACGGCATGAAACGCTGATTAACGTTCCCGAACCATGTTTCGTCTGAATACTTCAGTGAATCTCAGAAACCATTAGCCAGAGGCTTGAGCTTAATCATGCAATTTTCCTGCAAAGCATGAGTTTTCATAGGTCGGGAGCTTTCGGCCGAGAGGGTGAGTGAAGTTGTTTCGTATCCTGGCAGTGATAATCCTGTTCGTCCAAAATGAGTCAAAATGACAGAGCTCCTAAGCACAAAAGTCAAATGTTGAAATTGAAATGGACATAGGCTTAGATGCCGTGAAGCTGAGATAGGTCTAGTCATGGCGTAGCTTGTGTACGCGCGTGTCTGCAGATCCCCAAGGATCATTGTATTTTACTACACTAGATCAGATATACATAGAGGATTGCTACTGCATTGCGGACCAATGACTCTCAGAAGTCTTTTTGGTTGCCGCTTTTTGATTTGGGCCTTTTCTCGCAACGCCAAGCTCAAGAAGATGAAAACGACCACGATGAAACACAGACCAAACTCCTTTTCCTATTGACATAAGTGGCTGCTCTCTATGCAATTTATCTGCTGGAAAATGGCATTTCTAGAGTTTGCAATGCTGCATCACACTTGAAATCAAATCTGGTGGGCAGCCATCGCTTGGTGGTCCATGCCATGTCCACCATGGTAGGGTTCGGGAGAGACATCACATTCGCATGGCCGGGGCGTACTACAAGGAGCAGCTTTTCCAACG
Organism: Colletotrichum orchidophilum; assembly: GCF_001831195.1. Classification (NCBI taxonomy): domain Eukaryota; kingdom Fungi; phylum Ascomycota; class Sordariomycetes; order Glomerellales; family Glomerellaceae; genus Colletotrichum; species Colletotrichum orchidophilum. The sequence goes on along the minus strand of NW_019172990.1, from coordinate 120,772 downwards.
TCAAGCATGCCCTCATTCCTGTACGCAATGAACAGACTCATCATAATGAAGAAGCCTATGAGAAAACCGATGAGAGTTGACCACAAGACACACCACAACCAAGCTGGAATGAACACACCCTTGTGCCGCGAAGAAGAGGAAAATTGCTCAGAATCATTGTCAGAAGAATTCGCACAGCTTTCACCACTAGATTCTCCCCACAGAGAAGAATGCGTTCCAGCAAGCCCGGCCAAGCTCACACGGAATGGTGGTGCAATAAGCGAATCCAAAGTACGATGACCAAGCTCGGGTTGTTCAGCCGCAGTGGTATTATTATCGTTTGTCTGAACTTCTTGACCAGTTTCTGAAACAAAAGGGGCGTTGTCCAGATCAATCTGCAAGTCATTCAGGAATTCAACATCTTCTATTGCATCCTCATACGTTTGGCCCTCGTTCGGATCTTGGATAGAGCTGTCGCCGCTGTTCATGTGTTCTATCACAAATGGGAAATCGGAGAGGTCCTCATCTATGGCCTCTGTGATATCCCCATTCAACTCTTCAAACTGTAGTTGGACGGTCATCGGACTTGGTGTAAAGGCTTCCAAATCCGCGAGGGTCTCCTGAAGTCTGAGCCGTCTCTGGGCGAGTTCATTCTCGGTCATGGGCTCAGACTCGACCGAGTCAATCTCGCTATTGCCGTGGTCACAATTGCACAAATCCCATGAGTTGAGTGGTTGCTTGCCAGGATGGTGCAAAGCCCAATGAAGGTAGTCATGGCATCCCGCATCACCCGAATGCTGAAGTTGGTCTCGTGATCTCCCATGCCGTTCCGCCATGTCGGGCACATATTCTGGGAGAGGGTTTTTGGATAATTCTCTTTTTGCCCATTCCAGAGACAGGATGGGACTCTGATACTCTCTGATGATAATTGGCGTCTGCGCTACTTCCAACTTGAGAGCGGCCGAAATATCAAGCTTGAGGGTTGGCCTGCAACGAGTTGTCTTCTTGATGGATTCCATGGCACCTGGAGAAGATATTGCTGCCTAGGCTTTGGTGGGGAGAACGACTCTGATGACAGTGAAATGAATCAGGTAAATATGGAAAGGATGTTGCATGGAAATTTAAAGTCGCTAATGATCTGTGCTACTTTCGATTTAGTATGTGAGTCGAACTCTTGCAAGAGTATTGCAGTGGTATCGGACCATGGACGCTTTAAATACCTCAGGGGGCTTGTATTTCAACCAAAGAAGCTATTGAAGTCTTTGTTTACTGGCAATAGGATATCCCACTGATGTTCTTTGCTATCTGTCAACATAGTATTCACCTCACATGTAAAATGTTTGTGTACATTTTGTGTTTCATCCAACAAGTACCGTTCAAATTTATGTCACTGCTATCATTTTCTCAAATGTTCGTTGAAAAGATCAAACTGAACATATGTGTGCAATGACTCTAAAGAATCTATTCACTTCAGGATAGGTTAGCTCTTTTCGCAGCTTGAACTCCAATTACATTCTCTCGAAGCGTGTATTTTATCAAGAAGCCAACGACGGATTTGTCTCTAGTTACGGATAATTCATTCCTGTTGTGATTGTATTGGCTTTCCTGAAGTATTTAGAATTCACATGGACTTACCAACATGATCCTCCCAAGTGCCGGAATGCTTTTCAATTTCACCAGAAGCTGCATTACGTTTGATTGTGTGCAGCCCCTTTGAGCCCGTAGGGTAGTCCCCAATCGTCGGGGCTAGAAATAGCATCCGGAACTTCCGCCAATGAAGTTTGGTGTTAGTAATCGCTTGCCCGTATCGGGCCGTGACTAAGACATCTTGCCTATTAAAACTGCGCCGTCAGTTCTGAATGATTCAGAACCAGACAGATACAGCGCCGAAGTGCGTTCACTGGCTTGGCAGCTCGTCAGGATTCCTCTACTAGAAAAGAACCTCCCCTATTGTCAACCTTACCCTCAGCCATGCGGACCTATCCTCTTCGACGACCAGAAGGCCACCAGCCGCCAGTTCCGCGGTGGCAACTTACCCTCGGCAAAGATGTGCAGAAAGTATTCACAGCGTACATCGGCATACAACATCATCGCGACGCCGACGAAAGTTCAACAGCAGTCAAGCAAGCTACCGCGGCAATTGAAGCCTGGCTCGCTGCAGACACAGACGATAAGCCGCTTTCAACCGAGAGTTTCAACCATCTGGATGGGGATGATGCTCCAGGTACATCTGTCTGGGTTTGTTACTGGGATGATCCTGATAAAGGAGAAACAAAGCTGCAGAAGCTCGAACTTGCGTCTATTCACGCTAAGTTGTCGCCAGAACATCGAATGACAGTTGGGTTATGGAAGGAGAGCTTCACAACGCCCATATCGCGTCTGGAAACGAATTATTCGGGACTTGACTACCTCCCTGGCCTAGCTAGACTTCCAATGACTGACACGAGGGAGCATCAACTCTCAGCATACTGGGGTGCGGCAAGGGACCGGATTCCAGCATCTGCCCATGACCTTTTTGAAAAAGATAAAGATGCCAACAAGGCAAGACCAGAAGACATCCCAAATGGACTTGGGCAGCACTTGACTGGAAAGAATTACAATAACATGGTTCACATTCGATCAGGGCAGTTTTGGGAGAATTGTAGCCCCGAAGAGGCAAAGTCGTACGAGACGGAGCTAGAGCCGACTTTGAAGGCCGGCTTGAGCTACCTCTGGGAAAACAGAGAGAAAGGAGGCGCCATGGGATTGCGATTCCTGGGCAACAGAGACCTCGATGGCTACACAAAAAAGGAGACGTGCGGTGCTGGGTTCTTCACTGATCTGCATTCCCTGGAAGAGTGGTCTAAAAAGCATCGCTCGCATCTGGCTATATATATCGGAGCCATCAAACATGCAAAGACTTGGGGAGAATCGAGGAAATTCCGGACCTGGCACGAAGTTTCAGTGCTCAAGAGAGGAGAAGCAGTGTTCCAGTATTTGAACTGCTTGCCTACGACCGGCGTTCTAAGATTCGTTTCTTTGGATGTTGTTTCGAAGTTGAAGTAGGAGTACTGTACTGCTGCCCAATTAGATCATTTAGGTTGTCTGTTCTTTGGGCGAGGAATTAATAACAGACGCTACGCTACCGCCGGTTTAGAGCTTGGAGAATTGCTTACTAGGTGATTGTAGTTACTACAATTACTGTGTTGTATCTTATTTGACAAACCGATCACAACTATAGACTTTATTTGTGGAGATGTCGACTTCCATAATAGCGAACCCGCGCCGGATTGCTTCGCTGTAGTCTGCTGCAGGTATTGCAAGTCTCGAAAACCGAAACCGCGAGGTATGGATCTCGGCTTAGCCGCTGCTTTGCAGACAGATGTGCCAGACTTGAAAGGACATGTATCTGCTCAGGGGCCAAGAACACAACGGGCTGTTTTAAACCGAATCGATATTCAATGGGGTATCCCACAATCGCGAAAATAAAATATTCTAGCATCTTGGAAAGCCTCCCATTTGACGAGACAATCACAGACCAAGGCTATTCAACAGTGTTTGGCCCAATGCGCACACCGAACGCTCCGTGTTTGAGGATAAATGTACAGATGCTAGCCAAATCATCCCACTTCGGCACTGTCTTGGGCTGATATTTCCTAGTTCTGGAAAGAAATCGAAAGGAAGGGAAAGCCAAGATGGCTAATGTCTGCATGTGGTAGTTGAATTTAGGTGGTGGAATACCTGACAAGGGCATACCTTTCGCTGAGGAAAACTTGCTCAGTCTCTAAACAACCAGTATTGATTGAATGGAAACAAGAAACAAACGGAATCAGTAAGCAAAATCAAGCAACAGTATATCTCTGATCCTGGAAAGTACGCGTGGCAACGGAAACAGCAGACATGCATGCCATTTTTGGGTCTTGACTAACTCCACTAGGTCAATGTATCGACCACGGTTCTTGAGCACTTCTTCACCCAGCCACTGGAATGCCTACTCAGACTGATTATGCGCCTCCTTGTCCTTCCTCTCGAGCGTCATCTAAATGTAACGTGGTGGACGCAGTCAAAGGACCGCTGTGCACTCACAAACTGCGAGTTATCACTAGTCGATCCGGAGAGATGGGACGATCTGGCTGCGTGCAGCGAATCAACCTTGTGCTAAAACCCGGCGATACTACTAAGAAGCTTGTCTGCGATCTTGTTTCTATTAATTGACGATCGGATAACTGAATGGTCTAGAAACAGCCTGGACCGCATATTCACTTGTGCAAATTAGAGCACAGTAGCATCAGAGTGCTCTTTTCTTTGAAGACTATGAAGAACAAATCCCGCGTGTGATTCGGCCATTATCATTATCATTGCAATCATAAAGAGCGTGTGGATAAATCCGCCAACCTAGGAGGCGATCCTCCTATTTTTCTACCAAGCCGACCAAACAAGGTACCTCGAAATGTTTCTTTGAATGAAAACTCAAATGTCATCATACTTTGAGAGTCTCAAGAGCCCACCATCGTCTTCATCCAATTGCACCTTCACACATCTAGCCTCTTTCCGTTGCTCTCTTAAGCTACCGAGGTCCTCGAGTCTTTCTCTGGCATTTCCGTCCAGGCCGTGGACCAAGGTTGCTAGCATACTGCTTTTCCACAGACTGGCCTTTTGGCGGTACGTCTGGTACACCGCGGCGCTGAAGAAAAGGGTAGTCAACAAGACTGTGAGAAGCGGTACAGCCAAGAAGCTCCACTCTACGTGAACGTAGCTTTCAACGGTGTGCGCTATGCCTGTGACATTGGTACCGTTGAAACTTCTGAAACTAATGGTAACACTGGTCGCGAGATCATCCATGAGCATGTCGATGCCGGTTGGATACTCGTAGTAGTTCCAGTAGAACGCCTGGACGATGTCGGTGTCAAAGAACGTCTCACCACTCGAGATACCGACGGTTAGATTGACAATGACATTGTCTGGCGTTGTGATGTTCTTGTTGATAACCTCTTCGTTACGCGAGGCCGAGCCGTTGCGGAACAGGTCCGAGAACCACGACCGGACACCCATCATAACTTTCATATCAATCGGGTAGGACTCTTTGTTGGCCTGGCCTGAGATGTAGATGGGCTCGAGAGTGTCCTGAGTTGCCACAGCGACCGTATCATTAGTGCTGGTGTGGACAATAGTCTCTTTGAGCTCGCCGTTGACGATCTCAGAATCGAGAGTCTGAACACAGGCCTGGAGGGTACACTGGCGAGCCCATGGTACAAGGGCGCCTGCAACGCCCCCTTGCTTTTCAGTACCCATGAAGACGAGCTTCATGATGGTCGAGTAAGACATGTCTCCTAGGCCTTGAGGAAAGATGGGTGTCATGCTGAACACGTCGGCATGCGTTTTGAGTCGAGCGCCAACAGGAACTGACCAGCCGCACTCGGTCATGTCGCTTACAGGGGTCGATCCATCCTCGCAGGATCGGGTCATGAACTCGGACATGTCAACGCAGGTGTTGCACACACCGAGAGTCTCAAAAGGCTCCCAGGTGCAGTTGCCAGTCTGACAGTTGACGGGAAGACTCAGCCAGGGCTTGCCGTTCTCGGCGAAGAGACCATTGTAAACAGCAGCCTTGAAAGGAAGAATCGGAATGAACCCCTCAGATGCAGTTTGACTGCTGAGAGCAATCAAGTATCTCTCGGCGCGTAGATTGATGGCTCCTTCGGAAGAGTTGGTTGTACGCGCATGAAAAGTGGCGATTTGTTGAGCAAATGGACTGAAGGCAAGGGTCAAGATGGCAACGAACGCGCCAAAGGAACCAAGTAAGCTACGAAAACTCTGGGTTAGCTATTATTCAGAGAGTTGAAAGCAATAGGCAGTTGTGTCCTACTTACCCTCCTCTAAGCTTGATGAGCATCATGAGAGCTCCCCAAGTTCCTCGACTGGCATCATCAAACACTTCCATATCGGACAATGGCTCACGGCGCCTCTTGAAGTGAATCCATTTCAGCTGTGAGATACCGCTTGATAGAACAACTGCCATGGTTGCAGTTGCCACGGTGGCCAGCAAGGCGATGACGGCGTTGATGGTGATTTGAAAGTGCCATGACGCTAGAGGCTTCCCGTCGTATGCTGCAAGGACACCGATAATGGCGGCAGCGGCGAGGATGGCCACGCAAAGACTCACAATCTCGAAAGTCCAAGAGCCAGATGGCGAGAACGTTTCGGACTTGATGTGTGATTTCTCGGAGATCCTGCTCCAGCGTGAGGGAACGGAGCGTCTGGAGTCTCCATTGCTGCTCAAAGCAGGTTCACTGGGAGGGACATCATCGACGGAAACAAACGTCGACTGGTACGCTTTGTAGGATCCCAGGCTTTGTCTCTTGTCGGAACCGGGGATGAAAGGACTCGTGGGCTGCTCGACATAGATTGTGTCAGCCGAGCTTGTGCTCACATTGTGCGAGTGTTGTCTGTGCGACATGTTTTCCATTTGCCGGGTCCCGATCGAGGTCGCAGCTGTCAAAGAAGCTCAGTGCATGAAAGAAGGATTATAGGACTGAATAAAAGCAAACAAACGGAAAGTTGCATGGTGGCTTGGGACCGGGGAGTCTCAAGTACTGGCAAATACGCCGAGAAAGCTTGAGCGATTCTTGAAGCCTGGGCGTTGGCTGTGTGCCACCTACATGATTCAGAAGCCTGCAGTGCTTACATGTACGGCCCAACTGGAATGTTGCATGTCACATACATACATGGGAACTTTAGAGAATGCGACGAATGCTGTTGTATTTTTCGAGGTTTTTGAATGCCAACGTCAGCCGAGGTGCTTCATCATTGGCCGGCATCACTGGCTGAGGATGCGAGATACCGAACATGGAAGCGATCTGGGCTATTGGGGGCTGAACCAACCCGTCCAACCCTTGTATGGAGACTTTGGTGGTTGGGTGCCATGTCTCTCTTTAGAAGCGGCATCCGTTGCTCCAGTCCCTCACCCGCATTGGACTTGACCACCCAAAGCCTCTCCCGCAAGGCCAGATCAGTCCCGGACTGCGCCCATTGCAGATCTGTGGCTTATTTTGGTTGCTGTGCTGTACATAGTACTGCGAGGGGTAACAAGGTGGATGGGAACCAAGACTTGCCATCTGCACGATACGACTAGTCCAATGCATACGTGAACGGCACAGCAAGCTTTTGTTAAGACACCGTCGGTTCAGTTTGCATGCGCGGCCGCTGCTCCGCCCCCCATCCCCGTGGAGGGAGGAAGGAAAGATGAGTGTTCATAGGGCTGCTAATCGGGTAGGTCGTAATGCCCTTCGCACTCAGCTGCCGCTCTTCGTAACATCATTGGCGCGTCTCTGTGATAGCGTTTGCGACGGAGGTCATCTACCGCGCTTATACCAAAATCGCAACCGCGGCGAATACACCGGCGAAGAGTGCGAAATGAGACGAGGGCAAGTTCGAATTGAGAGACGCGGCTCCTGACGATCCTGTTGCGCGGGCATATCCCAGCTCGCTGTACACGCTGGTGGCCTGGTCGTTGCCGACGGTAGCTGAGCAAGGCTGGGCATCGTGAGTAACGGAGGCGGTGACGGCGCAGACACTGGTGGCCTCGGAGTTGTACGTCGTTGTGGAAGCGTAGCTCATGCTGCCGATGGCAGTCGGACAGGTGGTGAAAGTAGGCTCCTTTCCGCTGGTCTCGACGGTGAAGTCGAAGCTGCCGTTGGCGATGCGAGGGTTCAGGTTGAACTCGCTGTAGTCGGGCTGCTCGGTGAACTCGCATTGTGCGCCCATGCCAAAGACCCAGGCAAAAGTGTAATCGCCGGCAGCAAGGTGGCCTGTCTTGCCAACCTCAAGATGCGGGCCGTTGCCAAAGGTGCTCCCGTTTCCGATGGAAGCGCCCATGGTGCCGTGGGCGGCGGTGCGCAGGTATGAATTCTTGTTTCTCGAGTAGATGTCCCAGACAAAGTTGTACCCGTACTTGTAGGCTACATCAGGGTTCTGTACATTGAGGAGGACCGGGTAGCCGTTAGTGGTCTCGGCATACTTGCCATCGCTGCGAGGGAAGACAAGATCAAGCTCGATGGCGTCGGCGGGCAACTCGGCGTTCGCAAGCTGAGAGCACGAGGCCAGAAGAGTGGTACCAAGCCACCAGAGGCGTTGAGACAGCATGGTTATTTGTTAAGGGAGCGTTGTTATAAATGAGTGTAACGTTGAAGGGTTCGCGATCGACGGATCAACTGTCAACTGAGGCTGTGCAAAATGTCTTTTGGTCACAGTAGACCCCTAAAAGAAATGCTGATCCGGAGAACATCGTGGCGAGCGGAGATTTTAAGAGAAGAATGTGGACGCGGTCCAAGGAGACTGACAACAATGTCAACAGTGTCAAGCAAAGAACTCGGACAAGCAAGAATCCCAGTCAGGATCACTCTAATTTCCGATCATGATCCCGGCCCACTGCGTTATTTTGCTTTATTCCAGACGTCGCTAGTCATCGTCGCTGCATTAGCCCCATGTCATTTCGGCCGGGTTTCGACAACCAGTCAACCGAGATGCGCAAAGAGGGCCAGCGCGCCCAATGGTCGCACGGAGCATCATGTGCTCATTAACGGTTTGTGTGCCTCATTTAAGCTTCTTGACTATCCATATAGCCCTATGGCTCCTAGGTTTTCTGCAAACGCTTCGCACCCTTATCAGTACTAGACTTAGTTGCAGAGTAGAGCCATATTGTGGTAGAGATTACATGCTTAGTATCCACCACAAGCCCCTTTATCCCTCGTTCTGCAGTTTCTTCTTCTCAAGCCTGCCCCCCCTTCCACCCCCGGTGCTTACCTCACAAACATAAGACTTGAACTTGCGGGCCGGCACGCGATTGCCCATCTTTTCTTGGAACTCGGCGTAGTTGCGACCCTTCATCTCGGAGAAGTAGAAGTAAAGCCACACGCACATGTCACATGCAACGAGAGGCCGAAGAAAATGAAGCAAATCTTGCCGCCCTAGTTGGCTCGGTCCGTGTTCAGCAGGAAGGGCATCACCTGCGATATCAAACAGGATGGCGCGGTCGGCACATGATGTTGATGCTGTAAGGGGTTTTCGTCGCAGTTGTACATAGTACGCTGTTTTTTCGCAAGGCATACCCCTGTTCTTCTTATCTGCGGATCCCTGGCTTCATGGCCCATTAGCCGGTCTTCCGGGAGAACACCACGCGATATTGCCAAGACAACTTGGGTTCAACTGATGGCTTGAATCTCGGACTTGAAGGCCGAGAAAGCTGGAACTTGGGAGTCACGGAAAATTCAAAAACTCACCCAGCAGCTTCACCTCCAACTGAGTACGTGACGCCGCCCAAAGTCGCCTGGTACAGGTAATACCCCGATGACCCTGAAAGCGACTGTTGCTGCGAGCGAGGCTTGGGTACCGATGGTGCTGATGCCGCCAACGAGAAGCAAAAGTGCTATCATGGTGAACACGCCGCCAATAGTCAAAGGACGTCTTCCATATCCGTCAACAAGTGGCCAGGAATACATGTTGCCGACGAAATGAATCGCATAAGCTGCTTGGCCGATTGTAAATGGGTTTGTGATCCCAACCAAACGGAAGCAGTCATTATCTGGAACCTGTTAATCACAGTCTACATACTTAGACTTGCCAAGACACTGCCGTGCGTAAAGTAGCCGTAGACAAAATTTACATCAATGGCATGCTGGGAGAGATAGACCATGAAGACAATTGCTGTGCGCCTGCGGTTGACTCCGGTGAAATAGTCACCAACGGGCTAGTTCCTGTTCCTTTTTGTCCTACTGCTCTTTCGCAATGGCGACAGTGGTGACTACTAACGCAGCATCCGCATCAAAGTTTGGGCCGTTGAATCTCTTGTACGATTTGAAAGCTTCCTCACGAAGACTGTTGATGAGAAGCCAACCAAGAGACTCGGGCAAGAAGACCAAACCGTGGGGGAGCAGGCTAGCAGTCCAGGAGAGATGAGGTTGGTATTCAGGGGAACCCACCAAGACAGATAGTTGTGATAAAAATCGCTCGTTAGTATCGTCGCCTAGTTGAGCCATTAGCCAGATTTAATTATTGTGTTCACCAGGATAAAGCAAACACCGCGCACCTTAACGGGCCAAAGTAAAGGGCCAGGTTGCAACAATTTTCTTAGGATCAACGGGTTCAGAAGAACTGACAGAAGCCTTAAACGCGCAGATTCTCTTAAAAATCGCGGAATCCGAGCTTTTCATTGGCCTACGTCGTCGGCAGCGCAGTCGTCGCGGCAATGTTCGCATCTTCAAGCTGTTCGGCCCTCAGCTTGTCATCATGCTGAACCGTCGGCTCGTTTTTGTTGTCCATCTTGATTGGCAACTATACCCACATGGCGAGCCGCGAGCTTTTGCGTAGGGCAGAGTCTGATTCGAGATGCTTAATGACGCTTCCCTCCGAGGTTGACATTGCCCTGGAGGATGCTCATCTGGGGAGGTGGTGATCTTCTCGAGTCTATACTCTAAGCGTGTCCGTTTGAGAAAGGCACGGAAAGACTGAACGCAAACTTCCCTTTGAACACTAGATTAGCGCACTGGGAGCTCCCAGTTCCCCGCCCTTTCCACGTCGACTCGGCATCTCTCGGTAGCTTGAAGATGCTTGGGACTGCCTCCTTTGGTAGCACCGGTACGTGGAGAGCATGACTCGGAAGACTTGCATATCCGGGGTAGCACTGGAGTGTAGCGCTTTTGCGGAGGTCACACTAAAGTAGGGAGATTTGAGTGATCGCGAGAATTTCAGAAGACGAAGATAGATTACCTGGTGAACCCTCATTTAGGATAGCATATCCAGGTCGCCATCAATTAACAACGACTACTATCAGCCTAAGATCATATCGCTCCCTTGCTATCCTTGGTTCTTCACTTTCTCAACAATTTATCATTAATAAGCAGGGCGCCAGAAAAAATATTTACCATCCTGGTGTTGTTGGTTGGGAAATCGATAGCCCATTCCGGCAGTGGCTACCCTCCCGAGTCTCCGCCTCCGTCCCCGAGCTCCACATCTACCCCGGACTCCTCCGCATTTGCCTCGGACTTGGCTAAATTTCGGGCTCATGGGATAACAGAGCTGGGCGTCACCTTTGCAATGCTTCTACGGCCCTGTTTCGATAAGCGTCATATGAATGTTCCAGGAAGTAAAAGCAGCGAGAAACCAGCGACGACAAGCAACATGCCTGCAACATCAGGCTCAATAATCCAGTATTTGACGAATTCAAAAAGCTTCGATTCTCGCTCTTCTTGATGTAGAGACCTTGCTTAACGGCTCGCCTCATCTGTACTGTGAAGATGATGATTAGGGGCGCGACTACGGCCGGGATAATTTTCATGAAAGCACCATATCCCCATCGCCAAGTGCTTGTCTCGAGAAAAGCCTGGGCGGCTGCAGGTCCAGCGAAAGTGTTCGAGATGTAAGGCGTCGAAGTGAACCCAAAAAGGATCATCCGGTTCTTCAGAGTGGATGTATCGGCCATGAAGACATTGAGCACGTAGCCAATGCCATTGATACCAGTCCAAAAGAAGGTTTGCGCAGCGGCGTATGCGGCGAACCCAATCCTAGTTGCCTTCGCATCCTTTTCTTCCCACTAAATCCACCAGAGGTGACATCCTTCTCTGTACGATGGGTTGACACGGGTACAGGCCTCGGCAGAGATGGCTTAAACCGGCACACAACACTGCTTCTTCAGGCTTTCAGGAGCGTTCATTGGAATCTTAACGAGGGAGCCCGCATATCTCTGTGTATTGGATGCCTTCATGCAGGAGAGGGGAGATCAGCAGACCGGGTGGTTCCCCGGCCTTTACGCATAGTAATCAGCGATGTTTTTTGGTTCTTCGCATCAGAGACAACAGCCACATGTTATGGGAAATATCGGGTTTCATTCATGAATACACTGAAGATTCCCAGAAAAAGTTGTAATCATCGCTAATGGTGTGTACCCGTATCACTTGCAGGCTAGCGATAAAAGGAAGAGGCTTGAGCACCAAAATTGGAATCGACACTCTCTCAAGTTTCATATTCTTGGCCGTCTATCAAAAAGGTACAGGATTGTACCAAGGCTCGGAGACATATCAAATGACCGCGATCAGCGCCGTTCCTTGCAAATTACATCTTTTATTGTCTATTTTTGATGTAAATCGTCATCTGTTTACAGTTGAGTATTGTTAGATTTGGGGGCCGGCTATCTCCCTTCGCTGTGATGATAGAATTGTTACCAAGCAAAGACGTTACCAGTGTCTAAAGCTGCACGCCCAACGACAGCTCTGAGGTTCAAACCCGGCCTTCTTTTGAAACAAACATCTGATGCCATCGCTCTACCGAATTTCTAACGGTCCAAACATAGCCCTCTATATTTGTGAACGCCGTCGTATAATCTGACACAATTCCTTGGTTTTCTTGAGGCTCGTACAAACCACCATAAAACTCTGGAGACCATGGAAGGCCATGCATAGCTTGGTTTCCACACCAATTGTTCCGTCTGAGCCAGAATCTGAAGTGGTTTCGATTGTAAGAAAGCTCTAGAGCCTCGGCTTTCACTTGGTGACAGACTTCGAAAAGAGGTGATGGTGATGGTGGGTACGCTGCGGCCCATGGTAGATTGCTGACTGATTCGCAAATATTTAGCTCACATCTCACAGGCACAAGCTCGGAGAAGTCGTAGATGCGATCGCGTATCTCTCGTGGTAGTCGGAGAAAAGCACTTTGCTCCAATTCTTGAGTATATGTGCCCATCTTTGCCGATGGTGCTTTCGGTCTTCAGGCTTCACTGTTGGATTTGCGGTGTTGCAACGAACTTTTCCTTTTCTTCCTTTTCGTATCGACGAGTTCAAGAGTAACTGTAGTTTGAGTTGAAGTTACTTAGTTTAAACATTCTCCGAGACTATTGCGCTATGGGCATTTATATTTCTTTTAGATATCGAGTTTCTCATGAATGCGAATGGCCATGCCATCATAATACCGATTTGACTTATGAGAGACCAGTTTGGAGAAACATGATTTGATACAGAGTGAGTGATTTAAACCATCTTAAATCAGACTGAATTACTTTCTGAACAATATGATAAGGTAGGAGCTCCAACTACTTTGCATACATAGTCACACCAATGAAGTTTCGAACAGTATAATATCTTGCTCAGCCTATGTAAGTTTGCATCCAGAGAACAAATAGAAGCAGTTCAAAACAACTCATTTATTTTTTTGAACGAAGCCTTGTCAAATTTCGATTGCATCGTCGATGCTTCCATGCAAGTGTTGGTAAGCATTGTTTTTGCAAGCTGTCTTACAAAGGGCATGCATATTCAAGTGCTTTGCCATGAACCCTACAACAGCTTTGTGAACGATGGCCAGAGGATTCGTCCAAGGTCTAGATTAACATGGAATTTATATACTTGGAAGTGCTGTCCAAGACCAGAAGGCCTAGCAACCCCTTCAGCTTTTGATTTCGTGGACTGCCTCCGACTGAGCAACTGTCTCTGCATCATTTTCCTTCGCATCGTTGCCTAGGTGTCTGACGACCAGCCAAGCTGGATAAATCGACACGAACCATAGCCCAAAGTTAATATACGGCCCGCCAACGAGTGCGAAAATCGGGATTGCGTTGAGTCCGTAGCTGACTGCTTGCCAGGCTGACTCCGTTCCTCGAAGGAGTGCGGCCAAGCGAATGGTCTGCTGGGGGCTCTCTGAAATCTGCCCAATAATGAAAAATGCAAAGTTGTAGTTTAGCTGGAAGCCAGCGACCAAGAAGATAAAAACCCCGAAGCCTCTGCCGAAACCTGGGTCGCTCCAATCAAATATGGGCTGAGTGCGACGGTACTCGGTGACGTTGATAGTCAGCCATAGCCACCAGGCACCTTGAAGGGTCATAATGACCGCAAACGCCCAACGAGCTCTCTTTCTCAGAGCGATCTGATTCTGGTCGAGCCACAATCCGAGGAGATTGCCAGAAATGACTGCGACAATGCCAGAGAGAAGTGATCCGAGGGCACGAGCTCTAACAGAGAACCAAAGAGCGATGTATGTAAAGAAGATGGATTCAGAGTAAACGCCCTGGCCTATCCACAAGATGAGAAGCAGAAACTTTGGCGTGAGAAAGGTCTTCGTTGTGGCCTTGATCTCTTGCCATGGGTCATCGGCAATAGTCAGTTGGACTGGCTTCCCATCGGCTCGTTGAACCTTTTGTGGACGGTTCAGCAGCATCGCCACGAAGGGTCCGCAAGCTTGCAAGGCAATGAAGATGAGGTAGACCTTGTATGACACCTTGCCAGCTCCACTGCGGTCGGCGTTCAGCCCAAGATTAATGACACCGCCGAGGATCTGACCAACTCGAGTCCAAGTGAGCCAGTAAGCAATCATCCGCCCTCTGTTGTGAGGTTCGGGATAAGCAATGGCAATGGCAGCTTCGGAGCCCCAGAAAATTCCGGCTGAAACGCCACAAAAGGCAGCACCAAGGATGACGAGCCATTCGACGCCGTAACGATTGTTGAGATAAAGGCCGGCGCTATATGGAGCAAATCCAATTGTGCCAATCACCAGGGCACCCTTGATGCCGACGTACTTGACAACAGAGCTTGTAAGCCAGCATGAGATGATCATGAGGCAGAAAGTAAGCGCGTTCCCGGTGTTGACGAGGTATGGCTCTTGGGCACCACCTGCAGCATTGTCAGATACTCATGTTCATTGGACGAGGACTGTTATGCTAAGAATGAGACTTACCAGCACCCAGAGAGTTCATCGCACCCCAAAGACCGGGAGCTGCAAAACTGCACATGCCAAGAATCGTGGCATTGTAGAAGGGGGTGCGATACCACTTCACTGCCTGGACGTCAGTAGCTGAAAATAATGATGCGCCGAACTATCTTACCCTTGACTGTTCCTGACTGCTCCACGGGCTGCGCCGCATCGGAGACGCTGTCAGCCTTTTCGGCCATCGTGAACAGAGCTTTGTCTTGTCTCAAGTAGTTACAATGCCCTCGATGTGTAACCTCGAGTCACTGACTCGCTGACAGCAAAATGTTTCAAGAGAAAAGATTTGCCCAAACCAGAAGCTCCTTAGCGAAGAGGTCAGCAGCTTACAGAACCTTGCCGGGAAGAATTTATGGGAAACACCGCTCCCACGTTGCTGGGGCGATGCGCGAGGTTGCATGCAGAGCACGCAATTAAGACCCTGATTGAAGGCATCGCTTTCATCTCCGCGTTTGTCGCACCAAGAGAGTTCCAGACTTTGGGTGGATGTTGGGGACAGCCGAGGTGATTGCCGGTCACCTCCGCTGTCAACTGAAGATAACATGGTAGCAACTTACGTATGCAGGTAAAAAGCGACGAGGGTTGTGTGGATAGCTTCGATGATCTCAACTTGGCAACCATGGCGTGCTTGCAAAAATGTGCTGACTCAGCAAATTTGAGAACTTCTTGAGTAATAGTTTGGAGGAGCAGCCGAGGTGATTCATATCACAACGGAGAATATTCTACTTTGAGAGTGGTCTCAAGAGACTTAGTCGCAGACAAGAAATCCTGAGCCCCCCTGATGGAGCATGTTATGCCGATCATGTGGGAAAATGCACACCGCATGTCTACCTTGTCGGAGGTTTCTAAGCCGTGATAGGAGCCTGGAAACTAATGATGCACTGCGCCCGATTTACCATCGTCGAAAATTGAAAAGAAGCAGCGAGTCGGATAACATGGGAGTGTTATAGTGATCTGAGTTTAATCAAATGGTTTGCCGTTTGTGAGTGTCGAGTCTGTAGCGTTGCTTTCTGTTTTCTTTGCTCTTGAACTATAATGATTTTCTTCTTCTGTAATATTTGGCACATCGCTGGCTCGGTGATTCCAGAGCATGTTGATAAGCCGTCGAAAGATGGTCGCTGGTAACTCTACGTATAATGTATAGACATAGGTAGTCATCGGTAGATTCATCAAGTACTTAGACTTGGCAGCCTTGGGAATTGACCATACTTGTTTAAATCACGGGTAGAAAATTCTACTAGCGGGTGTTTGAGAGCTGTAAAGATGCTCAAGCTCCTAAAGACGCACATATTATCAATGACCCAGCTCTGATAGAAGATTTGCACTACATTGTGAAACGCTGAAGCCTGTCGCTGACAACTACATACTTGTTCAAGTAAAAGGTACAGGTTCACCACTTCCGTTGCAAAACCGTTGCCATACGTGGGTGCAATCTTTGGCGTGCTTGCCTCTTAGTAGCATTTCTCCTTGCCAAACGCTCTCCAGTGACCAAGAACGACTCCAGGGACCATTCGGGAACCTTCGCACCTTCATTGCTGTGACTTGCTCCAGAGCGTTCGTTCAGTATCATTCGATTGAGTGCGTGGCCACAGAGCCAAGCAAAGCAAATCCCTTCCTGATAAAAAGAGGCTCAAACCCACTCGCTCCCCACCGATGCAATCTTCGCGGATCTAGCTGTGATAGACTGTGGGGTACGGCCTACGAACGGTCTGGGGTCAACCGAGCCCCCCTCAATGCCGACCCAGAGGCGCTTCGTGCCACCGCTCCAGGACCTGTCATCCGAGGATTGCGGAAAGTCGATTCTCCCAAAACCCCAATTGTCGTACCCAAAGTGGCTCGGGAGAGCCCCGTTGAGATATGAGGCAGACAGGTGAAGGGGTACGATGGCCACTTCCCGGCTTTCGGTAAGCTACTGCTGCCAAGCTAGGTGTCAGCGGGCCCCATGAATGATCCCTTGTAAGACGGGGACGGGATGTGGCGTCCAAGCATCTGTTACATCTACAACGTCTTTGATTCGAGTGCTTCCTCTGGAAGTGTGTGTCTCAAAGCTGGAACGGTTGATTGATTCATCGATAGCGGAGATGCCGAAGGCCGCTGTGTTAGTGTTCAAAGTAAAACCGGGATATTGGGTAATTATCGAGCAGCGATTTCAAAGCATGGGTAATGAAGCAATACGGCCAAATCACACCTCCTTCATTTCCACCTGGAACCTCCTACTTGAGGGCTTTGACCTGGTCGATAGCGGTCTTCCACACTTGATCCTCGAAGAAGGCGTCGATCTTACCAATAACACGAATTTCTGCAGCTAGTTTTCCCTTTCCTGGAAGAGGGTTGGCCGCAAAGATCAGACCGCCCACGTGGGCGGGGCGAAACCCCGTGATCTTGGCCACTTCCGATTGCGGCAATGTCGCCTTGTCATCAGCATACTCGGAATAGACGACGATCTGATGCAACCGCCACATCTGTCTGTGGTGCAGGAGCCAGCCTGGCGAGCCCCCATCACAGCCATCCCTAGCGGCCGAGTGCTGTTATTTTCTTTGAGAAAATGCCAAGCAATGATGGTCCCTGACATCCCCGGACCTACAACGACAATGTCCGCCTCCGTTGGCAAGTGTTCAGACTGATGGTCAGCTACTCCTTCTAGAAGTTAAAGTTGCCAGTAGGATATGGTAAGATTGGCAACCGGTAAGCCGGGATCTTACCCAAGAACTCTGAAGGACGATAATAGGGAAATGGGCTATGCAATTGCGAAAAAGTGTGCCAGTACTTGGATGAGGTGTTCAAAAGCCCTGTTTGCTCATGGAAGGAGAGCTTTCATACCCGTGCTTGCAGTGAAGAATCCCCTATTTGTCACAGCCTCGCAGTCCCAGTCTTGCACGTCTCCATAGTGTTCACTAAGCAACGATGATGTTTTGTTGATTCGCTCGTCCTCGATGTTTCTCATCACCGACTTACCATAGGATTTCATCCTGCTGTTGTGCGTACGAACATCTTCGCGTTGGCATGGCCGAGAAACACTGTGACCATATCCTTGCTCTTTTGTCCAGATCGAGCAATATCCTATGCACAATCTCTTGACTGATCAGACTTTGGACTGCGATCCATGCACCGACCTCATCGCTTTGCCCCCATTCAGCCGCCCCACAACATCAACAACGGTGATACTTCCGGGAGTTGAATACACAAGTATCGCCGCGGAATTCAAAATCTTAACGTGTTTCTATGCTTCCCATGCCGGGGGCCGACAGACTTGGACACGCTGTACACATCGCTGGATCATATCGCTGGATGTAGGTACAGGAACCGCAAGACCAAGCGCATCCTTCAATCTCCAATTTCGTTTTAGCCACATAATACCTCTTTCGACAGATTGTTTCATCTTTTTATACAATATATCAGCTCCTACAAGACTAGAAAGTTGTTTATAGTCTTCAAACTTCCTTTCGTTAGCACAAATTGATTTGGGCAGTTTGAACGGAATGCAATGCTAGTAACTCATTTCATCAAAAGGAATAGAACATAGCTAAGAAATAACTCATGACCCCTGGGTAGTTCTACCAATGCCCCTTTGTCAACGATGTTCTGTGATGGGGACATGGACGAACAAAGTATAAACAGGAAGGAAGCGGCATAATAACAAAACGCAGCCATCCATTATCAAGCCGAAAACATCCAAATTTCCATCAGAATCTACTGCAAGGCGTGCCCCAATCGTTTTTGGCTCCGATTGCTCGTCCTAAAATTACAATATCTCGTTTTACAAGAAAGCAGCCTCCCTTCAAGGGTACGTAGGGGCACGCATACGCCGGTGAAGTTTCGCAAGGGAACAGGTCCTTTCATAGATCTAGTATTTAAAAAGACAATTCCTTGTATATGATTCCAGACCAAAAGAAATCCAGCCAGGGTCAGATTTACACTCACGATATTCCCTATGCATTGTTGCAAGTAAATGGCTTTTTGTGCCCGAAGAGCTAAATGAGCCATCCCGACGAGACTGGACTCATAAAAGCTTTGAGTATGCCCTCCCTCTATGAATCTTTTCATGAAATCCAGCCTCAAAGTCTCGAGTTGTCAAACACACTTTGGAATTACCACAGCGCAACCGCAGTCATGAAGTCATCCATCATCATCGCCTTCTTGTCCATCTGCCTTTTCACAACTCACATTGCCGCCTTAGACCGAGAATGCCCCCTCGAGTCTGATTGCATGCAAAAACTTTGTAAAAATTTCAACTACATAGGAGGGAAGGAATGGGACCCATTTTATCTCGTTGCTGACTGTAAGAATAATCGAGGGACCTACGTCCACACCAAGCTTAATCTCAAGAACTGCATCGCCAACTGGGATGGCCGGCTGGAATGGACGCCAAGGTATGATTCCTTCAGACTTCTGTTTGGACCGAAGTTGTCCATCTCCCATCCTTCAGATGATAAAAATGGCGAGCTGACAATGGTACTTCTCATAGAGGCGGTTTCCAGTGTGGAGACTGCGGCGTCTTTCACAACAGTCCAGACGCATTTGTCGGTCTGAGGTGCGAAGAATGCAAGCCACTGAGATTTTTCCCCGAGGGTTACAAGTGGTCTTACATCAATCTCTGTGAGAAACTGGGTGCATGCGTCGCGATTATTACCTAGCTGACCGTAGTGCTCTAGCTCAGGGCATCTGGGTCAACAAGGACGGCGCTCTCAGCTGCTACGACATGACGGGCGAGTGGCACAATTAATTCAAGAACGAATGTGGAGATTCCGGATAAAGCACTTCTGATTGAGGCTTTTGGGATAATTGGAAACGGCACATCAAGGATAGGGGGTTCATATGCTGGTCCGCAGATGGTTGGAGCTTTGCATTCTCAGTAAACTGTGTGCATTACTCACACGAGTTCATATTTAACCATCGGCTTTCTATTCAGACATAGTCTAGAGCTGATTGACTGTCAATATCTGTTTCAGAGAATGTTGAGTAAGTGTTCCGGAAGCGATGTTGATGGTTTGAGCGAACATGTCACAAACACAGATTTAAACAGTCCGGCGAGCTACCCATGTAGCCTGTTACCAAGGTCGAAGAGCAATGCTTCACCTTGAGATGAACTCCTTCGTAACCTTCCAATTCGCAGCCCCGGCCTCCTCTGGATCCATAAATATCGTCACCCAGCTACCTCGTCTCTGCTCATTGTCAATCAGCGCGTTCTTGATTCTCGAGTGTTCGGGCAGGCCAAAGGGCGGCTCGAGCCGATAGGCGCCAAAATTGCCGATGCTTCCCGAGGATGGCGTGGATCCGGTGGACACAGATCCGGGTGTCAAGTTCTTATCAAGCATCAGATCGTTGACAAGAATCCTTGTTCTCTCGTACTCCTCATTTTGTTGCGAATTCGTGAGTTTGGGAATTTGCGGATACTGAAAGCGAGGCACCGGGTAATCACACCCCATCCCGGATTCTATCTCTGCCGGGAAGAGGCCAGTCGGCACTCCATCAGACCCCTCCCAAGATGCTGTATCCCATCCGGCTGTAATATCAAACGCCTCCTCTCTATACCGAGCTGCCTCCTCCTCGATGCTTATGCAGCGCTTGCCGATCTCGGCCAACATCTGGGCGTCCCATAGGTTCTCCCTCCGGTTCGTCACGGCATCTTGTTTGAGCATAGTAACGGCCGTTCGCCGCAGCATCGGGTGTCGGCATTTGATGCTGACATAGTACAGCGGCGGGATGACCTCGGTGTCGAAGACAAACTTGGGTATCGACCTGGCAGCCTCGGACGGGTCACGGGCTGCCGCCTTGCGTGTAGCCTGTACAAAGTCCGCCGCGTTGCTGACAATGGACGCAAAGGCCGTCACGTGCGTATCAAATGCAATCTCCTTGTGGTCCATGGCTGTGCTGATGGCGATCCTGGCTGCGTGGTAATACACCATGCAGAGCTTCCCTTTGCTGAACGTTTCGTCGGGGCCGGTGGCGGAGATGACGACAAAGGCAATGTGCCATCGTGATAGCCTCGCGAGGAAGTCGTCTTGCTCGTGAGCCAAGTCCAGTAGTGTCGGGTCGTCTGGCTGGCAGGAGTATACGGCCCTCTTTGCTTGCGCCGTGAATCTCAAGCCGTCATCGATCAGCTCGTACAAGGCCACTTCGGCCTCGTCTATGGTGGCAAAGTATAGATTTGTCGCGGGGCTCGATTGAAGGGTGGCAGGTATAGCGGCGGGGAAGCTCCCAAAGAGGAAGGATGCGAGGCCCAGTCGACTATAGATGGGCACGAAATGTTTCTTGATCATGTCCACACCGGCAGAGGGCTCAAGTTGCGAGAGAATAGTGCGGCCTTGGTTAATGTGCAACTGGGATGCGCCTTCATCGCCGAGCATGAACTCAATGCATATAAACAGCAGACATGCCAGCAGCGGCACCGTGGCTGGCGATGAGTCTGTTGGTTTCCACTCCTGAAGACACTTCAAGGCCTTGCCGTATTGCTCCGCTGCAAAAGTATTGGTGATCACACGAGGGCCGTTTGCTTCTTCAGTATTTGAATCAGAATCTCGAGGCAGCGCGAGCGCTTCATGCAGACTGCTGATGGCAAGGACCGCATGCCGGATGGCAGGCTCGGCATGACAAAAGTGCGGCACCAGTTTCTTCCACAGGGTCGATGCCACTCCGTCGCTGAAGATGGATGGGGCGGAGAAGTTGCGGTAGAAGTCAAAGGCGCGCTGTTCCCTGGAGCCGCCGGCCCAGTCAGCAAAGATTGAGACTGCCGGGCTTAAGCGTGAGTTGCTGTCGTCGGAACCGGGACTGCCATCTATACTGCTCCCCTGCTTGGGAGCCGGCAAGTAGCCGTCACATTTCCGGCCTGTTTTGGTGCATCGAAGACATGCGGGTTTGGTCTCGTCGCATTTGACTTTCCGGATCCTAGATGCCGAACGTACGGGATTAGCAAGAAAGGTGGAGAGTAGTGAGATGAAGTGAATCGAAGACATGACGAGGCGGGAGATGGGATGGCAGATGTAGTGATGAGATTGATAGGGAGGCTCGGACTCAACTTGCAGGTCACACATCCAGTCCGAACTTTCTTGGTGCCCTTCCGGCCCGAGGGGACCTGCAATGACGCCGGCGGCGCGCTTGCTGGGTCAGTCATTTGCGGGTCGTCTAGCGTGCCCATGATGCCGAGCTCCCGTAAGGCAAGGTAGGGTTGAACAAGTGGATAGGATGCCTCTGGGCTTGTTCCAGGCTGTTGGGACGTGTTTGGGCCTTTGGTATTGGCCCCTCCCGGGTATTTTGGTAGTTGGGTCAAGTAATGTCAGGGCTGGATCCGAGGTGTCAAGTCCGAGGGAAGCAATCACGACCAAGGGTCCCTTTAAGTCTGTTGTGGTGAGATGTGCGACTTTTGTCCTCTGTACCGCATGAAGCAGTCTCTGCCCACCATGCAGCGAGCCAGACCTACAGCGAACAATGATAAGCGGTAAAATCCTCTCTGTCGAGTTGTCGAGTTGCTAAAAGGGAGGTTCCCGCCCAAGCCGGTGTAGACGCGGATCGAATACGACTCAGGTACTCTGTATCTGTACGGAGTAGAGCCAGGCCTCATAATTTGTAGAGATAATCCCGCGGGACTTCCAGCAATCATCGAATGAGGGCGCAGAGAATGTCTCTGCCTGGAGGTACGGTGACGGTCGCGACATGGGGACGGCGGATACAATCATACAAATCGAGGATGGGCAAGGTGAGATGGTCTACCGTCTTGGTAATCCGGATAGTCTGGGTACTCTGCTTAGTGTCCTTGTCAGCCCTGTCACTGGCCCAGCCGCATGGCAGCCAGCCAAGCAGCGTCCCATCGTGGCACGCGTGGTGATGTGCGCATGGGAGGAAGCGGCTCAGCCCAGAATTCCAGACTGCAGCTGCCCCGTTGAGGTGCAACTTGTGCCACACCCGCGCATAAGGTACTGAGAAGGAGCAGGGCAGCAGCAAGGCAGGAGCAGTGCGCACCTGAGGGCCTCAGGACGGGGCAGTGGTGCGAAGCGTCGGTGATTCGTCCCAGATCTCGGACTAGATTCCCGAGCAGACCAATCGCTGATTCGTAGTGGGGCTCCGAGTCGGCTCCCGCAGAATCCCTCTCGGTTCAGCGGTTCGGGGGCGGCGCCCGTTGATCCCGTTCCCAACGGATGAGGTAGTAGGTATCTCACCTTGTTTCTCACGCAACACCGAGTACCTTACCCATCGCCATCCCAGATGACTTCACGACAACATTCCCACGCCCAGTCATTTCATCATACATATCGTCACCAGCAAAGACCGGCCAGGCCACCACCTGACTGGCTCTGTTCCTTGCTGCCTTGACGCGGTCCCCATTCTTCAGCCCAGATCCAGATGAACGGCTCTTTTCCTGGTCTCTTGGTACTTACGGCCTTGTTGCCGCCTCTCTATTCTCCCGTCATCCCAGCTCTCTGACTCGCGGCAGGGGTTTGTACTCTTCCTCTTCCGGTTGGGAAGCTGGTGGCTGAGCCCAGGCTGCACAGAACAACATTAACCTTAATTTGACCAGAGCCATGCCATACCATGCCATATAAGCTGGCGCCTCCTCCCCTCTAGTGTCTTGCAGGATGAGCGGACAGATGCTATGGCCCTGATCGTCTGTCAGACGAGCCCCGATTGGTGATGCCGGACTTTGAGAGGTCATGTCCCGAGCTTTAGCTACGAAGTTATAGCTGCAACTTCATGTCGCGTACCTGTGGCGGACTTTTCACCCCAGTGTCAGACCTAGAAATAGCCTCCTCAAACGTACCCACCAAGGAGGAATCGGGACTTCTTCTTGTATTGCAGAAATGACATAATTTGAGTTCTGTTGTGCCACTTGAGTTGTATTTCTTTCAATCAAATAGCTCTAGGTCAACGCCAATCTTTCATGACTTCGTTCTCCTCTTTGACGACCCATCTAATTTCTTCATCTGCATCGATTTTCCTCGTCATATCGGTGATTCAGGACATCCCAAGATGGTCTCCAGAATCTCCCTTCTTGCTATCGCGGCAGCCTCCCTCATCACCGGCTCTCAGGCCAACCCTTGTCCACCACTAGGACCGACCTTGCCATCCACCAAAACGCCAAGCAACTCAACAATTGTCCAACAAACCATTCTGAAGATTCAGGAAGGGCTCGTCAACTTCACCTCGGCCCTCAACTACACCGCGATTTCCATTGGCGCAAGGTCCATACACGAGGACGCGCTCCTCGTCGATTGGCACTATACGCCTCCTGTCGCAGACAATCGCAGCGTTGCAAAAGTCGACACCGACACCTTATACCGCGGCGGAAGCATCACCAAACTATTCACGACCCTCACGGCCCTGAAGAACTCGCAAATCAAGGGGACCGATCTCGTCACCAAGTACCTCCCGCAACTCAAGACCGAGGCCGTGAAAAATGAGGGCCAGCTCAACTTCATCCCTTGGGACAACATCACCATAGAGGACCTAGCTTCCCATGTTTCCGGACTAGGTGGTGACAGTAGGTTGCTCTTTATAACCGCATCCCAACTCCGCTTATAATTTCAAGTTGCCACTGACCTCGCCATCTTCCCGGGTGCCTGGGCGTCCATGGGCCTTCCGCCCGTTTCCAACGATACCAAGCCGACCTGCTCCGGCCTCCTTGGCACCAAGCCCTGCTCCGGAAAAGGTACAACATTATCCCCATCTGTACGATACCACGGCAAACCCCTGACAGCATACAGACCTTCTCCAAGCACTCAACCAAAAACCGCTTGTCTTCAGCCCACACACCACCCCTGTCTACTCCAACATCGGCATCGCCCTTCTCGCCCTCATAGTTGAAGCAGCATCCAACCAAACATACGAAACCTTACTCACCGAGACAATTCTCAAGCCTCTCGGCCTGACCATGACCTCCATCTCCACGCCAGCAAAGGGCTTGGGCTTCATCCCCCTCCAGGAACCAACATGGGGCGGTGATCTCGGCGCGTATGCCTCCGCCGGCGGCATCTACACAAACACCCGCGACATGCTCGCCTTCGGCACCTCAATCCTGTCCGACAAGACCGGCATCGACACGGGCTCCTGGCTGAAGCCCCGGGCCTTCACCTCCTCGCGCGGCTACTCCATCGGCGCACCCTGGGAGATCTGGACCACCTCTACACTCCTCGACTCGGGCGTGCCCATCAGCATCTACACCAAGTCCGGCGACCTTGGCCTGTACACCAACGTCCTCCTCCTTATCCCCGACTACGATCTCGTCGTATCAATCCTCACCGCCGGCGCTGAAGCCGCGGGCACTTTTCAGTTTCCATCCCTGGTCATCTCCCCCGTCATTCAAGCCCTCATCCCGGCCCTGGAGAAGGCAAACAAGGAATACGCCGCCACGTCCTTTGCAGGGGACTACACCGACGAGGAGACCAACTCGACCCTTACACTAGCCATCGATGACGGCCCAGGTTTGTCACTGACAAACTACATGGTCCGTGGTTTTGACGTACTCTCTCATATCCCCAGCTACGGCGTCGGCTCCAAGAACCAGGCTTTCAACGTCAGCGGCAGAATCTATCCCACCAACATCAGGGTGGGCGACCAGTGGTCGTGGCGAGCGGTGTACAAGAATCACGACGAGCCGGATATCGGCGACAGAATCTTGTACCCCGACGGCGATTGCCAGACATGGGGTTTGATTGATCGCAAGACCTACAATTACCTTGCTTTGGACGATTTTACAGTCGCGGTCGCAGAGGATGGGTCGGCCAGGAGCATCTCTCCACGACCGTTCGGCGTCACCCTGAGGAAGGTGTAGATCCTAGGCCTTGGACCACCCTGGTAATAACCTACACACGAGAGAACATTGTAGGGGATTAGGGCTTTCTTGAATCTTTGCTTGTACAGACCATGCACATCACTTAGACTTGAATTGATGGTTTGAATTACCCGAAATTTTCTGTCTACCAAGACGCCTTGCCATGATAACTCGAGAAACAAAAAGAGGCCGCGTGCAAAGTCCAAAATATACTGATAAGCCCTTAGCCCATGACCTGGTATACACTCACAAGACCAAAAGAATCGCCTGACAACATGCCAGGAAAGTTCATCGCACATCGAAGAGAAATACCGCCAACGCCGCCGCGGCCGCTCAAATAAGCGAAACCCTTCCCACAAGCCTAACGACTTCATATCCTTGTGAAAGCCCTTTGCTCACCACGAGAGCACCATCGCCCACCAAAAGCTGGACAACATTGGGCTCACCAGAAGCTGCACCATCCTATGTAGTGCTGGCAAAGGTTTTCCAGCTTTGTCGCCTCCGTGATGAGCTTATTGACCTGGTTGATTACATCAAGCTCCTCATTCGGCTTGAAGTCTTTGCCAGTCAACTTCTGAGAGACGCGGTCTAGCACCTCAACGGCCCGAGCATTCTGGATCTCGGTAGGGTCAGGTCCGTTGTTGCCATTAACAACGCTGCCCTCGTGAGCCATTGATGAGTTCGTTCTCGATCGGGAACGCGCGACG
Source organism: Colletotrichum orchidophilum (assembly GCF_001831195.1). NCBI lineage: Eukaryota > Fungi > Ascomycota > Sordariomycetes > Glomerellales > Glomerellaceae > Colletotrichum > Colletotrichum orchidophilum. Next base: position 94,603 of record NW_019172990.1, on the reverse strand, counting down.
GCTCCCCCGGGCATACCGGGATCTCCCGTGGCAAGCAGCTCCGATGGTGCCACGTCTGCGTCGAGGACTGAAGGACGACGGGCTCTGGCAGCTTGTGGGCCAGCGAGTGACGTCTCGCGTTCGGATCGGAAATTTGGCCCCGCCGGGCTGGCAGCATTCGTAAGGCGCCAGGTCAGGAGAGGATCGTGAATGAACTAAGAGGCGATTAGTCTTACCAAGTGGACACAAGGACTCGGAGTAAGGACTTACCGCTTCCAAGACAGCCATCACGCTGTCCTTGTTGTCTCTTAGTACTCTCATGACATGCTCGCAGGTAATACGGAAGCTTCCCTCGATGTTGCTGACTTCCATGGCGTAGGTGAGCATGCGGGTCAGTCGGAACGGCACACGCTCTGGGTACTTCTCGCGTTTCATAGCCACTTCGAAGCAGTCGCCAAAGTCGATGTGGATAATCTTGCCCGTCACACGATCGAGCATGAGGTTAGACGGATGACGATCACCAAGACCTAGAATGTATCCAACCATCGACATGACGCCCAAAGAGCGTGTGTAGTTGGTGCGGCGCTCCAGCCAAGCCTCTGAACTCTTGCTCTTGAGCCACAGCACACGATAGAGATCCTGACCCGTCGTGTTGTCAAGTGCATAGCCAAAGACTTCAACCTTCTGCATGAGCGTGAGATTGTCATAGTCGGGAGCCATCTGGAGCATGATGCGATGCTCAATATTAAGGAGAATCTTTCTGCTCTCACGGTATTCCCTAATTAGCACGTGGAGAGTGTCACTGTTGGGTACCCATCCCAGCAGACCGGAGTTTTGTGAGAGCGGAATGGCCGGGTACCGTTGGATGTTGAGATGGCGTTTGTAACATTCCGAATCATTCGCCAACAAGGTGTTGCACAAACCGAACAACTGCATAACTCGTTCGTCTTGGCGGATATCCTCGTGGCCCTTGAGCAAAAAGGCGTATGACACACCGTCGCTACCGCTGATGTTGAGCTTGCGAGGCCGCTGCTTACTGTTGATAACAGTGAACGTGCCCTCAAACTCCATGATGCGGACAATGGGCTGGCCACTGCGGTAAGTGCCAGGCACAGCGAGATCAAGATCCTTGGCGGCTAATAGCTTGGGTGAGCAGTAGGGCAGCTCCAATGTGGTAAGCTGGGGCAGTTGTCGTGAGATGCGCCTGAAGACTTGATAGTAGAGATCCCAAGCTTGATTGAGATCATTGACGTCTCTGCTGGCTTCGTACTGACGGCACCATTCGCGAGCCTCCGTGAGATCTCTGCCAAAGGCTTGTGTGAAGGAGATCTCACGAAGAGTCTCTGGGCCGCGCTCGAGTTGATCGTGCAGCGGCTCAAGAGTAGCAAACATGCCTTCGATGTTGTGGTCACCAAAGTACAGTCGCGAAGCTTCCTCGAGACCCTCATGCCATTGTTCATGCCAAAGAACCGCGACCCTGATAAGCTCGTGGCTGACAATGTCGGCCTGGGAAACGAGGTTGGCGCTGTGTTGACGCATACTATCCATAATCTGAGCAGCGGACCTCGAACGACGGGTGTTCTGCGAGGACTTCATCGCTACTGTCAACGGGTAGACCAGTGCCTGCGGATGAGCCCTACCAACATCCGCAAGGAGGCTGTGAATCGACTGCTGCACGCGGCGCGTCGGCTGGTTGATTCGAGCGATGAGTTGGGGAATGACTTCCAGCCAGGTATCGACGCTGACGTTGGTGAATCCTTCAGTAACGGCCGCGTTAACGTCGGCACTGGCACCATGCGTGAACCATAACGTCAAAAGGCGAAGTGTATCTTGCAGAGAGCTTCCCGCAGACAGGGCGATTGACTTGAAGAAGCCTCTGACAGCCGGAACCACATGCTCAACAACCATGTGATCGGTCCTCTCGCCTCGGGTAGACAAGGCCTGGACGATCTCAAAGTTGGCCAGAGCCCAAGCGTGCCAAGCTTTGTACCAGCGCGGGTTGTACTTGGTGGCTTGCGAGTACGAAGTCAAGATATCCTGAACGTGCTCGTACTGCCAATTCTCTTTGTTCAGGTCAATGAGCCATTCACCCTGGCGCAGGTAGCACTTGGCCAACAGCACAGTCTGGTCATAGAGCGCCTTCTGTGTCTGAGGGTTCATCAGGCTTGGGTCGATTTGATGTGGGAATCCGTAATCACTCGACAGATCCATTCCGTTGGGAGCTTGAGCCGTGAGGTGAGCCTTGGTCGCCTCGTAGCGGTGCGCCGAGTCGTTTGTAAACTTGCGCAGGCAGTAGAGGGTGCGCTCGGAAATGCCAGAGGTGCGGAATGCGGGCTGCTGGCCGACCTCCCACTCGTACTTGAGCATGGCATAAATAACCTGTGATGGGATGTTCCGCGGCATGGCAGCGTTCGGCTGCTGCCTTTCGTTCCAATAAGGAATCAATGTTTCCAGAGGCGCCTCAACACCAATGATCGACTTGAGAGACTTCTCAGCGAGGCCCATGCGACCGGACTTGCGGCAAAGGTTGGCAAACTTGATCCACATGTGCATGTTCTCTGTCGGCGTAATGACCAGGTTGCGGAGACGGAGCATCCTTTGCCAAACCTCTACATTGCGCTGACATCCCTTGAGTCTCGTCTCCCAGGTGCGCCGCATTGTCGCCTTCTTTTTGTCGTCCGTTTGCTTGTAGACGATGAGCTCTTCAAGCTCCGCTAGCATCTGGACTCTGACCACGACCTGATACGCTCGATTGTACGACTCACTAACCAGCGCACTAAGTTCAGTATCGAGGCCTTCTCGAGCTTGCTGCACGCAATTGACAGCTTCCCTAAACTGGTTGCGGTGCAGAGCAAGAATGGCACCAAAGAAGGAACGATCGGTCGAATATCGCTTCATGGACTGCAAATAATTGTCCATAGAATCCCACTTGCAGAGGCCCCACGCAGCGGCCGTTGCCAAAGGAGCGATCAGGCGCTGAACGTCGGGCGAAGAGTTGGCCCAAGTTGTGCCGGCAATACCAGCAAGGGCTTCCCACTCGCCGAGAGCGTGTAAGCATCGCATCTTGCCCATGATGATCTCAACAGGGACAGGCTTGTCTTCCGGAACCTCCGACTCGCGCTTCGAGTAGAAAGCAAGGGCCTCCTCCCACCTCTCCAGCTTCTCAAACCACGTCTCTCTAAGTTGAATTCCCTCTTTGTAAAGCTGTGCTTTACGGAGAATACCGATGGCTGCGTCGGACTGCTGAAGTTGGTTGTTGATCACGATAAGAGCTTCAACCGCACCACTGCTCTGATCCTGCAAGAACTCCAACTCTTTGTAATGAAGGGCCTTGGCGTAGGCGTGGCAACGAGCAGCCTCACGACCAAGAACCCTAATGTCGATGGGCAGGGCCTTATCGTCGTGTTCCATAAACTCGGCGAGGTTGAGCAGCAGGCCAAGCAGATCGGGGGGTACGTTCTCGGACTTGATGGCGCTCTCGATATTTTGAATAAGCTCGTCTTGAAACTGTTCGTACAGCTCGCTCCAGCAGGACACGAAGGCGGAGTTGAATAGCTCGCGGGCCAACGGAAGATATGAGCTGGCAAGGGCGGCACACGCACGAAGCGCGTGGTTGGGAGATTCGGTGAGCAAGGTCGTGGAGAATCTACGAAGCCATTCCTGCCAATCCTCCTTGGTTGACTTACCCTTCGTATCCCACGCCTGCTTGAGATGAATGGCATTCATCTCCAACTTCTTTGCACCCAAGTCCGCAAAGGCTGCTTGATCGTCAACCCTGTCGACAAATCGGTCGCCGCCGCCGAGATCTTGAGGCAGTACCTCGCCTTTTTGGAGCTTGTTGACAAGAAGGTCATAGTTCTGGTGCTGGATCTGGTGCAGCGCGAGAACCTTGTTGACAGTGCCCATGAAGTGAAGATAGTCTTTTCCGAGCTGCTGGATCAAGGCGCAGAGCGTGTCCAGAGCTGCAACTCGTAAGGCGATGTCTCCGCTGCCAAGGATTCGGGTGAGGGGGTGTATGATCTTCGCAGCATAATCGTTCAAGTTGACCTGATACGTAATCTTGCCAATCGTCTCGATCGCCTGCTTTCTCAACGGAGGGGGCTGCCCTTGCTTCTCGAACGTCCTGACAATAACAGGAATTATCAAGTGCATGTACTCCTCGGCGCTGGATCCGAATACGAGAAATGCGTGAAGAACTTTTTCAGAAGGCATGCGCCGTGTTGTGGTGTCCTTCTCAAGCACGCCAAGCATGAGAGGTAGCAAACCCGCAAGGTAAATCTTGAATTCGCCCTCCAAAGACCGAGAGATGGCCTCCACCAGGCTCATGATGGTCGACTGCAGGTTGGTGGTGGTGTTCCAGAATTCCTGGCAAATCTCGACGATCTCAGGCAAGAAGTTGCGGATGTGCTGTCGGACGATGGATACCAGAGTAGCCAGCTGGCTGAAGTACGAATCAAGGCGCGTCTTATCCGCGGCGCGAATGACGCCCAGGAAAGCTGGAATGATTCGATCAAGGAAGGATACGCACTCCAAGCCAAGGGTTCGGAAGATGTTCATGATTGCCTCAATGACAGATGCATGATGACTTGAGAGGGAGGTGTCTTTGAGAATCTGCAGAAGCGCGTTGATGACGACTGTCGGAAAGTACTCCTTGCTAGATGGGGTGAGGCCAGTCATCATTAGTGAGATATCCGTCATTTGCGTCGTCTCAACACGCCTCTGGGCATCTGGCCGACGCTGCTCCACCTGCTGGTACTTGTAGGGATCCAAAGCTCCCAGGATGCCCATCAGCTTGATGGTTTCTTGTCGCAGAGGGCCACGTTGGCCTTCTGTGCGAATGATACCCTGGAGAAGCTCCAGGAGCTGCGGATATTCTAGATAAGGCTCAATGACATAGCCCGAGTTGCTGGCCAGCTGGCCCAGGGCGTGCAATGCAGCCTCGCGCTTGTTGTTCGAGCTCTGATCTTGTAGGGCTTCAATGATGAGGGGCATCAGCTTGCCCTTGTACGGCAACACTTCCTCTCCTCCAACAGTCGCAAGCTCGCCAATGGCCCTGAGGATTGTCGCAGCCACAGCTGCGCTGGGGTCGTTGGCCTTGGGCAATAGGACGGACATCATTGGGTCGACATATGGCTTGACCAGTGATTGAGCGTTTTGGACCAATAAGCTGAGGAGCTTAGCACTCTCCTCCTTGTTTCTCGAGACATCAGAGAACTCGAGTTCAGTAAGAAGCTGGATGAGGGTCTTGCGCAAAGAGGGGATGACGTATGCCGGATTGTATCGGGCAAGACGACCAATGATAGAGATCGCAACCTCTCTAATGGCAAAAACTTCATCGTTGAGGGCAAAGAACAAGGTGCGGATGTTCTCTGCCTTGGCCAGATGCCTATCAAAACGCTCATCGAGGGCGGCAAGGACTGTCCGTCTAATATTCGGCTCAGGGTCGGATACGCCCACAGTAAGCAATCTCTCTATAACATCGCCAACAACTTGAAGTGCATGGTAACTGGTCTGGTTGACAATGGGATCACGCACGTAAAGCTGGCAGCAAGTCAGAGCTGCAGCTTCTCTCGTCTCTGGATCTTCATCCTCGACATACTTCACAGCAACATCACGGACAAACTCGTTGAGTACATGTCCTGTGAAGTCAAAGCTGCCGAGGGTGTTGAGTGCAAGCTTGACCTCGGCTTTTCGATGCTCGTAGGCCAGAGGATCTTTTGAATCCTTTGGCACAGCGGGCACAGCTGTAAGGGTGTTTGGGTGTGGGGCTCCCAGGGGTTTGAAAGGTTCTCCACAAAGGACCATGCTGAGCATATCGAGCAATCGGTTCTGGATGGTATCCTTGGCCGGCGGGATGTAGAAAGCCATATCGACGAGGGCCTGTGTCAGTTTTGGTGTCAGGTCGCACTCGAAGATGGGGTCGAGGAGAGCCTCCATGTATTTGCTGAGCGTCTGGCCAACGGCAACGGCGAGGCGACTTATGCACTCGAAGACTGCGTCTACCGAGCCTCTCTTGCGAGCTGCCAAGCTGAGCCCTTCTCTGACGTGGGTCATAACACCGTCAAGATACGGAGCGATGGCGCTTTTGACCGAATTCGCGATGTTGCCGATAGCAAGAAACGCGTCGTTCCTCTCCTTGTCCTTTTTCAGCATACCGGAGAGGTACACCATGAACTTGTGGAGGTAACTGCGGTCAAACTCTGCGGGAGAGTAGCTCGCAAGGTCGGGGATGAGAAGGACAACGGTCTTCCGGATCGTGACGTCGCGGTGGTCCTTGTAGCGCAGGACAATTTCGCAGGCTTCAGGGTAGTGGTCCTGCATGAACATGCCGCCTTGTTCTAGGAGCTCCTTCAACATAAGAAGAGAGGCGTGGATGTACTCGACGGTGCCGTGCTGCAGCCCGCGCATAAGTTCGGCGTAGGCCTTCTCCATCCACGTCTGCTTGAGTTCCTGGTCTCGCTCTCTAATGATCCGGAAACATGCGGCGACGGTTTCTGCGGAGGTGGCGCGGATGAGATGGCGGTTGTCTCTCAAGCTGTTCCAGATGAGATCCAATACCAAACCCACGTAGTTGTACATGAGTGTAGGCGCTTGCCTGGCCAATTCGCGCAAGACGAGAGCGGCACTGTATCGGCGTTCCTCGACTCTTTCGCTCTGCAGCCATTCGAGGGCCATTTGGGTTTCGGACTCGACCAGCTCGCTTATCATAGAACCGCCTGGTCGGCACATTTTTCCCAGAGCAATCGCCGCGGCCTGCATGGGGTTGATGTCTTTCCCGCGCAAGATGGTTTTGAGGTTCTGATTGAAGCGAGCAAACATTTTCGTCGACTGCTCGGAGACTTCAATGTCGACGAGGGCATCGAGGGCGTAGACGCCGCCCAGGCGTTCGGAGGAGTCATTTCCGTGAGAGATGAGCTGTGTGATCTTGTTGTTGACCTGGCCATAGATGGTGTTGAATTGGTCGAGGGGGAGGTCTGCAAAGGTGGGCTGTCAGCATGCTGTTGCGCAAAGGGTATGGTGCCCAGGGCGATGGATGGCTTACCCCGATGACAGACCAGCACCAGCTCTCTAAGCTGCAGCGCTGCTCGTTTCCTGACGTCGTCTGAGGACCTTGAAGTTGGTTAGAAGCTGCGCAACGGGGCTCATGGCTAGGCGTCCAAGATGGGAGAAGGGAAGATACCGAGACCTCAAGTCCCTGACAAGATTGTCAAGTCGCTCGAGAGCGATCTGCTGTTGGGTCGCCATGGCTCACTGGCTGGCGCACCCGAGCGTTCGAGTATCAGAATTAGAGAAACATCGACTGGGTATAGGAGGAGTCGGATCGTTTCGAGGATATCCAGGGGTGCCGAGTTCTGCGATCGTGGTTTGGTATTCGTTGGTAGTTGTGATTACCGAGGAGTCGCGCAATGGTACACAAGGAGGGAATTGTCAATGTGACAGCGGCACCAAAGCTCACCGCTCCTTTTGATTCAGAGTCGTAAAGGAGAAGAAGAAGAAAGGCAGTGTGGCGGCACGAACAAAAGGTGCCCTGTGATGAAGGAGGTCGTTGGGATGGAAGTGACGATGTTCAGAGGATGGATTGACCAAGCCAGGGCAGTAGTCTGCAGTGACGGAAAGTGCGACACAGGAATGGAGGGTCAACCGTCAACCATGGGAGCAACGGCACAAAAACGGAAGGTACCTTGTTGCACGGTACCCACACTGTACGGTTGTCGCCATAAAATGGCCTTAGTCCACAGTGACTCGCACTGTTCAACCAGTCTCAACCCCACTGTGGCACCTCATTCCTAAACCACCTCACTGAAGAGAGCTTCAGCGGCTGCAGCCTGCAATGGGGGGATGGGTGGGCGTCTCTCGGCCAGCTGACCTCTCAGAAGGTGCTACACACCCCTGCAGCTCTTCAGTCTCGAGGTCGGGTACCTCAAGGTAAGGTAGGTACCTAGGTACCTTGCTCCGTAGGCCCCTCCTTATCTTATCGTTCCAGCAAGTGAAATGCGCAACCAGGCGTTTTCTGTCACGTCTTCCTCCATCGAGACACTACCTCATAACGTAACATTACGACTCGCCAACATCTACCGCAAAAAGCAAACCGCAAGACCCAGGCAGTAAAAACACTTTTCTTAGGATCGCGGTCACTGCGGTACTCGGCATTGACAGAACCTTGTCCAACCCATACCAATCTTCCACTCCATCATACCACCTCGCTCGCTCAATCTTCGCCATGGGTAACGATGGAGGATCCATCCCCAAACGCCGCGAGCTGGTCAAGGAATCCGCCCGCGCCCTCACAGTCAGCGAGCTAAAGGCAAACGCTCTCGAGTCCCTTGGCCACGCGTGGAGCAACGATCCTTTGTCAAATCAGCCACTCGACAAGGAAAATGTCGTGTCAGATTGGCGCGGCCGTCTATACAACTACGAATCTATTCTCCAAGGCCTCATGCCATCCAACGACAGCACCGACTCGCCACCGTCCAACCCCGAATCCCAAGAACTCACATTTACGTCTACCGGTATCAAGTCATTGCGCGATATTGTCAAGCTCAAGTTCCACAAGCATACACCACCAGGCACCAAGAAGGATACCTGGGTCTGCCCTATTTCTCTCAAGGAGCTTGGCCCCCAAGTCAAGTCCGTCTATCTGGTACCATGCGGTCATGTATTTGCCGAGGTTGCTATCAAAGAGATTCAAGAGTCAGCATGTCCCGAGTGCAGTGAGGAGTTTGAAAGCGAGAACGTGGTGCCGATCCTGCCAACCGAGGAGCGAGAACTCAGGAAACTGGTGCAAAGGATGGACGATTTGACCGCTGCTGGCTTTACACACGGCTTGAAGAAGGATAAAAAGGCTGGAGGCAAAAAGAAGCGCAAAGCAGAAGATGATGCCAAGCAAGATGGAAATGGCCAAATGCTCGAGAAGAGGAGAGCTACAGATGATGTCAAGGCTGCAAGGAAGGAGAGCAAGAAGAGCAACATTAACAATGCCATGGCTGCATCATTAACGGCAAAGGTCTTGGCTGAACAAGAGGAGCTCAGCCGGCGGAGGAAGTTGGCATCGTCGAAAAGTTGATTTTGTGTCAGCCGGCAGACGTCAAGTTGTAACTCGAATGACCAAATGAAAATGATACCCCCGGTTGCTATTCCAAGTTCCCACATCTTGGGCAATCTTGAGAGCACCATTTGCAAGTACTGAAACACGTTTTGGCCATTCCTAATGCATCCTTTCTACTCGGTCGAAGACAGACGAACCTGACGCCAAGCTAAGCAGACCCAATGCTGAATTCTTCATAGACACCCATGGCGTGCCGCTGCCGCCTTTATAGCTCATCCTTGCCCTTGGGTACAGGAGGCTCAAGCTCGTCGCAGGCGGCGGGAGTGCCCACCTCCATCTTATAGACGCATTTCTCCGACTCTGAGACCTTCCACAACTCCTCCGTCTCACTGCAGGCCAGCCAGACGTCGGTACGTCTCTGAGGACCATTCCAGCAACCCTGGCCATTCTCGTACCGCAGGACCATACGAAGACCTTTGCCGAGACTCTTGCCATCAATACGCTCCTCGTCATCTGCCATCTCCTTGTCGATGCGGACGAAGTTTCCCATGTTAGTGTGGCCGCCGCCCTTCTTCGACTTCTGGTTGGTCTTGTCCATCCAGCAGAGCTCATACTCGTACTCGCCAATCTCGGTGCTGACGCACTTGTCTTTCAAGACGCGGAAAATGTCATCGGTGCCGTAGTCCTTCTCGAGATCCTTCTGCTCAGTCTCCAGCTGGCGCTTCCTGTCCGACAAATCGTTGTTGGCGGAGTCGAAAGCCTCCCGGGCAGCTTTGACCAGACGAGACTCGGTCCCGGCGTTGTCGTTATTAGCGATCAGGCCATTCTCAATCATCCAGACTCTGAAAGACAGGAGCTTGCCGTGTAGGAACTCGCGGATACCCTCGGGGAGATAGGCCTCAAAGTTGTAGACTAGGCTTGGTCAGTCATGTTTATTCACCATGGATCTTGGTTAGGGGTTCCACATACGGATGTCAGTGTCAGAAACATCGTCCTCCTCGAAGTCCTTCCAGTTGATGCCTGAAGATTCGTTGTCCTCGACAAGGACCTCCTTGATGTCGGCCTCGAGGCCGTCAGGTAGGGGGTCATTGGCAAGGTTAGCCGCGTAGTCCTCCCAGCCCTTGACCGCGCGCTTGACTCCCTCATCATTGAAGTTGGGGTTGTACTCTTCCTTGAAGCGGCTGAGAATGCCCTCAAGCTCCTTGACCTTGCTCTGAAGCTCGTCGCGGTGGGCAACGACATCCTCAAGGGTCTCGCGGAGCTCGGTGACGCGAGTCTTGGCCAGGTTGAGCAGAGTGCCGAGCTTTCCACCGGAACCCTCGCCCTTCACAATTTTGCCCTTTTCGGAGCGCTCAACTTCGTGCAGCTTCTGCTCCAGCTCCTCCTTGCGGGTCTCGAGACCAACGACCTCGTCCTTCAGGCTGTTCACCTTGGCCTCGACGCGGCGGCGGAGCTCTCTAGACTCCTTGGCCATCGTTTTGCGTCTCTTACCAGCCTTGTCGATGGCGTCCTTTCGCGCCGACTCAACACGACGGTACTCCTTGCCGATCTCGGCACACTTGTTCGCGCACTTGAGCCCTCCAACCTTGCTGTACTCCTCGCTCCCATCACAGCAGACGTCATAGTCGCAGTGGCCATCGTTGACGTACATGAAAGGCACATAGGAGCCAATATGACCATCATTGGCGCACCAGAAGCCAGGGAGGGCATTGGAGGTATTGGTCGTGCCCGTCAGGGAACCAGCGAAGGGCTGCTGAGGGGAGAGAGGGTCGAGGGACGCGCAGGCAGCGGTGCCAGGCTCGTCGGAACCATCAGGACAGTCGCAGCTGTTATCGTTGACCTGGCTAACGCGCAGCTTGATCTCGGGGTGTCCTATACAAGTAAAGGTGTCCTTGGCCTCAAAGAACTTGGCGACTACAAGGAATCATGTTAGTGACAGATCGTGGACCTCAAGACAAAGCTTCCGGTCCATTGGACGAGTAACAAAGGCAGTAGAAATGCAGACAAAGAGGTGCAATTTCTCTCTGATCCTGCGTAGTTTGAAACGGTCCAAGTACTCTAGTTCAATCAGACTTGAACGACAGACCGCCGACCGGTACTCACATTCAGGGCCGACACCTCTAGGCAAGCTAGCTGCAGAGACGGGCGCAGCAGCAGACACAAAGGTGCCCAAAAGCACCATGCCATAGCTTTGACGCATCTTGATGGTTATCAGGGTATCGAAGCGGTCATCAATGCGTATATTTCGGTCGTTGTTGTGGAATTTGTTGTGGTCGTGAAGCTATCCAGATCCAATCGAAAGTGACAGTCTGGAGAGTTGGAAAGGTGAGGTACGGAGAGAAAGGTACGGGGCTACCTTGCTTCGTGGAACTTCCACCTCACCCAAAACGCTTGAGGTGGGTTTTGTCTGACAGGGGTGTCGGAGCTGGCGACGGGACATTTACCGGTATCCGTATCCGTAGGTACCTTAGGTACTCAAACGGATACTTCGTACCTTATCCCGTCCGTAGAGCTTTGCAGACTGTTTACTGCCCGGCTGGCACAGCTGGAGCCTGCAGGGGCAGTCACGTGCAGAGTCTCGGCACTTTCCCCACCAGCTTTTATCACATTGGAGGCTGCCGTTGGGTCAACTGGCGGAAGGTGACAGCTTTGAGGGAGGAGCACTGGCCACTGACGGTCGGCAAAGCGCGGCACGTATCCGTCATGGAGGTACGTACCTCAATACCCCTCCATCGCGGGGCACAACGACTTTGCTGCTTTTTGGGGTCACCTCGAATTTTTGTGGCAGTCAATGGGATCTTGAGGATTGGAGCAAGCAGCCCTCAAACATCCGTCTAGCCACCTTCCGAGCCTGCAACTTGTTTCCGAAACATTTACGTTCAGCAATATGGCTTCCTCAAGCTCCTCCACCACGCCAGCAGCGCTGAATGCTCTGTCAGATACTGCCGTCGCCTTGATGCAGCAGTTAGAGGCCGTTCTCCAGAACATCAACAGTGGCAAAGACACCCCCCAGCAGACCGATACCTCCTCCGTCGATGCCTTCGCCCTCGCCCGTAACTCAGCTTCGCTGATTAAGGCGCATTCGACCAAGATATCCGTCCTGATTATCAACGAACCCTTCACACCCTCGGCCATCGTCAAAGTCCTCCGCGAACTCGTCAGCGGCCCGATTCCCGGCATCGCCACCGCAGGCCAGGCTTGTGATGCCGACCGCTATACGACTACTGTTCGAAAGGACTTGGCTTGGAAATGCTACACAGTATTGAAGGAGCTCCGGGGCTTGATTGAAAAGATCCCCAGGGATGGCAAGATTCTTTCAACGGCGCAAAAGTCGGGCTCCACGGGTGCACCAGGCAAGGGAAGCATGGCCGCCACCGGTGTCGTTTGGTCTGCCTGCGACGACTTGGTGCAGTTCTCCACAGGTGGTATCGGCGGCTGCTTCATCAAGAAGGTTGAAGAGTTCAGGGCGACGTTGAAGGATGTCATGGAAGAGCTCAAGGAGTGGGGCGAGGAGGAGCCGGATGATGACGAAGACGACGACGATGCCGTTAATGACTTGGACCGCGACTCGGCCCTAGGCTCCATGATGCCATCAGCGCAGGAGATGATTGACGATATGATGTCGAACCAGGGGACGATTCCTCGCGACGACCCCGACAAGATCCGCAACCGTCTCGAGTCCTGTCTGAAGCGCGTCAGACTAACAACGCTCCTCTACCAAGCCATCATCAAACGACGGCTGAAGACGCTACCCTCCCTTCCTGCCGATAGTTCCGATATTCCCAAGCGCCTTGATGAGTCGATGCATGTCCTCAGGAAACTACCGCACATGTTCGACGAGCTGGCCGGCGCATTCTACGAGCTCTCACCTGACGAAATCGATCGAGTAATGAAGCTATGCTTCGACGAGATTGTTGCTCTTTCGGACCTTTTAAAGGCACCTTGGACTGGCGAAGGCGACGAGTTTTCTCAGTGGGTTGTCAAGTTCCAGGCTGAAATCAAGAAGGGCTGAGCCGCCTCGAATCAGCTCTAGCCCTATCATGGGTTCGTATTCAGATACTTGCGGGAGCTAGCGCGGCCTCACTCTCCATCCGCCACACCCACGCGGGTGTAAAATTTCATCGTGTCCTATGAGCGTCAGGTCGACGAGGATGACATAGATTCACTTCGCCTTACTTCACAGCTGCGTCAAGACTATCATTGGTCAGTTGACGCCAAGCTGACCGTCGCGAGGGTACCAGTCTAAGACATGGTGGCTTGGAGCCTTTGAGGGGAAACATCACCTGCTGGTGTGGGGGAGCGGCGCGGTCACGAGAAGACGCCCAGTCATACGTTGCTTTATGTTGATAATGCACATGGCCTGCCAGTTAGCTGCCTGGTTCCTGCACACCTTAGATACACCCTTTATAAAGTCGCTCGACCCCTGAGGCAGAGATGAACATTAGAAACAAGATATTCAGACAGAGATGGATTCGGAAGATGGACCAGGCAACGCGCCAGGCGTGCCTAAAAGCGATCGTGGTCTCAGAATTGCAGTACGGTTCACGTCATTCATGTTTCCCTGTGAGGCGATTGACTTGGACTGATGCCGTTGTCTAGATCATTGCCGTGACCCTGAGCAGCAAGATTGCGCATATCGCCACCAACATCTTGACCCTTCCATACAACCGTTTTTATCAACAGAACACCTTGCTACCGATATTAGCCATTGCCAAGGCCGTCGAGGATCGTGAATCTGCCGAGGAGATATCGGCCCAACTCAAGCGATGGCGAGATAGAAAGTTGAGCGAGTTTCAACTTGTCCAGGTTGCTGTACGTCTCAAACACGTTCGTTTTGCGCGATCCTATACTCATCCTCTGCAGAGCACCTTAATCTCAGCCGCCGTCATCGGCTGCTTTTCTTGGCCATCCCCCGACTCACTGCACTGGCTCAGCCCAGCCTTTTGGAACGCGAGCATTTCCTTCTCGCTCTTCTCCATTCTGCTCGCCGCCTCGGAGCAATTCATCTTTCAGACGCTGCACCGATCTCCAACGCCGCGCAACGTCGACAAGGATCTCGCCATGATCCTGTACATCCGCCGCAGCAGAGCCGTCGAGCCCATGCACTCGCCTCTCGAAGAGGTGCCGCCCATCCCGCAGATCCGTGCCATCAAGATCAAGAAGAAGGGAGGATGGATCCCAAAAGAGATGCCATTTGTGGAAGTCCGCTGGAATATGATCTTCACGTGGCAGGCGCCAATGATGTTGATGGCGTACTCGGCAATTTGCTTCCTCGGCGGGTTGACAGTTTACGTTTGCGCGCCGTTGTATGATGGCCAGGGATGGGTTGGCGCAAGCAAGGTTTCCCCCCCCCCCACCCCCGATCCGCTCTCGATCACGAGCAACACTGACAAGACCAGGCCGCCGTCTTCTACCTCATCAGCTTCTTTTTGTGCGGCATCACCTTCATCTGGTGCGCGTTCTGGGCATATCGGTTTGTTGACTTGGAGGATCCCTAAATGCTTCCGAGTGCCGTCATGGCAGGCAGTATGTGGGAAATGTGGATTTGGCTTGGGGGTGAGCTGCTGCAGGTACGCTACATCCGATACAAGCCACACCTTCGCCGAATGACTCACGCCGTCCTTGAAATCACCTTGGTTGGCGACGATTCAAGATTGCCCGAACGTATATCAAAGCAGCACTTGGGACACTTCACCAAACAGACCCAAACTCTTAATCTCATTGAACCAGGCTTTGTAAGAGGAAAATCATGTCCTGCTCTATAGAAGATATTGTCAAACATTATGAATTTGATCCCACAATCATTCAACGTATCGCAACGCGAACATTCAAACCACCGCTTTCAATCGAGCCCCCAAACCCCGAGTGGCCGCAGCACTTCCAGAGCATCAAGGCCCTCATAGAGCTTGCGCTCGGCCCTGTAGCCCTCAGCATAACCCATGTCGGCTCGACATCTGTGCCCAATCTCCCGGCCAAGGCCGTCATCGACATTGATGTCGCCGTTGAGAATCCGACGGATGAGCTCGCCTATGCGCCCGCACTTGAGAAGGCAGGATTCCAATTTCTCATACGGGAGCCGGAGTGGCACGAACATCGCTTCTTCGCCATGCACACGCCGTATTGTTGCAACTTGCATGTCTTTAAGGCTGGGACCGCAGAGTTGGCGAGGCATCTCATCATGAAGGAGTGGTTGATTGGAAATGAAGATGACCGGGAATTGTATGCGAAGACGAAGATGGAGGCTGCAGGCGTCAGCAACTCGTTGGGTGAGACCGTGATGGAATACAACTTTAGGAAAGAGAACGTGATCCGCGATATTCTTGAACGGGCATTCAGGGCTAGAGGATATCTCTCGTAGTTTGATTGGAGGCCGATCGGCCTCAATGTATTCACGTGCTCTTTGACGCCATTGGTGTATAGCTCTATTGCAAATGTTCAAACATCATGATTTGACATCCTACTTGACAAGTATCTCTATTACATTGACACACAAGATTCAGTCGCCGCCGCCAGGACAAGTATTGTTTATGTGGCATCATGGTTGAGCGTGTTAGTCCGCCCC
Organism: Colletotrichum orchidophilum; assembly: GCF_001831195.1. Lineage (NCBI taxonomy): Eukaryota > Fungi > Ascomycota > Sordariomycetes > Glomerellales > Glomerellaceae > Colletotrichum > Colletotrichum orchidophilum. Next base: position 79,016 of record NW_019172990.1, on the reverse strand, counting down.
CGTCATGAAGGGAGTGTCGAAATCCCTGGGAAGGAAGAAATAGACTCTTCTTCATGTACTAGACAGTCTCTCATCAATCTTCACATGTATAATTGATCGGGCCTCCATAGAGATCTGGTCACTGAGCCCAGCAAGGATTACTACTGAAATCCTTCATAGTCCCCGTCCCGCCAACCTACTAGTCATTCCCTGTGTCAGAGATCCTCACGATTTCAACAGTATCCCTTTTCACTTTTTTCCAAGTGTCGCAAAACCGACGCAGCTAACTGCGGACAGAAATTAGGGCCATATATGTCATACGACATCGAGTTATATCATGTCCATATCATTCGACTTGGTGGTTATGAGACTAAAATCTGCCAGGTATTCAACGGTGCTGTGCAATCCAAACAGTATCTCAACCATGTCTATCGCATATCTGCAGTTGTGGGTGGTACTAAATCCGACATATTTGACTTGTGGGAAAGGATGATGAATGCTAGTAAGTAATTCAATGATGATACCTCATGAAAATGACAGTGTTTTCTAAATAGATAGTTCTATGAACGGTATCGAGAATATGGTCTTGGGAGTTGTGTCGAGAATCAATGCCGTCTGTATGTAAAAAATTCAGGTATTAAGCAGTTTTTGGACTGACACGAGACTGTGCGCCAGTTTCATGATGCCTACAGCCTTCTAGGAAGAAGTACGAGTGCCGAGGCAGGACTTAGTGGACTGCCACGTCCGAGAGCTCATAAGCTCACAGCTTACAAGGTGAGGTGGCCTTGCTTCGTTCGGAAACAACAGAGCAGGAAGAGAAATGGCAAACCCGGCTTTGTTGAGGTGACCTACTTACCTCTTGTCTCTGGTTTCACAAGCTCCAACTTGGCCAATACTCTGGCGCTTCGAAGTTCCTGGGGGAAGAATGCCATTCAAAGACACATGGACAAAAGAATTCAAGAATTAAATCATAGAGGAGTCCCTGGCTAAATAAACCCTTGATTGTGTTCTTGACCCACACAGGTGCCAGTGAGTCAACCTGTGCTCCCCGCTTGCTGTCCCCACTTTCGGTGTCTGAAGCGACTTAGGTTTTTATCCCGGTAAAGAACTCAACAAGGACCGCTGGCGCAACGGTAGCGCGTTCGACTCCAGCTCTGGTGTCATCGAAAGGTTATCCGTTCAAATCGGGTGTGGTTCAATGCCTCACATTGTTTTTGCTACTTGTGAAGCTAGTCATAGGGTAAATTTACGGTTCGATAATTTTTTTTTTGGTTTTGGCTGGGAATCTGCTCCACCTGGCAGCCGGCAGCCCTTTCGCTTCCGCGGAAAACTGACAAAAACGACCGTGGAAGAAGCTCAACACCTCCCAGAGGCTTTGGAGCGAGGTAGGCTCCGTCGGCAACACCAGCAACTGACTAAGATTTAACGGGAAACAAGCTATTTTACTAAAGCAGTCTATTCGGTGCCGAGAAGTTCGGAAAGCTGCGTTGGACACAGTCTGGTGGCATTATTCGCCATGCCATTGTGGTTCATGTAGTAAATGCACCATGCTATACGCCTCTCGCACGTTCAACTCTGAAAAACCTTCGCTTGCCTTCCTCCACTCGGCTTTCTTCATCAAGAGTTTAATATTTCGTTCTATACAGTATGGCAAATGTGGTCTGAGTTAAGTTGCGATGGTCCGAAACATTAAGTAATCGTACATAAACTTCAATCCGCCCTACTCCCAAACGCCTAACCCAAAGTCATAATGCGTCAAAACTCATCATTCCGTGCTTACTTTCAAGGAGGCCCTCCCACTACGATTTAATGAGTCAGCTCCTTGGCTTCTGCTTCGTCGTCGTACATAAGCCCGGGATATTCAGGAAGCTGCCACCCCGGCACATCATCTGATTGCAGCTTCTGGAGAATCTTGTCAATTTTAAAAGTTGATACCAGCCACAAGATCGTGTAGAGGATGTAAATAACCCATGCCGAGTTAGGATAGATCCAAGACGGCTTGAACTTGATATCTTGAACCTCCTTCATGAGTTCCAAAATGCCTTTGTTGTATGCCTCGAGGGCGGCAGGAATACCGTCAGCTGCCTTTCCCGGAGACTCCGAGCAGTGTTTTGAAATCTCGCCGGCTAAAACATAGGCACCGATGAACGCGCAAGTTGTGCCACGACCGGTCAAGACACTGGGTGCATATCCCGCATCTCCAAGAAGGGCCACGCGGTTCTTGTAACACTTGCCCATGCGTATCTGGCCAATCTCGACGCAGTAAAAGTCATTGGAGACCCCATCATCGTTGAGCGCGTCACAAAATCGATCTGCTTGCCATCCTGCACCCTTGAAGAGCTCTGACCATACCTCCTTCTGCCGCACAAGGTCGCGGCTCTTCTCGGTTTCGGTGAGAAGCTTCTCCGTCTCCTTATCTGGCGGACACACGGCAAGGTATGCCTGAGTCGTTTCCGGGTTGTCGTTTCTGGAAAAAAGCATCCGCTTCTTGGGACACACACAGACTGTGGCGTAGTTGTCGTCCGTCTTCCATTTGGGGACAGTATAAAAGGCCATGTGCACGCCAAGAGGATAGAACGGGTCCTTCTCGCCGGGGCCGAGCATGAGTTGTCTTGTCTTGGATCCTTGGCCATCAGCTCCAACAAGCAGATCGAATGTGTCCGTGGTACCATCTGACAGATGAACCGTCACCGAGTCTGTATCTTGGTCGAACGACTCGATCTTCACACCAAAGATGTACTTCACACCGCGCGCTGTCGTCTTGTCGAAAAGGAGTCGAACCAGGTCGCCGCGCATAATCTCGAATTCCGATGTAAGGCCCTGCTTGCCAACACCAGACTTGTTTGCTTGAAAGGTTGCTTGTGTCTTCCCTTTGCCATTGACAAATCTGACGCCGGCTTCATTGACAACCTTTTCGCGGATGAGACCCTCAAGGCCCATTCGGCGGACAACAGCGATTCCTTGGCCGCGAAGGTCGATTTGTTGGCCCTGAACGCGAAGAGAAGGGGATCGCTCGAGGATGGTTACATCATGGCCGAGCTTCGCCAGCCAGAATGCAAGGGCCGGCCCGCCAATGCCTCCACCGGAGATGAGAACTTTGAGGGAAGACATTTGATTGGGAGTAACGGAGCTGACCAGTGGATTGGCCTGCTGATGGGAGTGATTGCAGAAATTATTAGACTGAGGCTTGCTTGGTGAAAGGAAAATTCTTAGTGTAACCTACTGGGTAATGAAAGGTATCTATAACATAGGGTATGGATTGAAACGTCGGGCTCGACATACGTCGCGATGGACACGATCATGACATCGATAGGCGCGACTCCTCGGCGATGGGTGTGGCCTATAATCAAGCCGACATCCATTTCGGGCTTTACGAAGAGCACTCTGGTATTGGTGACGTCAAGACTCGGGGCCGATACCCGTGTGGCGGTGGTCGAACCAGCCAGCTTTTGGCTTCCATTGGCTGCTCCGAGTCAAGCGCGTCACTTGCTACCGTGAGGAGAAATAGTTGTGAAACACTTCGGACTATTCAAAATATCACCGCTATGAGCGGCTCGGTGCTGTTAACACCTCTCGGCCTTCGGACAACTGGGAGTGTCACTAACCGCAATGGTCCTACCGCACTGCCGTGTAACTGCTGCTAGTGATTGAGGGGAGGTCACACTTGTCTCATTTGGCAGAGAGGTAGTATTGTACGACCGCTTCGTACTTGTGAATATGACAAGGGGTATTCTGTTGGTCTTCAGCCGAGTCTTTGAAGAGCCTGAGAAGCTCTGTAGAGGTAGGCTGGGCTTACTTTAGTGGTTCATAGGCTTGGGTTATATCGTGATACTTGCGTGAAAGTTGAATCTTTAGCTCTTTAGCAAATATTTTATGACTATTGTATTACGAGCTTACCCTTAGAATTAGGACCAATAATGTAGTCGTGAAGACTCTCGAATTTGGGGAAGGGACCTTTTCGCCGATGGTGTCAGTTGCCTGACAAGGGTGCCCTCTGGTGGGCCCCTAAGTGGCTCTGATAGAAGGGGTTTATATCCCTAATATGACTAATAGGGGCCTAGCCAGATTCGAATGCTGCCATCTACCGATACCTACCTCGAGATACCTCCGTTAAGTGACCCTCGTGCTGACTTCTTCACTTGTGAACCACACGCCCTAACAGGTGGTCAGTATGGCCATGTCTCATGTCATATTCGAAACCCGAGGAGATGCCTGTGCTCTCTCAATCAACAAACGTCTAGACGCAACGTTCGAACCCCGTGGATGACATCGAGCTCGACTCCACCATTATTCTAGAAGATCATTAGGCCCTAGGGTTTCTTTCGGCCGGACGTGACCGAAGTGGTCAAATGATCCAAATCTGACAGAAATAAATACATGGGACTTTCCAACATCTTAATTAGGATGATACTAGCGAGATGCTTCACGGAATTAGGCCTTCTGGAGTTCGAAGCGACAATCATACATTTAGGTGTGAAGGCAACTGCGCATACATGCTCCAACGATGACATAGGCCTAACATACAAGATGGCTTCCGAACTAGTTTGTGGCTCTTAGCAAATCATTATCAATCAGTCTGTTTGGACTCAGTGCACTGCGTTAGCTGTCTGTTTTATTTGCTGGCGACAACTAAGTTTCCGTTTCTTTACGACTCGTCGTCACTCTACTTGACAACTTCCCTGCGGCGGGAACCATGTGAATGAACACTTTCAGCCACTCTTCTCAGCGGTGCCTACATTCTTTGAGGAAAAAAGGTTCTTCGAGCGACCGGTCTCGGCAGTGCTGCTTGTCCCCTCATCGGCGGAGGGAGCAGGACTTTTCTTGTCGCTAGCTGCGCCTGTGCTTCTTTTCCAGGCGTGAGTGGAGGTGGAAGGGCTTTCCCCATCACTAGCCTTGCTGCCGGTGTTTGTCTCGTCGTACGGCTTCTTAGAGCCGTGAACGTAGTCGTTGTCCTCGTCTTTCCCTTCGGACTCCCTCACCCATGTTTCCGCTTTGCGCCTGGCTTCATACTCCGCTTGAGATTCCGGTGATGCTTCTCTCATTCGTTGAAACCAGTCGGGTAGATCAGAAGGCAACTTTCGGTTGCCACCACGACGGCCAGGGTCGTCGCCGCCGCTTCCGCCGCCTCCACCGCCCGAAGTCGAGGTTTGAACAGACATGGTGGAAATCTTGTTGTTGAGAAGAAGCAGAGGTATTGCAGTAGATCAGATGATGAGTTGCTCTGGCTGGATTGTAGTGATGCGTGCTCAGCTTCTGCATATCGAGCTGGGAAATCGTAGCCCCTTATATACTTTTCTCTCTGCACTTGCCGTATCGCCGAGAACAGAATCCAAACATCTAAAAGCTGAACCAGAAATTCACATAAGCACTAGTCCCTCATTTACCGCCTCAACAGAAAGTCTTCTGTTCACCCATTCCTTTTTTCCAGACAGAATCGTTGTCACGGGCCAGGTCCATAAGACATCGTCCGGGTTGATCTCGTACTACTGAAATGAAATCAAGCTACAACTCAGATACTTGTAGTTACGTCCCTTTCGTATGAACAACCTCAAGGTTAGGTCGGTGCCCCAGTGGGTAGGTGTGCTGGTTGACCATATCTGCCCGTGGCAATGGACTAAACCATCAAGATCGTGGCTTTGGGCGATGTCTGCATCGTTTCCACTACTTGCATTGACAGTTCCCTGTCTGTTCACAAAGAAGACTCTCATGACCCGGATCGGTTGCCTTCTGATTCAGAAAGCCATCTGTGTGATTCATTAGAAGTCAAATCCAGGCAGTGTAACGCGAGTTTGTTTCTAGGATAGGTCCACGAAGTTGCACGAACTTAATTCAAAGCGGCACGTGGCTAGCATATAGTTTTATGTGGAGCACAACATCAATTTGAAAGACCCTGGATCTCATGGCGGATGTTTTAGATGGAGCAGTCAGGACGCCTCAAAGCCAGGCATTCAAGTTCAATATAGCTCAAATTCACTGCGACCTAGTTGCTCCAAAGATGGAATCGCATAGGTACGAATGGTGGTGAAACGTTTTTAAATGAGTATTGTTCAACATGTCCTATGTAAAATCTGATGATTATGGAGTTACAGGATACCTAGACTGGCAGAGAGTAGTCTTCCATCTCTTCCTGATTGATGAAACCAGCTTGGGTCAGCAGACAAGGGCGCCTTCTTTCGGTTGTTGGCTAATTCATAAGGCGGTCAATATCCAGATCTTCCTCCAATCAAAACCAGCAATCTTGCACGAATTAGGTGGGCGGTGTTTTTCACGTCAGACAGTGTGCAAGCATGAACAGGCCTGAACAATTCTACGCCACTTGTACTACACAATTGTTGTGTTCCAATTGGCAATTCTTGTTTTTAATCAACGCCAAACTTTGGTTGTTCGACCGGGAGACTTCTGCAGGTTGTTTGCGACCTTTAACTCTGCCAAGCTCAGGCGTCAACAATGAATATGAGCTGCCCCATCTTTGAAGCATCGTTGTCAGCAATCGAACTCCACCTGCAGATTTAGAGGTTGAAACGTCGAATCCTTCGCCGTATAGTGTTTCATCTTCGCGTGCCTTGAGATGTCGCGCTCAGTTGCAAAACAACAAGTTTTTGCTTGTTTCCAGTGTCAGGTCATGTGGCGGGCAACCTTGAAATCACGGTCCAGTGGAATCAGCTAGTTCCTCCACACGGAAGCTTTACCGGAATAATTACAACCAGCCACATTAAAAATTGATTCAAAGAACAATAAGCTAGCTTATTTCCTTATAGTTTCTTTTTCCAGACACGAATGGTGCTTTAGATGCTACACCTCCTCAGCTTCTTCACCTGTTTGTGTAATGTTTCGGCTTGCTGAATCTGGGAACTCGAGTTTTGCTGCTTGAACCTTGTTCAGACACTGCCTCCAGTTTCCTCAATCAAGTGACGGCCAGCTGGAAAAGAGCCGCTGCAACGCTCATCACACATTGAGTTTCACCATGACGCCAGCGCTTTTTCTAAAGCTCTGATGCTTTACTATTAGCTGGTTGCACCTCGGCCTTAGTCCTGGGCTTCCTATTCCCACATTTTTTCAGGTTAGTATGAATGAAAAATCACTAAATAGTCAACACACTGACATTTTCGCTTCTCGTCACCGGATCCTTGAAGGAATTACCAACCCTTCATGAGTGCCCTTTCCCCGGGAAATTCCTTTCTAACTTGCGATTTTTTTTATGTTAATACGGACTCAGTCCACTCGGTTCAAATCAATTCTCTTCCATATAACTTAATAAAGAATCTGTCGCAAAAACGACGCCGTTAATTGCCGGCAGCAACTAACGCCTAATACACCCTTTTCTTGCCACAGAATCAAAGTAAAGTTTCATCAGCAAGTGGAACAGGAAACTATTCTTTTGACGTTCATTTCCCCCCGACATTGGCAGCAAGAAACTCTCTGTCATTATTGTCAATGCTAGCGAGGCCTCTGGCCCAAATGAATACCAGGACTCCGGAAAGTCATGGGAGGCCCTCTATATTGTCCTTAGCTTAGGCCATGTAATTGACGACCTCTAAAATGTCGTGCGCTCCTTAAAAACTTTCATTCATCTTCGCGGCCGCTGCATAAGTACCGGCCACCACATTACAACGCCCTTGGTCGACATACCACTCGATTTGGTATAGCAGCTGATGAGGTTTCTGCCGCCTTGGATTCTTTCACATTTCTCTTCGACAAGATGTTCCTCCATCCTACTGCGGCTGATGTATACCTGGCAAAGACACTCATCATTAACAGGATTAGATATATGGGACAAGTCGTCAAGATATGGCATGGGAATGAATTTGGTTGACAGGGGTCGAAGCTAAAGAATGCATGCATTGACACAACCTCAAATCCATAATAGGGAGATTGAAACTGCTCCGCAACAATGCTACCTGCCAATGATACCTGGGAGTTGAAGACACAGGTTCTCAATCTCGCACTCACAACGATTCAAAATGAGTTGAATTACATAAGCGAATAAAGAGTCTGATTGGATTCTTTCTTTAATATCTTTCATTCTCATCACTACATTCCCACTACGTTGACTATGCACTCATGTTTAAGACTTTCAAATGAGGCAAGCCATGAACCCGGCGATGAGAGCCAAGCTGACGCCCTGAATCGCAGCAGCAGCCGTTGGAACAGTGCTGGGTGCCATTGTCGAGGTCGTGGTAGCTCCAGTCGTGTTTGCAGTTGTGGTGGCATTCATGCCTCCCGTTGCAGTTGCATTGTTTGGGGCCATGGCGGGCTGATAACTGGCGCAAGTAGCGTTGGTAGAGACGGGGCAGCTATCTTGGATGCAGATTGCCTGCAATTGAGGACCCTGCTCTGGGATGGCTGTGGCAGGCGGACTGCAGCGCATGCCAAACAATTGATACAAAGCCATGCCGACTACCTTCAAGTCATCCTGAGCGACGCCAAAGGAGGCGGCAGCCATGGCAACCTGGCTGATGAAGTAACCCAACTCGTTCTCGTCCAGGTCCATAAACTTATGTACCTCATACATGGAAGCAAAGCCGCTATACTTGGGGAAGCCGGTCATACCGTATTGGGAGCAGCCGAGAAGGGCACCAAAGAATTGGTACAGGTGAGTCAGGAGGAAGCTGAGCGGAGAGCCATGTTAGATTTTGTTGCATTCGGCAGAGTCGAGTGGGCTAAACTCACTACTGTTTGGACGTGTCGTCGTTGGCAGGCATGTTCTTCATCAAGGGCGCAGCACCGCCGCCATCCAAGAAGTTGACTGACACGCCGGAGCTGCCGCCTCGGTTTGATGAAGCCAGGTCTCCATTGAAATAAGGCAGAAGATTGACCTCGCTTCCGTTGTACATTCCAGGTGCCAGAATGCCATCGACCTTGATACCGACGTTGGGCATTGTGTCTGTTTGCATTCGTATTAGTGATGACAGGTTTAAGATACTCTTGCAATGTTTCTTACAGTTTCCAATAACAACAGTGTTTACCAAAAGTGTCAAGAGCGTATACTGGTTCGCACCAGTGTTGTTCTTTAACAAAGCCGTAGTATAATAGTCGCAGATGGGAGTGTCGGCGGGGCGCTGGGCAGTGACGCCTGTGGCCACAGCCAGGGCAATTGCGATGTTTCTGCAGTGCATAATGACTAAATGATTGAATATGATTATTCACTTGCTAATATGAGAAATCGGGGACAATCATGGCTGGCAGGAGATCAAGGAAGAGCGATGGCCTGCTTTTAAATACAGAGTCAACAAGGTCGGTAGGCCAGCCGACTTCCATCATCGTCATCTATCATTTGCATGGCTGCCGTTTCTATCAATCGGGTCTGAAAGAATGTCAGTCAAATGACACCAGTTAGGAAAAGATAGTCTTGTCAAGCCTCAGTAATAGCCGTGCCCAAGAGTTTAGAGCTAGTAGATTGCCAGGCACTAGCGCCGGGCCAGCCCTGATCCGGGGAGAACAATGTCCACGTTGGGATAGCAGCTTACATCTGTGGAATTAAGGCTTCTCCCATTGGATGGCTGAAGCCTTTCAAGCCCCGGATTCTAGCTGTCCGGATAGTCTAAGCCAACTATCCGAATCCCGAGGGCCGGGAGCGTCATGGAAGCCGCCAGGTTGCTGTCATTGGGATCCCTACGTGGCATGTCAACAAAGGAAATGATCTGACGAACACGTCCCATCATAGTTTGCATGTTCTCCATTTCAGTTGAACTGGCCCTCGGGTCAGCTCGTTACCGATATTTGTCGTCTCAGTTGATCAGCGGAAAGCTTTCCAGTCAGTTGGAAGACGGAGGAACATTTGGACTGATAGATTGCGTCCCGACTATTATACAGAACTGGGGTTTTGACACCAGGGGCTGCGAATTCATCGAGGTTGCAACATATTCTTTGTATCAGTAATGCCATGGCAATGTCGTAGTCTTGCATTCCTTGGTTCGTGTTCGTGAGCCCACCCTTCAGAAGCGTTCATTTGCAAGACATCATCCAACTCTACATTCCTGAGGCTGCTGTACTCCATGCTTATCGGCATCAAGACAGATCGAGCAGACGTCATTGGCTCACCGGCAGTGCGGCACTGGAGTTGAGCAAAGCTTGAAATTCGAGTCAATTGGGAAAATCACAAACTTCCACAGGCATGTTAGCTCCCGCAAGCACAGGCAAAACCCTCAACCGTAGCCCACTAGCACAGTAGCTCAATACATTTTTGGCTGTCCATGATCTTGGGGGCCCGAATAGTCGATAGGTGAGACTAGCTAGTGTTTGGGCCCTCATGGGCAAGTTGGCACCGGAATGAATTTGTCATACTCAAGGCTTCGTTTGTATTCCCTGGCAAATATGTTTGCTCTCACAGAATTGGTTTTTCGCCGATATTTGCTGAGATAGAGGCAGTTGGTTCATCAATGACTTGATGAACGTTCACACAAGTGACACAGTCCATGAGCCTGTGAACTACTGAAGGCACAATGGGGCTCTGTTGACCATTTTATACCCTGAAGTTGTTTATCAAGTGCTACCTTGATACTTGGCTATAGTCAGAACCTCAAGGACACGCATCGCACTAAGAGAAAAAAAAAAGGAAAAAGGCCAAAACGGACCAATAACAAATGCGACAAGGCTGATGAAGCTGGCCATATCCCCCCCCCTCCCGGCGATAAATACATCTTGATACACTACACGACCCATATGAAGCTATCCCCATGGCGTCAGAATGACAAGACTGTGCCGACACTGTACATTGCAACGCAGTGCATAAAGAGGCCACCCGAGGCCAAAATGGAGTTTTCCCGAGCTTTGGAAAATAACAAAGGTTGGATAAAGGCTGATTGCTTCGCTGAGAGCTGACCGCCATGTCGAAGATGATCTCAAAGTCAGGCTTCGGCAGAATATTTATGCTAGTTTCCAAAGTTGTCCGCCAAGAACAACCCGTAAATCAACGTGCGTCTTCACCAATAGTGCGGCCCAGATTATGTCAAGGGGAAGCTTGGCGTCTCGGATGCTTGTGAGCAGCAGGCGCCTATCAGCCATCGGGCGAACTGTCGGGGACTCTGTAGGTTGCCAGCACATCTTCCTCCAAGATTGAAATAAGGGCGCAAGGGACGATTCATTTTATTATAACAAATCGAATTGTGGTATCCGTACGGATATACGCTCTCAGGGTGTCGTTCGGAAAGCCAATTGGTGAGAAAAACAAAACATAGTAATTAATATTAGATTCGATGAAAGGGAAGTATCGGTAAGGACCCAAAAGCGGACGCGGGGGTCCGGGAATAGAGATGGAGTATGTACGCCGATGAGTAAGCGCGACGACTGAGGCACGTGTGAGGTAAGAGGCAGTCGTGGCAGTCTGGAATGGTGAAATTGCAAAGGGTTGTGGATGAGTTTGTGGGTTGCCCTTCCGTCGGGGGATGGCCGATGAGCGGAACATCGAGTCCGTGGCTGGAGACGGTACGTACTTACATCCTACATCCTAAACTTCCGGAAAGAGCTAGGCCTAAAGGAGCGAAGTGAAGTGGAATAAAGTGGCTCAGATGATGCGATGGGCGATGTGGTGGATCTGATAGGAGCGCCACAGACGTTTGGACGAATTAAGCTTAGTGGGTACCCTAGCTCGCCAAAGGCATGTGTTAGGCTGCACCCATGCCTCCACGTGATGTCAGATGAGCACGGAGGCTTGGCAGTGGGTCCTGCTCCCCTCCGGGTCTCCTCTGCAGCCTCCGTATGTAGTAGGTAGAGCAAGTGGCAAGCCATTCTCTCTCTCCCGGCGTTTCTCTCTTTTTTAATCCCCATCTCTGCGGCCTGCCTGCCCCATCTCTGCCCTCCTTTTGTCTGCCCACCTTGTGTAGATGCTGATGCGGAGCGCTGGCCAACTCCTTGCGCCCCCAAATGCTCCGACTTTCATGCCCGATTCATCTCTCATCCCATGCAGCCACTGCTGCCCACCTTCCGAAGAGAGTCAAGAGGTCCTTGCATCTATTAGATCCGGACGAAAAAGCGGATATTGGACTTCCTCTATCCGTACGGGTGCCGACTCTATTGAAAGTTGACTAGGTATCCGTACGAATAAGAATATTTGCAACACCACCCAGAGCAGGGCTTCGTACGGATACCCCCCGACACCAAGGAAAAAGGAGTCCCTGTCTAGTTTCATATGGCTCATTGTGTCTCTCGGCTCATGGGTCGCCATCGGAACCTTACGAAGAGGAGATGGTTAAAAATCTTAAAAAAACATAACCTCACGAACCAAGCAAGGATTGCGCATCTTCCCACCTCACATACGAGCCTCAGTGCCGGTGTACCTTCTCGTTAATGTTTTAAGCTTTATGCAAAAACATGTCTACAAAATCCAAATTGCTCAAAGCCGAGCAGCAACATAACCCGAGGTCAAGTCTCCGCAATTCCTCTGCCGTCTCTGGCACTCTGCAGCACCGAGTCAACAGATACTTGCACCTTCTGCCGGTGCGAATCTGGGTTCCAATGCCCCGAGATTCCGGGATATACAGCGCCTTGCCCGCTGCTGGTTCGTCTGTTCTTCACGGTGCCGTTGTTGTCTGAATATTCGTCCCATCTGCCGGCTCCATCGGGCATCCTGCAGCGGACGGCCCCTGGCCATGTCTCTTTTTCTGCCTATCCCCTCATCTTGACAGTAGACGACCGAGGACAATCCGCCGGACGAGCACGTCTTATCCGGGGTGTCAAGACCAATGTCCAGGACCAAAGTTCCTTGAGCTGAAGTCACCTTGGTCGGACAATCGCCTGTTTCCTTCGAGTGAGCTTCATTGAGCATTGAAGTAGTGAAGCGTCAACTCCCCCGCAACCACTTCTTCCCCCGTGTCAATATTACTGCAGGCCCGAGCAGCTAATAGTTACAAAGGTCACTGTAGCCTCGAATGCTTATTCCCAGATCCGCCATTCAATCGAGCAAATATCAGAGACGCTGTCGTTATGTAAATCCTCCGGCACACGGCCGCAGCGGGTTCCTGCCAAGTAGTCCCGAATTCCCATCAATCATGCCGTTTCCTTGTCCTTCCTCCACCCGTTCGGAGCGGGACTTGGGTCAACCCTGGTCCCTCAGGCCCTGTTCCTCACCCTTTCCGCTTCACCCTTCGTGATCTATCTCGCGCAGCCACAACGAGGAAGCCCTTGTCGTCGGCCCATGAAACAATCATTCCGCCAATCAACAAGCTGTTGCAATATATCACGGGCCCTTGCCAGAGGCAGCCTCTCCGGCGGACACCCGCCCTTGGAATCCCCGAAAAAGACCAAGGGGCATAGTCTCTCAGGATGGCAAAGAGTTGTCATGGCATCCCAAGATTTGCGGTGGCGGGATGTTAAGCGCCGAGTGCAGACTGATTGCTCTTTACTTTGTAATAAAGCCAGCCATATTCCTTCTAGAAACCTTTGATGAGGCTCTCTTGTTCTGTTGTTGTTCGATCTTATTCCAACCTCGTCCTCTTACCCTCTCTACTTCGCCAGGCAAGGGCAATACCTCTTTACAGCCATAATGGCGTTCAACGGTCTCCTTCAGGTTCTCTTCTTCACCATCCTTTCCTTTGCCTCCTCTGCCTTGGCCGCTTTTGGCGTCACCACCTCGGGCAGCAACTTCGTTGTCGATGCCGGCTCATCCAACACCCTCGTCTTCCAAGTTTCCAAGTCCAGTTGCGATATCAACTCGATCAAGTACCGCGGCAATGAGCTCCAGTATGCCAGCAAGGGCAGCCACATCAGCTCTGGTCTCGGAACCGCCACCGTCGAAGCTACCACGGTCACGGCCAGCACGGGCAAGGTCATCAAGGTGACTTGCACTACCTCGACCCTCACCCACTACCTCATTGTCAAGGAGGGCGAGGCCAACATCTACATGGCTACCTACACCACTGCCGAACCCGACATTGGCGAGCTCCGCTGGATCTCGCGTCTGAACAAGGACACGCTACCCAGCGAATACCCCTTCGGCGTCGTTTCTACCACCGCCGGCTCTAGCTCCGCCGTGGAGGGCTCCGATGTCTTCGTCGTCAGTGGGCAGACCCGATCCAAGTTCTACTCCAGCGAGCGCTTCATCGATGACAAGGTCCGATGCGTCTACGGCACCAGCCCCGAGGAGATCCACGTTTGTGTCTCTGTTGAGCCCAAGACCGGTTTCGAGCTGTCCTCCGGTGGCCCCTTCTTCCGCGACATCAACTCTAATAACGCCGGCGACTCCACCAACCTTTACAACTACATGAACAGCAACCACGCCCAGACCGAGGCCTACCGTATGGGCTTGCACGGCCCTTACGTCCAGTCCTTCTCCCGCTCTGGCATCCCCAAGAACACCGATTTCAACTACGACTTCTACAGTGAGCTCGGCCTCAAGGGCTATGTTGCCGCCTCCGGCCGCGGCACCGTCTCCGGCACCGCTTCCGGCATCACCAGCAGCTTCCAGCGTGTCGTCCACTGGTACAACGCTAACGCCCAGTACTGGACCTATGCCTCGTCCAACGGCGCCTTCACCTCCCCCCTGATGAAGCCCGGCACCTACACCATGGTCCTCTACCAGACCGAGTTCAAGGTTGCCACCAGCTCCGTCACCGTCGCCGCCGGCAAGACCACCACTGCCAACATCGCCAGCACCCTCGCCGCTCGCACCACGCTCTGGAAGATCGGCGAGTACGACTGTCAGCCGACCGGCTTCCGCAACGCGGACAAGCAGCTCCGCATGCACCCCTCTGACAGCCGCATGAGCAGCTGGGGTCCTTTGACCTACACCGTTGGCTCCTCTGCCGTCAGCGACTTCCCCATGGCCATCTTCACCGCCGTCAACAACCCCGTCACCATCAAGTTCAACCTCGCTTCCGCCCCCGGCGCTGCCACTCTCCGCATCGCCACCACCCTTGCCTTTGCCAGCGGCCGCCCCCAGGCCAAGGTGAATAGCTGGACCGGCCCGGCCCCTGCAGCGCCCACCAAGATCGACTCCCGTGGCGTTACCCGAGGTGCTTACCGCGGTCTCGGGGAAGTCTACGACGTCAGCGTTCCTGCCGGCACCCTCGTTTCTGGAGCCAACACCATCACCATAAATGTCATCTCCGGCAGCAGTGGTGACACTTACCTGAGCCCCAGTGTTGTAAGTTGACACTGCAGGTGAATTTTTTTTCAAATACGGGATATTTATGCTAACTCATGTACCAGATCTTCGACACCGTGGAGCTCTTCCGGTAAACAAACGCCGGCCCATATCCAGTGCCCATGCTCTTTTGGTTCCTGCCCACGTAGCAGAGTGTGCGTTGCATTCCGCACGGGGTTGAGGCGCGTGGATAACTACTTCCTTTGAGTCTTCATAGTACATATTGGAAAAGCTTTGGTCAACAGCACATATGCTTCATCGTACATAGTTCTGCAAATAGCAGTCTACATAATCGGGTGGGGTGGCCAGCCACCTCCTCAGTCAAGACAATCCTGTCGACTTTACTTGCACCACGGCGTGTCATTGAGGCTCTGCAACATTGTGACTTCCAGTTCGTAGAGCGTCGCCCACAACAGGCCCGACGCTCCCGTACCTTTCCATTACCAACTACGCCGCCGGCGACATCATCGCTCTCTGATCGCCTAAGCCACCAAATATGCATCATAAAGATGCTCACCGCAATATCCACGTGAGCCAGGTAAATATGTAGCATCGTGTAATCGTTAAATCCATTTCACTATTTCCTCACTTCGAGGTTGTCTGAGATTGTTGCTTCGCTTGCCGCAACAGACTGTCGAGTTCCGATTGCATGAGGTCGCTATAGGTTGTGCGGGGGGTGCCAGTTCTTTGGCTGAAAGTTGTCCAGGAAGATGACTCGGCCATGTAACGATCGACATTGTAAGGCGCAGCACGGGAAGATCTGGCGATATGTCATTGTCAGTGCGGTCACTCAAATGTGGAAAAATGAATCTGTTGCTTACCCGGTGGGACAGTTGACTAGGCTCTGGCTAGAGCTGGCTTTAGAGTGTGACATATTCGCGCTCGGATCGGATCAAGGGTTGAGTGCTCTGTGATGGTCACCAAGCCGTTCAAATAGGACTACCCTGTTCTGCTCGCGATGCAATTGATTGTGGTTGTTGTAGAGCTGGAAATTGATGCAAGTTGGCTTGAATCGTCTTTCTTATTGCTTGCAGATGCATTGACCAAAGTCGGCTTCATCTCTTCCCCGTGATCTTCACCCCGCCCCCGTTCTCTTTATATTTCACTCCATAATGAATTTTTGAGGCTCAATTGCTCTCAGAGCATCCCATATACGAACGCCGGCGAAGCTCGAAACGAGCCAAACTGATATGCTGTCGATGTGAACTCCGTTTCCTACCTTACATTCAGCAGACGATGCGCTCTGCATGCGCAATGGACCAACTGCTGCCATTATCCAATAGCAGCGCGTGTTCGAATGACCGGCGGCCGGCCTGCGACGGGGCAGCCGTAGGGCACTCTCGTTTATCTAATCCCAACTGAAGCTGGAACGCTTCAGGTCTAGACGCCATGGAGTAGGTGTCGACTTCCAACGGGTCGCGATGGCGTGCATTAATGGGATTGCAATGTTGGACAGACGCCATCCTCATAGGGCTGATGACCGGTTTTGGTAGTTGGACAGACGCACTGACGGTGCCAAGTGCTGGGATACATCGGACGCCTGGGGTTCACGCCTGGGACGAAGCATGCCGCTCTTGATTATGGCTGTTAAGGCAGTACCATGACTGGTGAGGCTCTCAGCCTGCGGCTCGGCTTATCGTGAGTCCATCCCTAACAAGCCACATTGGCAGAAACATTTGTGTCTGCCTGCCCGCCGCTGCCAGACAACCACAACGGCACCGGCCACAAGCAAATCAGGTATCGAAGTCTTTTGAAGGGGGTATGCCGGCCTGTTGCAAGCTGCGCGCCAGAAATAGGGGAGGCATCCTCGTCCGTCGCGCCCGCATTGTCCAATGGTAGAAACTTGTTTCTTGCGCCAACGACGGTCGTCGTCATGATCCAATCACGGCCTCCAGCTGAGCCCACCCTTGTTATGCTGAGATGGTTCGCATTCTATTAAGTACTCCGCATAGTTTGGGGGCTGAGTCTGGAGGCAACAGCATGACCCAGGGGAATTGGAGCGTCGCACCCCGAGACTCGATTCGATTCGGTTTTTGTCTTCTTCCATCACTCTCGTTAATCATTTCCAGTACCTATTTCTCATCGCGATAATAACAACAAGTGACGGACGGGTTTCGAGAAAGGGCTTCTTGAGCAAAGGCAGTCAACGAGAACTGAAAACCCAGGGCAACCCAGTAAACGGGTGGTACAGGTGTCATTCTGGGCTCAGCTTTCACTGAAACCGTGTCGGGATCCCTCAGGACCAGCCTCATTTCGACTTGAGAAAGAGCACCATTTACGATGAGTGACGAGCAGTCGTTTACGGTCGAGATCCCGATTCGACCCCGGGAGCCACGCCATCGCGACTCGACCTTTGCCTCGCATGCCAAAATCGAGGAGGTGGTTCACTCACCACCATTTGAACACCATTTCCGCCTGTCGCAACCTCAGCAACACCAGCCCAAATGCCCAGAGGGCCTCAAGATAATTTCAGGCGTCTATGGAAAGACGTTTCGCGACCGGTCGCCGACCTCATCGACCATGAGCTCAACGCATGTCCCAGACTCAGCGACCACCTGTTCAATGCCCATGTCCCCCACTTCATCGACCTTCACCAGGGCCACAACTCCCGACATCGACGGCCCTGAGCGCTTGCCGACGCCATTTCTCGCATCGCGTTCCGGCACAAGCGGACATCGTTACAGAGAGTCATGCGATTCGGGGTCAACCTTTGTAGATTCCATCATGGGCGAGAGGTTTCCGGCGTATCCGGATTGCATCGGCGCGGGGCACAAGGAGGATCCACTGCCGCGAATGGACATCAGTGAGCCGGAGGCTGACGGGCAAAATGACATGCCTCACGCGGCGGGCACCCCAAGGTAAATCTTGATCTGTCAGAGCGGCGCCATTCCACATGCGATGCTTATGCCGACAGTAGGCCACCGTCGCCGGGCGAAATGCCCGAGTCGCCCCGCGAGGACCGGCTGCCGCCCCGACCCCTGAATGAAAGAATGAGCTTTGACTCCGGCTCCGATCGTCTTTCGCGTGCATGGGAGCCGATTACACCGACACCCATTGACTTCTCCAACGAGGAAGCCGATGCCATCCTCGACTATGTCTTGCAAGTGACCTACGGTGTGGAACTGGAAGAGGTCACCATGCCACCGGCCTTCCTCCGTCATTTCGTCTTCAGATTTATCCAGGACATTGGCAGATTTGCTTTTAATGGATTCCCTGCTGGAACACAACTAACTCACACACAATCCACATCATCGAATGGCTCGATGGCCCTGGCTCGGAGGTCAGGATCAGGTCGAGGGTCCCAAAACGGCAAGCGCAAGAAGAGCGATACTGGCCGTGCTGATGGTGACGATGATGGTGATGACTTGACGGATGATGATGGCGACTCAAGCGTGCCGTTCAAGAGGGCTAGGCCAACGCCGCGGGAAGCAGAGGAAAATCTGCGACTGAGCTGTCCATTTCGAAAGAGGAATCCGCACAGATTCAACGTCCGAGAGCATCACTCGTGTGCAATGACTTACTTCCCCAAGTTTGCCGAGCTGAGGTTAGTAGTCATCCCCAGAAGCTCATCTACCGTGTCCTAACGCTCGACAGACAACACATTGTCAAGCAACATAAGCGCAACGACCCGTCATCCTTCATGTGCGACCGCTGTAACCGAGACTTCCCCAGCAAGAAGGATCTCAGAGACCACCAACGTCTACCAAAGGAGCAGATGTGTGACGTCGCCGACCATGACCCAGAGTCCGGCATCGACGGCCCCACAATGACGAAGCTTCTCAGCAGGAAGCGAGCCAGCGGCATGAGCACCGAAGTACAATGGAAAGAGATTTGGAACCTGTTGTTCCCTGACGACGATGACTACAGGGTTCAACCTTTTGGTATGTCAACTCTGTTCTTTCACGTGTTCTTCTCAAAGCTTGCTCATACTGGCCACTTTAGACTTCTGCCCTGTCATCGAGCATTTCGAGTTGCAAAACCAGTTCATGAACAGCCTGAAGGATGTTGAGGACAGTCTGCGAAACAAGGGAATGACCCCACAAGCATTGGAGACCATTGGAAACATCTATCGCAACCAGTTCATCCAGGTCATTGAACAATGCATCGCCAATGCACAGAATATGCCCTACTCGAATCGAAGCAACCGAAAGAACGAGCCATCGCCGTCACGCCTCCTGGCCCCGCGCCACTTGACTCGCACTGTCCCTCGTCCAGACTCTGGTGTAGATGTCGACGAGGGCTCTGAAGACAGCCAGTCTGTCGCCGTTTTCCCTGGAGGCCCATTTGACGGACAGGGCATGCTCGGCCATTCGGATAGTGTCCGGACGGTCAGGAGAGCATCATCGACCCCTGAGGAATTCAGAGGCTCTGTTCCGCCGAGAACGCTGCAGCCCCTGATCGAACAGCCGCCCGCATCCGAATTCGGTCTCGCAGGCTCTCCCCCACTGCAGAAGCAATCACCATCGCAACAGCAGTTACCTCAGCAGCCGCCAATGTTTGACCACCAGGCTGAATTCTTGCCGATGGCGAATGGCATTACGCCGGAGATGGCTGCTCAACTATGGGGCTACCGTGATGGTAACGTAGTGCCAAGCTCAGTACCATCACCAGGTCAGATGAGTATGTACGCGCCAGTGATTGACGCGAATGGGCAGCCCCAGTTCCTGGATTGGAATGCGGGGCTGCAGGATCATAATGGGATATACGACTTCTCAGGGTACGTGCCTCGGTAGAGTGTGTGATTGTTAGGAAGGATAGCCACGTTGTAAAATTAATGTATGAATGATGAACACCGTGTAGGTGGGCATGTGTCCCCATGACTCAAGACGAGAACCGCTGTTGAAGGAACAGCTGGACGTTATATTGCCGGTCGATTAGATCTTGAGTCATCAGTTTGCACCACATCGTCTCCAAGCGGTTGTCTTTGAGGACGTTGCAATCTTAAAGTAGAGTCTTGAAAATAACTTGGTGGAAACTCAGAATTCAATTTTCAATGCATGTGTCGAAATGACTTGGTCCACAAGAGGAGTTGCACAGATGCTTACTTCGTCAAACATCATTCAGGACCCAGGGCTATTGAAGACCATGGATCAGGGAATTTGCAAACTACGCAAGGAGAACGAAACATTGTTTCCATGACCTGAAAAAAGGAAGCTAGCTGGCGAATCCCACGCCGCAGGAAGATACCTTACATAATCACGAGACACCCCAACCTGACTTGGCCAAGCGACCCCGCGCTTGACTTCCGATTTCTCACCATCCAAAAGATCAGTCGAACCAGCGTTGTTTCTGCCTACAGTCGCGTTGACATCACGGTGTGATAGTTCAGTAGGGTTTGCGCTCCAATTCTGACAGGCCAGAGCGCGCTCAAGCCTACCTTGGACAATTGCCCATTACCCCCTCTAGCCGCGTATCCAAAGTTTACCCTCTGCAATAACCATGACCTGGTCCGGCGCTTCGTTGCCTGCCGGCGAATCGCGCCTTTACTTTCTCTGCATTTATTTTGGCATTGGCGCTTCCGTTTGGGGGTGAGTCGGTCGTCTCCCCCTCCCCCCACTGACTTGAACATGATGTGGCTAGAGACCGATATCACAACATATCCTTGAGTCGTGTCAGGAATACCACCAAAGTAGTTCATCTAGCTCGGGTAGCGAAGCTTACTCTACTATGCACAGATACAATATTGGAATATTATCTTCAGTGATAGTCAGTTCAGGCTGGCGCGATGCTCTGCAGCAGCCAACCCGCGCTATGATTGGAACTATAGTCAGCATTTACTATACCGGAACTTTCATCAGCTACCTCTGTATTTCTCACCCTATCACTGATTGGCTTGGACGTCGTTATGCTGCTCTCTCGGGAACAGGTTTCGTTTGTCTGGGTGCTATCCTACAAGCCACAAGCGGCGGAAGCGCAGCTCGCGGTACCATGCTTGCTGGAAGACTCATCAGCGGCGTTGGGGTTGCCGTTGTGTCAACATCGGTGCCGCTATACCAAGCGTGAGGTCTTGCGGGAAAAAAAAAACTCAAAGCTTCAGAGACTGATTGCTGTGCTAGTGAGATATCGCCAGCACGCAAGCGGGGCCATTTTGTAACACTCAATCATGTCGGCTTCATCGCTGGCATAGCCCTGGGTTTCTGGTAATCTGAATCTGATCGACCTTGATCTGAGAAGCTTCTAATGATACCACATCAGGGTTGGCTATTTTATGAGATTTTGGTCCTCCGATGCAGGCCTTTTCTACGGATGGAGATTGACCATTCTTCTGGAAATAATTCCCGCAATGATCTTTGGGCTCGGGTTGCCATGGGTCCCCGAAACGTTGGTACTTGAATCCAAGGTAGACCGTCCGTACTAACTCAATAGGCCCCGTTGGCTAGTCGAACATGGTAGGAAAGATCAGGCCCGTTCGACACTTCGCTGGCTTCGCGAGGGTAGCTTTGATGATGACGAGATTGAACATGAATTCTCCGCCATCATCAAGAACGTCGACGAGTATCACCAATCCGGCGGTAACTGGCTTTCTTTGTTCCGCAAAAAGCCACTATTTGCCCGTCTATGGCGAGCTACCTTGCTACAGTTCATGGCTTCAAGTTGTGGTGCCACTGCCATCAAATACTTCCTCCCATGGCTTCTGGAACAACATGGCATATCCTCCCACACGACGTTGCTGATCAGCGCCATCGAATCCACGGTCAAAATAGGCTTTACTGTTCTCGAAATGTTCATCATTGATCGTTTTGGACGGAGAAAATGCCTCGTCGTTGGTTGTGTCATCATGGCCTTCTCTTTGCTAGTACGTGAAAGGACTCAAAGGAGGAAGTTTTGCGAAAGAACTTCAAATGCTAACAGCGTCTACCTAGATCAATGGAGCCGTGCCTCTGTTAGACCCTCATCGTAAAAGTCCGGCTACAGACGTCATTTGCGTGGCCTTCATCTTTGTATATGTCATTGGCTTCTCATTGGGATTTGGACCAACCGCATGGGTCTACAATACAGAGGTACCACATAACAGTACTCTCTTCCGTTATGTGAGCCAAACGCTTACCTTGGTATGATAACAGATCTTTCCCACCTCGGTACGAGCCCGCGGATTGAACTTCGCTTCCGCTGGTGCTGCTGTCGGTTCTTCTATCGTTACCATGGTGTGGTCTGCCGGTATCGGATATATGGGCAGTAATATTTATTTCATTTTCATGGCCGTGAACATCATTTGCATTCCGGTATAGCTTTCTTGCATCTTTTGGCTATGGATGTTCAAATGCTGACGAATACTGTAGGCCATATACGCCTTCTTTCCCGAAACCAAGGGCCGGGAGCTGGAGGACATGGACGCACTCTTCGGCGCTATTGAAACTCGACGTAGCGATTTCGATAGTAGGATGAACCTTTCCTTCTTCCGCGAGACTGGAATTTCTAATCCATCGTTAGGCCTTTCTGAACACCTCCTGCAAGATGATTCGCCTTTTCGGGACTCTATAGAATCGGCACCCGAAACGAACAGAAACCAGGGCCATGAACCAAGCATTATTCAGTGACCTGATTTCCCGAAGAATAGGAGACTAGCCGTTGCTTTTTGAGCATCGCGGTCAGAAAGCTCTCTGGCTGAATTTGTAATATCCAAGTTCATGTCCACACAGCATGAAGCCATGTCAGATGTACCATAGAGTACAATCTGGCTTCGCCAGCTGGATCCTTCGTGGCATCATTGGAATTTCTTCTCTTATTTTGGGAATGTGTGTCTGTGAACATGGACCGAAGTATGGCAACTACTCCTCTTGCAGGCCTGGATATTGACCTCCCGTTGGTGCCGAATAACCCATTCATTCCATCGGGCAGAATGGGTCAATTCGGCACCTTCGGCGATTCAGGCTGTTCGCAAACACATTTTGTATTGATTCGGCTTCGATTATCCTCGATATAAGAATACTTGGCCAGGGATTACTGATTTTACGACTGTCACAGGCTTATATACAAGACGGCCATGACAAACTGGAAAACTCTCAAAAAATCACAAAAGTAATGTGACTAGTACTTGGCTCAAGACTTAACAAGCATGAAAAGTTCTCCCTCCGCGGTGTTGTCACTAGCTACAAACAACCTCGAGAATCCTTTATCAAAGACAATGCCGGAAGGTCTAAAGCAAGTCGACCCCGTGCAGCTACCGACGTTGGTACTCCAGAAAACATCCGTGTAACCAGTCTTTGAATCTGCTGCTGCAACCGGGTCATAACTACCATTGGCGAGCTTGGTAAAAGGCACCACGGACACCTTGAAGCCCGTAGCAGGTGACCTGTTCCACGAGCCATGCAGCGTGACGTACAGATTTTGAAATGTGCTGTCGAAAATGGCGCCGATGGGCGCACTATGTGCTTGAATCGAAAGCCTGGGGGCTACAGAGCGTTGGTCGCAAGTGTCGTCATTATAAGTGCTGTTTGGGGCCACAACGAATTGCTGGCCAGCCTTGAAGCTCTTGTCTGTGATGACGGAGGGCTCCCAGACCGAGAAGCACGTCGGGTACCCATACCACTGGTCATTCGGCTGAGAAGGATCACCGACTTGGGTGAAACGTTAGTCGTCTTGAAGCCCCCACACGGCAGACCAGGACTTACGGAAGTTCAGCTCTTCTGCTGGGTTGTCGTTATGGATATCGTAGCTCTGACCGTTGACTGTGCGGGCGAAGTCGTCACCGCTGTTCTCTACTCCCCAAATCCTTTGAAAATCATTGTCAGTTTGCTCCAAAAAGGCAGAAACTGTTCTACGTACGCACTGTTTCCGTCCGCTGCGAGGGCCACTTCGTTGCGCAGACCCCAGCCAAGGAACCAGCCCTGGGAGGCGTACGCGTAACCTCCAGATGGCACACTACGCATGTCAAACACTTTGACTACAGCACGCGCCACTGCCTTATTGAGCGATTCATAGTCAAAGTTGCTGTAGGAGCCTTGTTGTATGACGAGGAGGTGCGGCTTCGCCGGCGGGATAATGAGGTTGCGCGTCGGGTGACCTCCCTGCTGCATACCTTTGACAACCACAGTCTGCGCACTTATACTTTGAGATTTTGCGTCGTAGGCGTACGACCATGCCGTAGTCATTGAGCTAACGTACAAAGTCTTACCGTCGGGTGTGAGGCCGATGCCATGGTTGAGTGAGGGGTTGCTGATCAGGGTCTTTGTGGAAGAGAGGCAGCCGTCGGCACCAAAGGTGTGAACCGTGACACCTTTTCCCGACTGCACAATGAGTAGGTTACCTTCAGAGTCGATAGCCAACCCGCGAGGGCCGGTCAAAGATCCAGCGAGCTTGACGGCCTTCCAGCCACTCACAGTCTGATATCCGAATCTGAAGGCGCTCACGCCGGCGCATGAGCTGGGGACTGGAGGCACAGGAGCATTGGTCACGATGGAGGACGATGTCGCAGTGGTACGCGAAGATGAGACAGTGGCCGTTGCGCTGCTGGATGGAACACCCGTCCTGGTGACAGTAGTCCTGAGGGTCGTGGTACTGTGCAAAGTGGATGTGGAGAAGGTTGTCAACAGAGTAGTTTGGGTGATGGTGCTGGTAGGACTTTCGCCATCACCGCCGTCTCTTGCCCAGGATTCAAAGTCGACTGCCTGTGCCGGCTGAAAGTTGTGCATCCAGTGTCCCACGCGCTCATGGATACCGAAAGTTGTGTCGTTGGCTGCTGGGTTATCAACAGGTACGCCAGAGTAAGCAAACGCCAAGTAGTTTTCTCCGTTGGGGTCCAAAGATGTTGGGTCGTTTCCATATGGTGCCCAGTATGTACACCCACGGCAAAGAGCCGTGACGGAATAGTGTGTAGCATTGACAACAGTCCCAGGGAGAACTGTGTACTCCGTGTCTTCGTAAGGGGGAGGAGTGAAGTAGCCACTAGAGTTGGTCAGTGGTGATGGCAATTCCATGGGTTGCAGTGAGTCCTCACAATGCCATCCGAAAGGAGACAACCACATCGTTACCATTGGCCCATACGATGGTCAAGGGATTATATGTCATAGAGCCTCCCCAGGCTAAGCCAGCCCAGCCCACCCCGATAGGGGCGGTTATCTGTACAATAGCTTCATACGGCTGACCCGTGGGAGTACCTTCAGGTATGGCGATGCCGTAAATGATGCCGCCCTCGTTAGTATAAGAAGCAAAGCAACGACCTAGGATGTCGCAGTATGTTGATTGAATTTGGGCCCCCGCTACAATGCTGCCGGTCAGTATGGATCTAGGAGAGATCAGTGGACACACAAGTTACCAGAGCCGATGAGCGCCACAGCACTGAGGGTAGTGGTAAACCAACGCATTGCTCTCGCGGGCTGGTTCGCTATTCTGTCTTTAAACGAGGTGTAGATAGTCCAGGCAAATTTTTACACGGAGAGAACGCATATTCAGGAGCAGTGCTCTTAGCATTTAAGTGAATTCCTGCTTACGGCTGACCCCAGCATTTTCCATAACCAGCAGTGGCTCGGAGCAATCCTCCATGCGTAGACTTCCGCAGTGACGAAAGAGGACGCGATATCGTATGGGTGTATGAGGTAGAAATGTGACAAGACACACCGACAAGAGACGGGAGGAAAGAAGGCTGCCGCAAAACATGGTACGAGTTGAGAGTTGAAGATGCATGCCAATATGAAGATCCAGACGCCATAGAATTGCCAAGGCGGATGAATGTCTCTGGGATATTGGCCCCGTATGCAATGTTCACCATTGAGGATATCTGGTCGAAAACGACAGCGGCTGTCTAGCGCAATTTGAAGACTGGAACAAGAAAGCAGACCCATATCATCACGGGTCTTCATTTGGGAGACGGCAGATGCATCGATGGGTGGCATGGCCCCTGGACACCAGAGCAAGTGATGATTGAACTCGTTTAGAGGGGGTTTAGAAATTAGGAAGCAGTAGGCATTGTCACGTTGACTTTTGAAGAGTAGTAAAATGCGAACGATGAAAGTTTTTAGGGTTCATACGACATGGTCGCAAAGCAGACGATTATCTGAGAGGTTAAATCGGGCAGACCGTACAATAACGGTGAGACTATTATCTATTGCGGAGAGCAGATTCACCAAACGAGCGGCAGGCCGGCTGACCAAGCCGCCGAATGAGTGATGGTTGAAAACCAAGAAGAGTCAATTTGGTGTAGTGGCATTGACGGCTTAGTGGTCGGAACAAGATAACGGGTTGATGGGAACTGAAGCCTGAAGGAGACGAGGATGTGAATAGCCGCTATGAGGGTTGCGAGGGAGGATTCGTGCAAAGAGCCGGACACATGCAGGATGTTCAGGCTAATCACTGTCCAATCCGAGGGATTGGGTTTGTAATGAGCGTCAGGTACCAACTGAGGCGGCAGTAGTCTAATCATTTGAAATTGCAGGTATTAGCCACCCGATAATATAGGTTGCTTGTCCGAGGATGGATGCGCTCGTCACTGGACGGCGGGATTCGGGCAGAATTTCGACATCCATCACTGTTGCTAGAGGCAGTCCATCGCATAAGGTAACGACGGTTTCAGAAGGTTCGGGATGACGATTCAGTCCATTTTTTTCTTCTTTCTTTTTTTGAAAAAAATAAACGCAGAGGAATATCTGGAAGAAAATGAAACTGGAAGGGGATGTCGTTGAAGTTATTTATGTCTTGAAACATCGTGAACTGACCCTAGGTACCTCAGTTGGACGAAACTCGAACGCCTACTTGTATTCGATAAGGCTTTAAGATAAGATAACGATATCCTCGATTAAGGTAGGTACCTTACCTCAATAAGCCCATTAAAATAAGCATCCCGGAAGAACAAGCGATCCAGCTTGGCCTGCAGCAACGCCTGCAGCAACGGCGGGAGAGGGAGCATCTCTTGTTTCCCTCGCTAAATCCATCAAGTTTCAGGTCTCTCCGAGAACGCTTCCACGAATTCAATCATTGCAACATCTTGCCCGCCATGATCAAATGGTCCCAGACTCTTTAGATACCTCATTTATACGCGTTACCTTGATTTCCTCCCTGCAAACATGGTACAGGTAGTCCCAGACGCCTCGACGCCCCATCGTCTCCCCAGAATCCCGCGTCTCTCTGAAGCCCCGCAACGCCGGCAGAGGGAGCAGTCGTTACGAAATCTGTCGCAGCTTCGTTCAAGTGAATGAGGTTGCATGAAAATCATCAAGACACCGAACAAACTCACCAAGTATGCCATTCTCTGGCCCCTCTGGCGTTAGCGTTAGCGTTTGCCACATAAACCTACCCAATGAACCACCACACTGGAAAGTACGAACCCCATCCGAGAAAGGCAATCTAGAGTTGGGCTCCGCGTCAGTCTATTCGGTCGTATCCGGAGAGCCTAGAACCACACCAGTCCGATTGCAGAAAGACCAAAAGAGAAGAAAAAGATTCCCCCACCTTTTCGGCGGGGCAAATCGCGTTGGGGGATTCGGACACGCGGGGGAACCCTGACTAGGTACCTTACCTTATCAATCATTGACGTGCTTGACCAGATATCTTCTGCGGCGCTGGGCCTTGAGCTGTAACTATGCGCCATTCACCACAACCAGCAACACAGCTGTAGCTGCAAATTCGACACAGTGGTGAATCGCAGCTACGGGGCATCAATTGTCTCTCTCCCCCGAAGCTAAAGTTCAAAAACCCATCTATACTATAGATTCACAGAGCATTCAAATCACGTCCGAAATGGCGGCGCCGCGCGCAACCACCACCACCATCACCGCCCGGCCCCTGTCCGCCGTCCTCCCGCCTCTAGTCCTCGGCACCGCAACCTTCAATTACCAATATGTCTCGGATCCCTCGCGCATGCCCTCCGTCGACATCGTCGCCCGCGCCCTTTCCCTCGGCGTAAACGCCTTCGACACCTCCCCCTACTATGGCCCCTCCGAGACCATCCTGGGCGCCGCCCTGCGCACCCTCTCCCCTCCCCGCGACTCGTACTTCCTCGTCACAAAGGCCGGCCGCATTGCCCCCACCGAGTTCGATTACTCCCCGCCTTGGATCCGCGCCTCTGTCCTCCGCAGCCTCGAGCGTCTCAATACCACCTACCTAGATCTAGTCTATACCCACGACGCCGAGTTCGTCTCCCCCGACCAGGTCGTAGCCGCCGTGCGTGAGCTGCGTCGTCTCCGCGACGAGGGACTCGTCCGCTACGTCGGTATCTGCGGCTATCCCGTCCCGGTGCTCTGTGAGCTCGCCGAAAAGATCCTCCGCGAAACAGGCGAACCCGTCGACGCCGTCCAGTCCTTTTCGCACTTTTGCATCCAGAACAACACCCTCGGCAGCGATAAGATCCTCGCGCAACTACGAGATGCCGGCGTCGGTGTCGTGACCAACGCGAGCATGCTGAGCATGGGTCTTCTCACGACCCGCGGCGTCGATGACGGTCCCATGGCGAGTTGGCATCCGGCTCCAAGCCCCTTGCGCAAGCTATGCAAGAGTCTTGTTGGGATCGCCGAGGGCGCGGGAGAGAAGATGGAAGAGCTCGCGCTGTACTGGGCCATGGCAAACTGGGCGCGCATTGGAGGCGCCTTTGGAACCGAGCTCCTGCCGCCCACGTACAATGGACCCGCCAAGGTCGGTGTCAGCGTCATGGGTGTAACATGTGTGTCCGAACTGGAGGAAACGTTCCTTGCCTGGCAGGGCATGATGCGCGAACTCGCGGCCGAGAGTGATACGCCAAATTCCGCTGACGCCCCGGCCAGTCGGCGTGACAAGATCCAGCGATTGGTCACGGAACAAATGTGGCCGGCCTTGGGCGAATGGCGGAATTACAGCTGGGCCAGTCCTAGTGAGGATTTTGTTAACCAGCCATCCGTCGCCGCCATCGATGCTGCGCTTCCTGCTGTCGCTGCCGTGCCACATTTGTAAACCTCGAGCGGTTTTGTGAAAAATTCATTCCATCGATAATGAGCCACGAGAGGTCAATTTTCAAAACATCATATAGCAATAGGGCGCATTTGCTTGAATAGAAGGTATTGTCCAGCTGCTAAGACTATCATCGTGTCAGCCGCTTTTCTCAGATACCGAGGTAGGTAGGTAGAATACAGTAAGCGCTCGCCATCCACATGGCAACAAAAGTAGAATGAAATACAAAGAATCACGTCTAATGACCACCTCCCCCAAAGTTCACGCTGAACGCCTTGACTGTCTTGGAGTTCCCAACCCCCAGAGTATATGCAAAAGTCTTCCTCCCAAGTATTCACGCTGAGCAGTTGCCATCAAGTTCGGCAGAATCATAGTTCTTCATCATCCCGTCGTCATTTTCATCGATCGGCACTCCGATCACTGCGTAATTCCGGTTGAGCTTTCCACGATATTTTCGTGACCCAACCTCTTCGATTCAGCGTCCTCATCCGAGATGGGGGCTGGAGTCTCAGGTGTAATCGTAACTTCTGGGGTAATTGCCCCGCTGCCGGGACCTGGGGACACGTCGCCTTTGCTGCCGCCGTTAACGGGCTCTTCGAGAATCGTTGGCGGTGGCTTCAATGTACCAGGGTTGGTCTGTACAGGCTCCTCGCTGTGGATATCTTCCATGTGCTCAGCCTCGGGTTCATCCTCCGCTTCGACCTTCTTGCTCGTGGTGGCAGTGCGGCTCTCGCCTGTGGCGCTGTCCTGGCCCTGGTTGGCTTCGCCATTCTCAATGTCAACGCCCACCATTTCAGCCAGGCTTCGGAAGTTAAACATCGGTTCCGTGTTGTCTCGATCACCTTCTTCGCTTCGATTGCCAACACTGAGTTCGCTCGCTCGGGGGTCGAGATAAGCCTGATTGCTATAGCTTCCAGCGGCACTATCAGCCAGAGACGATGATATGGAAGATGCGTTGCTCATCTGTCTCAGATGAGAAGGGCCGCGGCTGGTCGTTGGAATCGGCAACGAGGGCGTAGAAGAAGTACTTTGGAAACTGCTCTCGGATGACTGCGTCTCGACGGCTGGACGTTCGACAGCTTTGCCTTTTGAACTGGGTGCTGAGCCAGGTGCTGAGGTGGGAGACAGCGTGTTGCCCGTCGATGTTGCTGAAGCTACAGGAGAAATCTCGGCGCTGGCCCCCACAGCGGAGCTCGTCTGCGCTCCCTGAAGTGTTGCCTCCACGCGCAAATTACTGGTTGTGCTATTTCCCCTACGTCGTCCGAGGCCAAGGGAGAGGCTACTTCCGCTAGCAGAGCTCTGACCAGGCCCATACACACTTTGGCGGTCCTGCTTCTTGAGGGCTTTACGCTCCTCTTTCTCCTTCTTTTTGGCCTCTTTTCGCTCTGCCTTTTCTTGTTTCCGTTTTCGCTCTTCCTCGGCTGCAAGAGAAAGACGGACGGCTTCCATGAACATCATGTCTTCGAGCTCCTCCATACGACTTCTCCTATTGTTTAGGGCTCCACGCCCGGAGGAGCTCCGGGGCCCAGGCTCAGGTCCCGCTTGAGTAGCTTCGCCCTCTGGGTTGCTGTGCGGGCTCTCCTCTGGCTGATGGTTGGAAGGTCCAGAGGGGGTGCGACTCCCAGTATTTCTCCGACTGAAACGTCCAGGCCTTGTGAAGGCAAAGCCACGCTGCTGCTCATTATTCCCCATGAGGAAGGCTGCTGTGTGCAAAGCAGTTGCTGCCGCAGCCCTGCGTGCTTGATGGGCTCGCTGCGCTGCCAGTTTGGTAGACCAGTCGGGTCGGACCCGATCAGTAGTGACAACATTTGGGGCGTTAGCGGACAAGCTCTGAGCGCGCCGTCTGCCGGAAGTTGGGGATGTAGGCGACAAGGTTGAATTCAAAGAGCTCTGGGACGACATGGCGGTATTTTGTGATGGGTATCCAATGGCATACGATAGGCCTCGCCGGAAAGGGGGAGCATCGTACGTGACACCAAATTCCGTCTGCTGACAGTAGGGACATTGTGCGGGCTCGGATATCAGCATTTCCGGGGCTTCTTCCGGGTTGCTCGGACCAGGAGGCTGCGTGGTCGGTTCGCCGTGGTGCTCGGGGTGATGCGGATCGGCGCGCTTGATCTGCACGAAGCATTCGCTACAAATGGGCTGATCGCAACAACGGGTGCGGTTCAGGTAGGGTGGATAGGTCAGGAAGCAAATAGGACATTCGGTGGCATCCTTGTACAGAAAAACCTCCAGCGGCTGTCCGTTGACCAACGGATCGTTAGGCAATCTAATCTCACGAGGAGCAACGTCGCTTGACGAGTTACTGCGTGAACCCCCGCTCAAAGCTGCTGCCAGGGCTTTGGCACGAGGCTTGAAGGGCGAGCTACTCCGCTGCTGAGCCGCGTTGGGCGAAGATATTCCGGAGCCTGGCATTGAGCTGCTGCGGTCCGAACCGACTGACAAAGACCTCGGGCCCATTGGAACAGTCAAGTTGGCTAGGTTCTGGGATGACTCGGTCGGAGAGGCCGACGTGTGAGACTGGGGGATGAATTCGGGTGGAGGTTGTTCATCAGCAGCTGGGATGGGAAGGCCGCGACCGGCGCAGATGAGCTGGTATTCGGTCCAGTTGTCAGAGTAGTCGTTGAGACCCCTCCAGAATGGCGCAAGTCGTCTTTCAATCTGCGGGGTCACGTTTGTGAGCTTTTTGCCGCGAAACATTGATCGGGTTGCAAAACATCTTACCTGCAATTGCCGCACCACGGGTTTGCTAAAATCTTCGGGACCAGTGTATGTACCAAGAGTCACCAGGTATCCGCCGTCAATGTGTTCCTCCTTTAGACTTCGTTCACGCTCCTTTTCTCTAGCGACGCGTTCCCTCTCGAGTCGTCGAGCTTCCCGTTCCTGTCTTGTCTCTCTCCGCTCGTAAGGCGCATCTTCTCTGCCGGCGGCACTGGAGGAACCGGCGGCTCCGAGGCCCCAAAGGTTCAAGTCAGCTCTGCTAAAGCGGCTTTGCCTTCGAGAGCTGGCATGATCGTTTACGGCCTCTCTGGAGGTCGATTGGTTGAGGTAAGCGGCCTGACTCTGGCGATAATCGGTCGCCGGGTCGATCGGACGAGATTCTTTGGTGCTAGAATTACCCATCTTGGCTATCGATGGTACGGACTGGCGGGATTACTTGGGAGTTCGTGGAGTTTGGGCTCTTTTGAACTGAACGGATACCGGCCGGAGGTTGACAGCCAGTTTCAATCAAAACAGCAATCGCAAGTACGGCGGCAATAGATTCAAGTCAATCACAGCAGTACTCTATGCGAGGATAGATCGTCCGGCTGGATTACGCCCGGTAGAGAATGCTGCCGTCGTGGCCGATCTATGGTCGCAGTGTTGTGGATGCTGGGTGAGGTACCGCCGCAGTATGGTTGGGGATGAGTCAAGTCGAATCGACAACGCACCCTTCAGACAAAGTGGCAGATAGCTGCAAGCATTGTCAAGGAGGGTAGACGGAGGCAGGTGATGTTATGGAATGTCGGAGGCGGATGAGAGGTAGGATGGGTGCGAATGTGCGCGATGGGTTGCTGGAGGACGGTGATATCGGCACCGGTGATGGTAGACAGTGTTGGCAGAGCAAGGTGATGGTCCAGGGGCCGCAGTCAGCGGATGTTGTGTTTGGGTGGTGCTTGGTTGGGGACCGGACGGGCGTGTCGGGTCGGGGAAGCTTGTGACGACGTGGATGTCGTACGTGCGTGGCTGGGCACTGGACGCTGGGCGGGCCACGGTCAGAAGGTTTTCAGGCGTGTGGAGAGACGGCTTTCGAAGAGGGCGGAGTGCGACTCTGGCTCAAGCGGATGGATGGAGGGAGGGAAAAAAAAAAGAGAGAACGAGCCAAGATGGCAGGATAATAGCGACAGGTAGGTAGATGCAGAGGAGGCGAGTCCGAGTGTGATCGTTGTAGGGACGAGGAACGAAAGCGTAAGGTGCCAGGTGTCGGGCGCGGAGGGCCGGGGGGAGCGGTTACGGTTGTCGGGTGGAGTGGAGAGCAAGGTCCCCAAGGCGGGCAAAGCAAGGTACCTTACCTTGGTAAGGTTAGGTAGGTACCGGGTAAGGTAGGTAGACCAAGGTACCAGGCAGATGGAGTGGCTCGCCGGTCGGTCGTTTAGGTGCCTAGGTAGGTAAGGCGGGTAATAGCGTTGGTTGTGTGAGACAAGGCAAGGGACGTCTACTAGATACCTAGCTGCTGATGACAATGTTTGATGAAGGGTAAAGCAAGCTTGACTGAATGACAGATGAAGAAGAAAGGCTTCAATGTTGGCTGAGGTAAGTAAGGTGGTACCTTGGGTAAGGTACCTAGCTGTCCCTGATGTTGATGGCGTCGCTAAGGGAGATGTGATAACTGAGAGAGAGGAAAGGGGTGAAAGAGGACAACGAAATTGTGCAAGTGAGGTAAGAGGCCAAGAATCAAGGTAGGCAGGGTCCAGGAGGAAATCCGGATACCCAGTGGAGAGTCCCAGAAAGACTGGAAGATGCTCGAGGCGGCAGGCGGGTGTGCAGCTCGAGTATTGTGTTTCCAAGCGTCAACCGCCGGGGGGTTAAGTTACCAGAGGTGGGGGGAGGTACCTTAATGGGCCGGCTCTCTGAGCCCAACGGAAAGTAGCTTTCCCAAGATACCTATCTCTGGGGGCGGTTTGCTGGTCCATTGCTGGGTCCATGAGGTCTGGTGAGGTCACGGTGCCTCAGAAGTGACTTGGAAGTGAGGTGGAGAGGTAAAGCCTGGACCGAAGTCGCTGGCTGCACCGGCCCGGCTTGGTTCTTGGCCTCAGATCCTTAACTCTGGGGACTTGGGACTCGGGGGGCACTTGCAACCTGGAAGGCAGGAAGTGGACTCACCAGTGCCACAGGACCTAAGGTAAGGTACCTACCTAACTACACTACCTTAGCTGAGTGTTATATGGCAAGGAGGCCGCCGGAACCTGTGGGTTCTTTCCACCACAGTGATAAAAGTCACTTAGATACTCCGGATGCATTCCCGCCGACAACCTCGCTCCTCCCTTCCACTTACGCCGCTTCATCAATACCAAGGGAGGAAGGAGACTTTGGAGCACAGAGGGGCAAGAGGCTGCCGTGGAAGGTGGGGCTCGTCCGCAGCCTGCACCATCGGCGGGACCCCTCCTTTGACTTTGGTCTTTCCCCGACATCCAACATGCACTCGCACTCTCACCCTCACCGAGAGTGCGGAGGTATCATTCGCTGCACTTCTTCCCCACGCAGCGTTACATGTTATCTTGGGACGCCCACAGCATCAACCCAGTCACCCATCCTCATGCCTCTTTCATGGACACGGCACTGTTTCCTGTACACTACAAATTGAGACCTCTAGAAAAGCTTGTCCTGACCCACTGCCTTGGAGGGGACCTGGGCACCTGAGATCTCTCCACGCTCACCCTCCCCTCCTCACTCATATTAG
The DNA here is from genome assembly GCF_001831195.1 of Colletotrichum orchidophilum. NCBI lineage: Eukaryota > Fungi > Ascomycota > Sordariomycetes > Glomerellales > Glomerellaceae > Colletotrichum > Colletotrichum orchidophilum. Next base: position 44,661 of record NW_019172990.1, on the reverse strand, counting down.
ATAAGCAAGACTGCTCATCATGAGGGGTTGATGAGAGACTGATGAGGTGAGAGCTGGAAAACCCTGCTTCCGGTCTTTCCGCAACCAGTCAGTCGATCAGGAACGTCGATAATGTCCCTCCCATTGTTCATCGACACCGTCAATAGCGTTGTTGAGTGAGCACCTTTCGGTTTCCCCCTGTTCTGTTTTCCGCTCGGCACTTGAACAACTCATCGCAAACTACCTTACGGATACAGATCACTTCCTTTCCATCTTGCTCTCCTGTCTCATCCAATCCACCATCACCCCCGCGGCACCCCTTGCCATCTAATGCCTCCCGATCCCAACCCAACGCGGCAAGTGCCTTTCAAGGCTCCCTACGGACGTCTCCCGCCTCCATCCATGGCTCTTGCGCGTAGAGCTTCATGCACCCGACATCTCGCAACACCTCATCCTGCAGAGCTATGATGCCTCACGGGCTTGAGCGCCTGTTGCGCCCACAGTAATCGTACCTGCTGGAACCAAAGGTCGAACCCACCAGCTTAGGATCTATGCTTCTCCACGTGTCAATCGCTACCGCCATGCAATGCACCTCAACAACGGACCCCCCCCTCCCCAAAAAAAAACAATCAAACTTGCCGCTCTTCAATGTACCTCGAGTCTTGCCATGACACGCTAACCGTTGATTACTGCGATTCATGCCCCAGAGCCTTCGATCATGTCTACTATCAGGTTGGTTGGACGACACACAGATCTCAGCATGAGGTGCATGCACCACAGATTAGACTGAGGAAATCAAGGTAGTTGGGATGTGTCGCTTCCTGGTCCTTACAATGCAAAACATACAAACTGCAACATTCACGCGATATCCGACCCTGTGCCTTCACGCTTGCCTGTGGTATTGTCCAACGGACTGACTCGACGCACTATAAGCATGCGTTGAGAAAAGCGCATCATCTCATGGGGTGCCTCATGAGCTCCTGTCAGGCACCCTCTACATCACAAAAGCCCCGACCGCCTGCCGCCTTATCTCTGTAACCAATACCGTGACACTGTCGCGTGATGCTCTAAGACACGCATCCCACCATGTTCGCGGCGGTGAGGACGTCAAAACGCCATTTGCACCCCACGTCGCACAATGGCAGCTTCAACCAGCAACCTCATCTCATCGAGGTCATTCTCGTCTTTGTAGCTGCCTACGGCTCAAACTATCATAGTGAGGTAAACCGAAGATATTTGACGACTCAGACGCACCTAGCGCGAGATCGGCTCTTCAATGTACGAGATACCTACGCATAGACAACGAGGAAAAGAGGAAGATCAAGGGCGATGTCGAACCTGGAGGTACCCAAATGATTTGCGGTGATGCCAAACGCCCGACTTGAGGAAACTGCCATCCAAACATCGACGCACCTCTTGCACGTAACACACTCACAGAGTTCCCTCTACTTGTGGAATGCATGTCGCGAGACTTTTTAAAGTCATGTTTCAAGAGTCAAATGGAAGAATACTATGCTACAGTGCCCTGCAGAATTCGCAGAAGCGCATGTTGTAGCAATATATTTATTATCTTGGGCTGTCCTTTTTAGTAAAGATTCACGTGTTTTATAAATTTACAGAGGAACTTCCTTAAAGTCTAAGCGCTGGCCATGTTGGCTTTTCAAATACCTACTTAGGTATTCGGACTGCGAGAGTTGCATCCTGTGACTCTCCGATTCGCATTATGTCAGCAGCAACATCGGCGACAGAGAGGCCGACTACCGACCTGGGAGGACCAAGTTGAAGGACACCCAATAGGAATCCTTATCATATGTCAAAGCTCCAGTTCTAGAACTACTCCGTACCAGCGCAAAAGTTCAGGCTTCCGTCCTCCTCACCTGTAACGCACCCGCACCGGCGCATGTTTTCTCGATGGCTGGTGGCCGCAATAGCAAGTCCACGGGCCTTGCCTCTCCGACGCGGACGCTTGTTCTCGACAATGGCGCGTCTACCATCAAAGCCGGCTTCGTTTCCGAGGAGTATACCGACGAGCCCCGAGTGATACCCAATTGCATCGCCAGAGACAGGGCAAGGAAGGTCTATGTCGCGTCCGATCTCGACAAGTGCCACGACTTCGGAGAGATTCAATTTCGGCGACCCGTTGAAAAGGGCTATATTGTCAACTGGGAAGCTCAGAAAGAGATCTGGGACCACGAGTTTTTCGACGACAAGGCGCCGCAAAAGTGCGACCCTTCCGAGACCAGACTGTTGCTTACGGAACAGCCCAATTCGCTGCCCATTTTGCAGGCTAATTGTGACCAAATCATTTTCGAGGAATATCAGTTTGCCAGTTATTTTCGTGGTATTGGTCCGTGGCTTCACTGCTTGCACGTGCCATCGACTCGACTAATCTCTGCTTTCATAGGAGCCTCCTTCAACGCGTACCATGATATTCAAGGCATCCTCCAGACCCCCCGAGACCCGAGTTCGATGCCCCAGCTTCCAGCCGAGATCGTGCTTCTGATTGACTCCGGCTACTCCAATACTATCGTCATGCCTCTTCTCAATGGCAAGCCCCTGCATTCCGCTGTTCGCAGGCTTGACGTCGGCGGGAAGCTCATGACGAACTACTTGACGCGCTTACTTTCCCTGCGATACTACGACATGCGTAACGATACATACATTGTCAACGAAATCAAGGAGCAGGCCAGTTATGTCTCACTCGACTTCAATGGCGATCTCGAGAAAACCTGGAAGGGCACAAGGGGCGAGAAGAGGGAGGCGTATGTGACGGGAGCCGGCATCGCTAAAGACTACGTCCTGCCCGACTTTCATACCAAAACACAGGGCGTCGTTCGAGACTACGACCCTGCTATGCACACGAAGGCAAGGAAGATGGCAGCACGCGCCGCTAATAACGACGAGGATAATCTAACCCTCAGAAACGAGCGCTTTTCTGTTCCCGAGCTGCTCTTCCAGCCATCTGATATAGGGCTCCGTCAGCCTGGGCTTGCGGATGTCATTATGCAGTCTCTTTCCGAATTGCCCATTGGACTTTGGCCCGGACTCTTGGCTAATATTGTGGTTGTTGGCGGCAACGCCTTATTTCCCGGCTTTATTCAGCGGCTGGAGAAGGAGCTTGTCAAGAGGGTTCCCGACGCATGTATCGTGAGGGTAGCGCATCCCATTGATCCCATCACGAGCATCTGGCAGGGCGGTGCTAACCTGGCCAAACATCCTGACATTCAAAAGCTGTCTGCCACGAAAGAGCAGTACGAGGAGTACGGCGCCGCATGGGTCGCTCGCAAGTTCAGCTCTGGAAACACCGGTCACTGAATGAATACTATTCCGAACATCAACCAGAGCGGTCGGTCACTATCAAAAAGCCCTGGAATCTTCCAATCCGTGTATGCCCTATGGGTATGTATCGCAAGAGTCTCTGAAATCAGAATCAGCCGCCACCTCGGCTTTTGAACAGTCGAATATTACTTGTCTGTATCAGACAAGCCGGCCCATGATATCATCTGCCACGGGTATTTGGGCTTCCAGCTCCCGTCGACAAGTTTTGGCCGAACAAGAAATGTCACCCCTGGCGATATGGGCTGTCTTTGGAGCTTTCAGCATCGACCATCCTCATCGATCATGTCTGTTTGGCTGTAGACATACCATAGACAACCTACTTGGAGCCGGTAGCTCCACACCGCTTCAAACATTCTGCAGTGTCGACCGCTGCGCCAGTTTCAACTGCTGGGATATCACACCGAAGCTGCGCAAACTTTGCCGATAGTGGGTTCCCGCCGAATGCTGCTACCACGACATCCCGAGGAAGATCGAATAGCCCATTCGCGACGTTATGAGTTCCAGCATCTTCTGAGCTTAGAGCCGAGATCAGAGTAGCATTGTCGCATCCTGGAGCAGTGCGTATGGGACAAAAGATGGAGGTATACAATGACGCTCACCTGTATTTTGCATCGTGTGTAAACTACCTCGGGGAAAAATTGTCATCATCCCGGGCGCCAAAGTTGTCTTCACCACCCGAGCCCCATTTTCCAGCGTCATGCAGGTCTCGGTAGTTCCCTCGACCGATAGGGCGTAATTGGAAGCACGAGCGTGGTAATGTGGTGGCAGCATAGCGCAGGGGCCGAGGCCGATCCAAGCCATGATCATGCCTTTACCAACAGTTGCTGGAAATGTGGCGGCGTTGGCGTTCACAACGCCCCCGGGGTTATTGGTGTGGAATTCGTGGGCGACGTAGTTGAACGTCCAGGCTTTGTTCTCTAGGAGAATATCAAGCTTATCGAGCTGTGTCGGACCTGTCCTCAGTGATCTAACAAGATCTGGGTACAGGGTGTCATTTGTGGCGTTGATGAAGCCTGCAAAAAGACACAACAGGAGGAGGGATGAAAGCCTAGTTAGCGACATAGCGAAAACGGCCATGTTGGACGAGGTGAATAATGTTAAGGCGACAAAAAGGCGTCCGAATCGATCTTGAAGGATGCCATTTCTAGATCGATCGTCCTCCCTCTCGCGAACCAGGATAAGGCGAACTTATATTAGTTCATGGGGCTCAAATCGGTGGCTAGGACGCCCCGTCCCATGAGAGGCACCACAAAACCTCCGCGACTACCAATACACCGTGGCGGTCTCCGGTTGGAGTACGGACCAATGGAATGGAGCGGAGATGGAAAGCAGATCATTTTTCGGGTCATCTCTCGCCTACCTTGAAGCCAAAGTCGCCATTTTGGGTACGCGCCTCAGAACCATCCCCCTGCCCCATTGGTGGCGCACGATCGGCAATACCAACATGTCGTCTAAGCTGAGAGTAATGGGAAGAAAGGAGCGTCCCGAGGGTAGAAAGGCCTCGAGAAAGTACAGGAACCCTAGACAATCTGTGCTACCTCAAAGGACGGTGCGACCTGCTACGTCCTCTGGCTCCTAGCGGTTGAGTACGCCACTAACAGCCAGCGTTAAATTTTACGACCTGTCACGACGGAATAAGTGATTTACAGTACACCGGGAACTCGCGTGGAGGATTTCCAGACTTGGCATGTTAACACAAAGAATAACCACAGTCACAGTCTCATTTCCATCGAAAGTTCCAATCGACCTTCTGATCCTCGTCCATATCTGGGTATGTCTTCAGCAAGGGAATGCCACAAACGACTGCTTTCCCCTCAACGTGTGACTAGAAGTGTCCATAAGCCCCTTCATATGACAGTATTGCGGCCGAGAAAGAGCAGAGCCGAGGTACAGCCTTGCTGTATCAGCCCTAGTAAGCTCGTGATGATACAGTGAGCCCCTAAGCTTTGCCGTTTTATAGGTTTTCCCGTGTATTCATTGCTCTCCTCGACAAGACCCTACCTTGACTTTCAAAGCATCGTATAGCCTCCTCGTTTCGCATGGTCACTCGACCATGACCACTCGTAGGGTGATACGGGGAGCGGGTTCCTGTCCCTTGCTCGCAGTCATGCGTGGCTTCTCGAGAGCATCGTAGTCGATGTTACGGAGGGGTTGGGGGTCTGCCTCAGCCCGCAACCCGGGCAACGATGAACAACCAACATCGCACCGAACTTGCAGAGGTGATGACTTGATACTTTGATCAGACTAAAACGGAAGCATCTACGCATGGTCCGAGAGCCGTGGCTCATGAAGGTGACTGCAGTTTGAGGCAACCTCTTGTTCAAAGGACCTTTGACATGAGATGCTTATTACCATAGACCAGACTGTTCAATTGTATCACTAGGCAATGTGTTGAAGGCATCTCCGGGATCTCCGTACTCAGGAATGGCCACCGTGCTTATGCTATACATCATCCTGGGAATCTTGTTCGGGTCAGCAGGGCAATGAATCAAGAGGACGACAACGCTTGAGACTGACAACTACCTACCTTAAAGAGGTGAAGACGCTAATTAGCCACGAGACGGAAATAGTCACGGTATCGGTCATGTACAACGATGACAATTGGGTTCTGGTAGTCCCTCTCAACGCCCTTCATCACGGGTGTCACCGACATGAAAACTTATGACTCGATGACGATATACGGGAGGGGTTGGATAAGAGAGTTGAGATTGAGGTCAAATTTATCTAAAACCGCTAAATCATCGGCAATCAACGCTTTAAACGCTTTGCTTCAAGGGTATCTCACAAAAGATGAAAGCGCTGGGTGACGTGACGAGAGCTCGCCGACTTTGTCAATGTTGGCCGTGTCAAAATCAAACAGCACAGGAGCCCAACGTGAGGCAGGCTACAAGCTGTCCTCCAGGCCAATGAGAAACATGGGAGCTTTGAACCACACTTTGCACTGCCCGATGATACTCGTGTGAAGAATTGTCCTAGGAGTCTTCAATCCCAAGGACGTTCCCAAAAACTTTCAGCTTCAATCGATTTGAAACCACGCGACTTGCGGTAACTGATCGACGATCGGCAGTTATCGTTTCGCCTGGATGGCACCTCATTAAAGGTGTCGCAAGAAGCGACCACGGCTGGAGCACCCTACCAAAAGAGTTAGCGATCTGAATGTATCGGCGAGGTGACGGGGTTCGAACAATCACACTGAGTATGTTAGCCAAGTCACAGTATGCGATTCGGGAGAGGCGGGCGGCCTTACAAAAGTTGAGGTTGACCCCTCGTTGTGAACCAAGCAGTAGCCACCGCAGCAGCCTCGGCAGAGCCTCTGTGTACGATCAATGCAGTCATGACACTGTGGTTTCTTGCCGTCAGATCGAGTCTCATAGACAACAACAACAACAACAACAACAACAACAACAACACTGGGTCCAGAATCACCACTTACATTGCTACCGCACTCCCAGCAGCTTTTGGTGATACGAGCCTAGAAAGGTGGTCTCTGTCAGCATCTTCGAGTCCTTGATTGTCACGCATGCTCTCGCTGGATACCAGAGCTCAAGGGATATGAATAGGGGGGACATGGATAGCATTCTGGCATACACTTTGGAACAGGCCAGGCCAGACAGTAAAGGATGTCCGACTCAGCCCAGCATCACCCTCTGCGCATCAATGACCTCGCCCATGGGGCAGTTCGGGAAGCAGGCGCCATTTCGTACCTTGATCTTGGGCTGGCTCTCGTGCTCCTGGTGTTGAACCCAAGCACCGCCCTCGGCGTCGACGACTATGACATCGTTGTCGGCCAGCTCGGTGACGGCGCTGGGGGTTTGGTAGCATTCCTCGCACCACCACTTGTTGCAGCCTCCGCAGTATCGCTCTCGGAGGCAGTCGATGCATCGAGCGACGAAGGACGATTCCGATGCAGCACAGAGTTGCGGTGCCGTTGCGGCCTTGAGCGACGATGCCAAAAGGGGCGGAGGTGACAGGAGAGGGCGTTGAATCGCCGGAGTCCCGTTGTGGACTGACATGCCTTCGGGTGCAGAACCGCACCCGGCACAGCCGCCCAAAGCGACTGTTGCCACGGCCCAATGCCGGGCTGTCGCCGGGGTTCTTACCTTGCCATATGCAAGCGAGTTCATGTGATGAGGCCCGGTGCACGCAATGGCATCGAATGCAATGATGCCGTGGCAGTCAACAAGAGTGTTGGCCCACTCCTCAACCAGCGGACGTGCGATGATTCGGCCCTTTCTGTGGTACCAGTCCTCTCCCTCGCCTCGCAGCGAAGTCGACAACGCCTGCTGCGACTTTGCATTCCATCCCGCGCTGATCTGCGCTGCGTGCGAAGGGGTGCCAGACGGTACACCGGATGTCGTCAACGGGAGCAGAGGAGTGTCTTTGGCACCGAAAACGTACAGACCCTTCAGCCGGGGTATGCCCTCTGGTCGTGAGGGCCTGCAGGCATATTGAAGAGATGCGCACAGCTTGCGCTCGTTCAGGTTTTTGGCGCCGCGGACGGACAGGAATCGCACGCTGTAGGCAGAGTTGAGGATGATTTCGTGGCAGAGCTCAGCCGTCACGGACAAGCCGTCGAGGATAAGTGTCTGCACATCTTGAAGGATATTCTGTCGGCGGATGCTAGAGAAGATGCCTCTCAGCGGACCAGAGTAGAAGCTGTTGGGGTCGGCGCGTTAGTCGCCTTTTGGCAGCACCGCCGTCGGCCCTCTCTGGCATCCCCACGGCGACTAACTCGCCGCGACCGTGGGAGGCAGATTGTCACCAATGATGGCAGGAGGTGGGATAGGGTAGACTGGACGCACTCATCTTCGGTCAGATTCTCATCGAGTTGGACATTGCGCCAGACTTCGCCACCGCGATCAATGCCGTCGATTTCAAACTGCGCCGCGCGGACGTGGGTCAGATCAAGGTGTCGGAAAACACCAGATGTGTGATTGATAAGTTCTCGGAATGCTCGGCTCGTGGATGCAAGACTCAGGCGATCATAAGCGGAGAGGTGAGGAGCTGTGTGGGCGAGGATGAGAGGATTGGACAGGAGATGGAGGAGATTTGTGACCGGATTCTCGTAAAGCGTGTAGGCGTCCTCGACGTCCTGGAGCATGTTACGGCGAACGCGCGCGAAGGGGGAAACGTGGGAGCAGAGATGAGGTGTTACGCGACGGCCGTAAACCTCGAGGGTTCGCGGCGATCAGTCTGGAGGTTGAGAGGTGGTGGTGGTGATATAATGTGAAAGATATCGAGGTCGAGAATCAGGAAGCTGGGTACTTAGGTAACAGGACGGGTGGAATGTCTGGCGCAGGCGTAAGCGCAATCACAATCGGACATCGGTGTCAGACTGATAATGCTCCCTGTTTACATGGGAAGATAAGATTTCGGCGTGCAGCGTGGTAATGATCCAGCCCAGAGATGTTTTGGGGTGGACGACGTGTCGGTCTAAATATTTACACCATCGAACCCTGCCAGGTACAAGAGAGCGGACGGTGGGCGGTATACCTAGCGTCCGGGCACGACGAGAAACGTGTGAGTGTCTATCCTTAGCTTCGCGGTGAAGAGGTACCCCGTCAATCAAGGCGAGACAGGGAAGCAATAGATGTAGTGTATCCGTACATCGAGCAAGGGACCTTCAGGTCAGCCGTTGCGTACGTACAGTCGATAAGATGCGCCGAGAAATGCAGCACGGGCAGGCTAGAGCTGGGCAGGCTAGACCGGTCCAAGGTCCAAGTGGACGGTCGTCCAAATTGCCCACATACCCCGTGCCATCATCCACGTCCCCATACTTACCCACGCCACCGTCCCTCCTCGTCCCCTTCTCCCATCCGGGCCTTCGCACCGTAGAGGCTGACGCAGAGTGCAGAGCGAAGTAGGTACATACGGCGGAAGGGAGGCAGAGACGCAAGAGTCACACAGCCTCTGACTTCCCTAGCAGCTTGCAAGGAGGTGGTAGCGTGGGTGGTATTAGCATCTGGGGTTGGTCCGGTTGGGTCGGACCCTGAAAGAAAGGATCGGCCGTGTCCAGTCGATGGAGCCATTTTGGGCAGACGGGGGCCAGAGAATAGTGCGGTTGAAACGAAAGAGCTTCAACCCGCCGCCTGGTGCGGCCTTGGCAACTGCAGAGCAACAGAAAAGGCCCGCTGCGCTGGCACCTTGACTTCGATGTTGAGAATCTCTCTGAGGCATGCTACGTACTCGGTACCTTGCTCCGTGCCAAGCATGCAGGCGTACATATGGGCCCATATTGACTTGCGCGGCAGCTTGGGTGAATACAGGAAAGCCAATATCCGTGAGGTGCGGACCGAACTGTGAGGCACTGGACGGGGATAATGTGTATGGGAACTGCTTGAACCTTGGGTGAAGGCCCAAAGGTTAGTGCAAAGGGGTGGGGGGATTTGGGGGGTGATGACCAGAGTTCAGGTGTGGTGTTGAGGTCTGGCGAGACCAGACGAGATGAGATGAGGTAGACTTGCTCCATCAAGTCGGGCGTGCCGAGACCCTTCTCATCATTAGAGTATACCGAACACCGAGACTGCGGATCTGAGAATGTCTGTCACTGGGTTTAGTTAAGTGAGCCCAGATGCGCATAACCGCGAAGTCTCGTCCGAGATAACCGGGAAGGTCTGTCATGATTGCCTGACATTCGAACGGCTACCGAGAGACAGGTGCAGGTATACCCGGTTCTGCTGGGCATCACTCTTCAAGCGCAGTTCCCTGACTGCCTCGTCTGGATAGCACTCTCGTCTTATCCCGCCCCGTCAGCGCACCGTCAGGCTCCATCCCGCGCGAGAAAGGACTTAAGGGATCCGAAATGAAGGTTTTCGAGCTGGGCATGTATTGAAAGCGTTACATGACCAAATTAGCCGCTCCAACCGCTTAAACCTGCCAAAATTGACCAGGGATCGCTGAACTGGCTGATTAGATTGTGTTTCCAGGTTAGCAATGGCAGGCCCGCCCGCCATCATCAGTGTGCCCGACTGCAGCAGCGCAGGCTTGTTGCTGGTTCGCTGTTCGGTGTTCCTGGCCGAATCAAATGCGAAAGCTAAGTCGGAGGTAGCTTTGGGTCCTCAATGTACCGTAAGGTCGTTGAGCCAGCCAGAGGTGCTATTCCGACCTTCCACGGCAGATTCGCATACATTGTATTTGTTGCACTACTCCATCACCAACCAAATCTTTCGTAGGGTTGGACAGGCTCCGCTCCGTCGCCCTGCGCTGCCACTCTGGCAGTCTCATCAGTGACCACACACACTCTTCCGATGGTGCCGTGCCGCCTTTGACTTTTGACTGTCGACCACACCGAGTAGATAGCGCTCCGCTACGGTGGGATGTTCCTTGGCCGATGCTTGACTCGAACTAGCCAATCTCATTGCATCCGCTGTGCGCACCTCGGGTTATGCTGCCGCATCCTGAAGCTGCACCTCGCAGCGGAGCGACTGTGCCCATCCATCCGTGCCTCTGCGTCGAGAGGTGTCTGCGGCCTGCCCCATTGCTCGGTACTGCAAAGACGTTGAATAGAGCAAATTGAGGGGGGGAGGCGCAGAGGAGGGGTTTCCCATGCTTATTTTGGGCATTGTTTCGGCGCGCTGATCCGCTAGCATGCCCTGCTCCGGGGGGCACGGAGTGTTAGTCCGGAGTCGCGGAGTCGGGAGTTTTGGCCACATTTGTTTCTGCTGTTTTTGGTGATGGGGAAGTATCAGGTGTGAGGTTGCATTGCAGTGGTCGAGTACTTGCAGCTTAAGTGCTGGTGACTCGGGACATGAGGCATCTTGGCAGCTGCTCATCATGATTCAGCTTTATTTAGCCTTGATTGGGTGTTATTTGTCTTGTTTTGGTTTACTGATTGTCAGCGAGTGAGGTGAAGGGCGCGCGTAGAAAAGCGAGCCAGCAATGTGCCAACGCCCAGCATGCAGCATGGGCTGTAATGGGGAAAGCTGGCGCACGCATCACCCACCTCTGTGGGTTTGTGAATGGTGTTGAGTACGTATCTAATTCATACCTACATGTAGTAGTCCGTATGTAAGCGCTCCTCTCATCTCCACACAACCCAAGCGCCGCTGCTGGCCTCGGCCCCCGGCCTAACCTCTCCCCGGATCCGACTGTCCCGGCTTTGCTTCTCTACCTTAGCTAATAAACCTTAGGTGGATCTGGGCTTTGGGCGGTGAGAAAGATAGGACTGTGGCGCGAGCTGACCAGAAAGGGACAGGCGGTGTGTGGCGCTCTCGTCCCGGAACGGACCCGCTCCTCGGCAATCTCCATGAGGTGGCCCATGTCGTCAGTCAATCTGGAACTACGCGTAAGGTACGCTACCTTACCTTACGGATGCCTTACCTTTATTGATTTATGATGGAACCCCGAAGAATCCCATCAGCCTGCTGATTCATCGCGACCGTCGCCATAATGCTGTCCACCTAAGATAACGCAATCCAGTCCTGGAGTCTCCTCGTCATCTGCAGATACTTTGTTAACAGCTTGTGTCACCTCAACATCCATTTATCGGTCATGTCATGCTCAGCGACCGCAATCCGATCAACAGCCCTTCGAGCAGACAACTCAGCCATTACCCCTCCACCCCACCTTACCGCAAGTGACAAGCGACGCGCTGAACAACAAGCCAGAACTATTCAAGACTCCCACTCGGACCACAATCCAGCAAGCCGAGATGGAGAACGAACAATCTGAATTGAAGTGGTCCGCGCCATTTGCCGTCGTGCATCCTGTAAAATCCGCCTTCAAAGACTTGCGCGGCGACAAGATACTGCTTCCCCAGTCCGCCCTCGAACAAATGCTAGCAGCGTCCCCGAGGCAACTTCCGCCTTCTAGCTCGACTTTCACTTCCTACGATCCCCTGAATCCCTACGCGCGACAGCAGCAGAGCCTATATCATGAAACGTCCCAGCAACTGCCGAATCCCTTGATGTTTCGGTTGGTCAACCCAAAGAATGGCAACATCGTGTACGCCGGCATCCGCGAGTTTTCGGCCGAGGAAGGGGAAATAACGCTGGGCCCATATCTCATGGAAGCTCTAGGGTTACATCCAACCGTCTTTGCTGACGATTCTGCAACCAAAGAGCCATCCGATTTGACCTCTGGCGTAGTCTTCGATGCTCACCCACGGTTGACGGTGCACGCCAAGCAGCTACCTAAGGGTACTTACGTCCGGCTTAGGCCTCTCGAAGCCGGCTACGACCCCGACGACTGGAAGCCGCTCCTCGAACGACAGCTGCGCGAAAGCTACACAACTCTCACAAAGGATACAGTGCTCTCTGTTCGCGGTGTCAAGGGCGAAGCTTTCAAGTTCTTGGTCGACAAATTCCTGCCAGAAGGCGACGGTATTTGCGTGGTCGATACAGATTTGGAAGTGGACATTGAGGCCTTGAATGAGGAGCAAGCTCGTGAGACTATGCGCCAGATCATGGCCAAGGTTCAGCCTGGCACTAGCAATGGAAGCTCAAAGGGTGGCGAGATCGATGTATGGAAGCCTGTCCAGGGCCAGGTCTTACCTAGGGAATACGTCGATTACCAACTACCCTCTTGGGACCGGAATCGGCCCTTGACCATTGAGCTTTCCGAGCTGCCCCACTCCGATCGGATTGACCTCTTTATCAGTCCGAGATCAGCACGACAGCGAGCACAACCGCGGGATTCTGAGCATGTCTTTGGCAATTTCAGCCCCTCTGAAGAAGGGACCAAGTCTATCACTATACAACCTACCAATGTCGAGCTGGAGACTGCCGAAGAACTTCTTATTTCAGTCTATTGCTATCCGCTCGCAGGCAATGATCATGGCCCAAGCCCAGTATCTTTTCGACTCCGGGCCAGAGCCGAGGTGGAGGAAGGGTCAAGACGTATGCCTTTTGACTTGGGACACGGGGAGTCTAGATCTCCCGAGGAGGAGCAGTGTAAAAACTGCCTGCAATGGATTCCCAAGCGTACAATGGTCTTGCATCAGAACTTCTGCCTCCGGAATAACGTTGCCTGTCCAAGGTGCAAACGTGTCTTCAAGAAGGGGTCGGCTGAGTGGGAGGTTCACTGGCACTGCGAGCATGAGGATGCATTTGGAGACTCATCGGCGAGTAGGGCCAAGCATGATGCCGTGCGCCATACCGAACAACAATGCCCTGGTTGTGATTATACTGCCCCGTCTCTGGTGGAACTGGCACTTCACCGCACGAGTGTCTGCCCCGGCAAAGTAATTCTCTGTCAGTTCTGTCACCTCGAGGTACCGCAAGAGGGTGATCCATTCAATCCATCTGCAGAAACAATCTTGTCCGGCTTGACTGCGCATGAGCTAGCGGACGGTGCGAGAACCACCGACTGCCACTTGTGTGGCAAGATCGTCCGGATGAGAGATATGTCAGCTCATATGAAGCACCATGAGCTGGACAAAGTCTCTCGAAGAAAGCCCGAAATTTGCCGCAACATAAATTGTGGTCGAACCGTACATGGTGTTGGATCTGCCGGAGCTGTTGGTGCTGGAACAGCGATGGGACAGGGACCTGGCAATGACCTTGGTCTCTGCCCCCTTTGCTTCGGCCCCCTCTACGTCAGCATGCACGACCCAGAAGGCAAAGCTCTCCGGCGACGCATTGAAAGGAGATACCTCAGCCAGTTGATGACCGGCTGCGGGAGGAAATGGTGTGGAAACGAGTGGTGCAAATCAGGGAGGACGAGTCTTGGACTTGAAGCGAAGGGAGGCAGCGCTCAGGCCGCTCTCCCGCTTGTTAAGCCACTCGTGCAAAGTATCTCCGAGTTGAAAGAGCCAATGCATTTCTGTGTCGATGAGGCTTCACAACGACGGAGAAAACTAGCAGAAATGCTAGCGGGCGAGGGTATTTGGGACTTTGAATGGTGCGTTGCGGCATGCGAGGCAAGCTTGGGGGACTTGGATAAAGCGCGAGAATGGCTGGCCAATTGGGCGCCTACGAGATGACTAAAAGGCAAGCAGCATCTTGGGGAGGCACATGGAGGCCGATCCAAGGGTGTTGGCAGGTAAACAGCATAGTTGATACCACATAGACACGCAGGGGAGGATGTTGGTTCCTCAGCATCGCAATAAGATGATCATGGTTACCCACAAATGAGACTACATGTACAATAAACTAATGGGAGGCGTAAACAACTACCAGAAGTACCATAATATCGAAGAGAATCAGAAGCTCCCTTATGGTCACCTTCGTGTCTGACTCGAGTGCGGTAGAACGTAGTGCGTGATGGCAAGCTGGAGGCAAACCTGATGTTCTAAAGAGGCTGATAATCGGCTGTGATCTGGCTGACGTATGGTGGCCTAGCACAAGTCAGTGAAAACTACTTCTCTGGTTCTGGTCAAGGCTTTACCTCATCAAGTTCCGGGCGCCAACAATGGCGGCAGCTCCGCCGGCGTAAATTCCTAGGAGCCTACCCCAACCAGCGTTACCGTAGGCAGATTGGCCGACTGATAGTGCTATCAAGTCATAGATTAGGCATCCCCCGAAGATCCAGTCGCTAACGGTCGATAGCAATCCGAAGCCTACGCCAGTAAGGACCTTGACGGTGGTAGTTGGCTGCTGATGCACGAAGTATGCAACTGAGCCGTTATGTAACAGGTCCAAGACGCCGAGGCCAGCGAATGTCTTGGCAACGACATGAGTGAGGACAGAGTTGACAGATTTGGTATTCATAGGCGGAAGACGGTTGAAGATGTAGTACAGTTGAGCAAGGCTGTTAATAATGACAAAGATATTCGAGATCTTCAGATTAGAATTGTTCCAAAAAATCATCCATGCTTTCGGAGACAGTTAGCACATCCATTAGAAGCAACAAGTTGAAATTTTTGCTTACTAGCAATGCAGAAGTTTCCGATGGCATAGAAAGGCGCAAAATCAACCATTGTACCCATATCGGGGGCCATGGGCTCTATTTTTGGATCTGCCTTGTACAGCCGGTAAAGCCACGCAAGCTGAAAGAGTTGTTGGGGAAAGAAGAACCCGGCAATAAAGAAAGGTTGAGGCGACCAAAATGAGAGGTTGGCATCATGTACAGACTTCATGTTGGGTGTACTGAGCATGCCATAACTTTGAGCCGCAAAGTCGACAGCGAAAGACAATGGGGCCAGCCATTTGGCGGTAGAGAGTGAGACTGCCATTTCGTGAGTATCCCGGTTGGTAAAGTTCGATACGATGGATGCTACGAGCAGTGTTGCAGAATGGAAGTTTGACGCGATCCAACTCGACGGTAATATGGTTGCGGAGGTCTTCTTATCGGATTGAAGTCTGGCTTTTTCGCATGACGTTTGCAGATAGACACCCTGCGTCAGTGTAATGAGCTCGGGTACCGTGAGAACCGATCCTCGACGCCCGGAGAATCTCGTTAGGCTTATAAGTTCATGACGCGGACTCGCTGGGTATTGTGAGTGCGGCTGTAGTATTTATTTGAAAATCTCTTACGTCATTGATTTCAGGTGTCTCGAAGGCGCCGCCGATGAAGACCCCACATGTCCCCGGCCGGTCCGTCGCGTGGTCCGTTCCCACAGCTAAGTTCGCCCCGGCCCCTACCTCATAGCCGCTCCTCGACGGTATACAAGCAGTGCTACATTCTCCTCTTTCATAGGAATTTCGTATCCATCTGCCACCACCGCCAATCTCGTTACTGCGGTCTGCCATCAGGAATCCATCGGGGAAAACATCTTTTGGGGTATACCAACTTAATTGTCAGCGCTGCGTTCCAAGATGTAGTCCAGCTCCAGCTCCAATTTCCGAGGAAGAATCTGCACACCCAAAAATTGTCTATTAAATCCGATCCCATAGTGTGGTACTTCTCCTGGCCACTACATAAGTGGATAAGAATTATGAGTTCTGTCTTCTTTGTCCAATAGTTTCGATCGTTCGTGGTGGAGAATGGATGCTAGCATACCGAACGTTGGGTGGGAACCTGGCAGTTTCTTTAGCACCTTTCGGAAAGAGGGCAAACCTGAGTACACAATTAATGGCTGAATAAATGCACAGCATTCATCAGCACATTGGCGTACCGTAATCGTGCATTCTCTCAGCACTCACGTTGAATTATCAATGCAGTCCAAATACACCAGAGTGGTGCGGTTTAAATTAATAAGCGGCATTAGACATGAAGGAAAAAAGATGAAGTTGAGCACATTGGATGTTTGCATCCATGTGCCGTTGCCTAGCTCGGACACCAGAACATGGCCCATTGTCGACCCTCGCAATTCCCAACACCTTGAGGTGTGAAGTTCTCTACTTTGACGAGAAGGAGAACAAGAAGGATAGTTGTGAAGGCTTCACTTTCCCTTTGTTATCGAAAGCGATCTATAGAATCAAAGTTTTTGTAAGTTATTCTAATGTCCACAATCCGCACTAATCACGATCACCAGTTCAATCTTGTAACATAGGAATCTGACCTATATTCCTTACCGTATAGACATCATTACGTCAAAGCTAAGGAGTTGAAAGCAATGATGTTGGGATTATCGTCCGTGTCACTTTCTTCTTTGGCGAAGACCAATTTCAAACCGAGTTTGGGGCTCAGCAAGACCGGTCTAGTGGTAACGTACCCAGCTCTTGACTTGGCTCCCGGTATGATTTGGCCAGAGCACACCGCACATGAATCGGGCTTTGGGACTGGACTGACTACATGTATATATGCGAATTTCCACTTCAGCAAGTCAGCTGGTTTGAGAGGCAAGCGGCGAATGTAGAGCAAGAACCTTTACCAGCTTGATCGGAGGAAGGAATCTGTCCAGTATCAATTTTCTTGGTCAAGGCCATAGCCCGATGGAAATTCAACAGCAAAAAGACATGGCAATGATCATAACTGGTTTTTTTTTTTTTTTTTTTTTTTTTGTTTTTTTACCCCATACTTTTCTCAACCTGACCGGCCAAAAGCGGGTGCCTACCTATTTAAATTTTGGTTTTTTTTTTTTCACAATTAATTATTCTTTTTTTTTTTGGTTTTTTTTTTTTTTTTTTTTTTTTTGGATATGTACGCCATACTTCTCTCAAGCTGAGCGGCCAAAAAGCGGCTGCTGACTATTGAGAATGTAGCTGTGTATTATCACGAATTAGAGACATCGGATCTATTCTGGAATTTCTTGGTCTATGATCAGTGCCCAAGCCCATCAATACAGCCAGACTAGTACAGTAAAACAATCGCAGTATGTACCGAATTTGTCGACATAAGCGCAAAAGGAAAATCACATTATGTCCAAAGTGGTGTCGCACAGGCAACTCAGTGAATGTACAGAATCGAAAGCATCCTACTGAAAGCCAAGCAAAGAGAATATATGCTATTCTGGCTCCGAATCACAACTTCTTAAGGAGCAACATGGCTTAACCAAGGACTACTAAGATCTGTGTAGAAACTTGCACCTTTCACCTGTGTTGGTGCCCCCGGCGTGGTAACCTTGCAATTCTGAATCCAATTACCCTGGGTCTCAAGCTTCGTAGCGACATATTGCTTGTAGTCCTCCAGTGGACATGAAGAGCCAGGTCCACTAATGCAGTTAGGGATCGGGTAGACAGCATCATTAAGACGGATGCGAATGTACGTGGAATTCTGAGACCCATGATTCGGGGGTGAGGGTTGTGTACAACTTGATTTCCTGTTCGGTCGAGAACGCTGAGAAACACTGGTGGAGTTGCCATTTCTACCATTTGCAGGCTTCGCGCAGTTCAGTCTCTCAAAAGCAATAGTTCCTCGCATTGTGGTGAAGCGAGAGGTGACGAAGAGGCGGCCATCATCCTTTTGCGTATTGGACAGAGGCTGTTGCTCTTCGAACACCCCGGAAGCGGCCACCAATTCATTGAGCTGTCCGTCGTTGAGGAATGACACGAGAATCTTCGGCAAATTGAAGGCGCTCCCGTCTTCGCGTTTACCGGTTACCGAGGGGCCTTGGGCGAAAATGTCCATCAAGGCATTCAGGTAAGGCGTCATCATGGTCTTGGGGATATCGGTACCGATACCAACTCCGTAGTAGTAGCGCAAGTCCTGGAAGTACTCATACTGGAGGAATTCGTCATCGGAAAAGATGTCACACCAAGGTGAGAGTCGGCCGGTAATCTGACTTTCGAAACCGCAGAGGTAGGGGATTTGCGACACGTCACTTTGTGTAAGCGTGAGGTTTCCCTTGATGAGTGCTTGTAGGCGAGCCAGAATCGGAGGGATGTAGACGTCGTTCCACGCAGTCACATAGTCACCTCCCTCCGTGTCTTGAAAAGCGGGACACATGTCGGAAGGTGCCAATGAGTCGCCAATGCCAGCGACAAATCCTCGAGATGTGACGGAAACAACATCTCCGAGCAAAGTGGCATTCGTTCCCAGAAAACCGCGAACAAATAACTTTGCAGTCTGTAAAACTCGAGAATAGTTGTTGGCCCAGACCATAAAGTCTTCGCCTTCGGTGTATAAATCAGGATATCTGGCACATTTAGCAGAGCCCCCATCACGTGTCCTTGGATGCCGTTAAACAAGACTAACCTAGTTCTCAAGGTGTATCCGAGATCGTGAGCCTCTTTGTAGCCCGTCGGACTCAAGTTCGCGATTTGAGATGATGGATTCGTCAGAACCGGTTTCCATCGCGGAAGAAAGCTCAAACTGCCAGAAACAGTGTAGTTCCCAGCTTGGAACTGCACACCAAAGTCTTAGCCACCACTAAATGTGTATCGTGTTAATGAAAGAGAGATGGACTGACTCGTTCCTGCATCGAAACCCAACCATTGTACGCGCCGGGATCGGGATATCTTGATCCATGCCGAGAAATGTACGCTGTTTGGTCAACGTAGCAGTTTTCTGGAATTTTGGATGATATGCCATTGACATCGGGTCCTGAAAATATAATGTGAGCGGAACTAGATAGTCAAAATTGAGGTCGACTAGTTGTACCTGCGAACCAGGGTCCGTTCGCGCCCAGGTGTTCCAGTGGGTGCTTGGCAGTCTTGCTGGCCGGTAGATAGATGTCCTGAGCTGGCGCAAGAAGTCTTGAACTTCCGTCAACCAGGGTTGCCACGAGGCAAAGCAAGCCAAGCGTGATGGGTGCCATTGCGATCTTTGTCTCTGCCCTACGTGGTCAGGAGCTCTCCCCAGATCAATGTAGGCTACCAGTTCCTCATTATATACAAATTGTGTCGAGACATCGGCCCGGTCATTACCGGCCACGTGCTCTTATCACATTGTTTACATTCAATCGTCCCCCCGTGGGCCATTGTGCCGATTCGGGCAGAGTAACATTTGTATCGCCAGGCACGTGATGAATGCACCCCTTTGATTCGACGGCCCTTACAAGGTTATGGGGAGAAAACGGGGATGCGATCCCAGAAAAGACGTTGTCTCCGTACCTACTTCCACTAGCGTTGCCGATGGTCCTCACCTTCGGTTCCGGATCTGTCCCCGGAGACACCACTGCATGTAATGAACAGTACCTAAACATGAAAAAGTATTTTTTGAAAAAAGTTCCAGTCGCCTTGATTCTTTAAACTAAATCTCGACTATGCTAGATCCGCTTAGCTCAATGTCAACGCCACGTCAGGTCAATTACTTAATCAAGTAGTAATGCCCCCAAAGTTCATGATAAACATCAGGACGGGCAGCGACGTTTACAGGGTCCTAACGACTGACCGTGGCGATAGCCGAAGTATTGATGCACCGCAACGTCATAAAACCATTCGTTGTTGAGTCAGACAGGCAAGTGAGAGGACAGAAAGCCGCGCTCAAGCACTTGGAATATCTACGATTGACTAAACATTCACACTATAATAACTTCTCCGTGGAAAGTTGGTTCGAGTAATAACTTCCTGTAAGCTCAGCCGTGCCAGAATGGAAAGAGTTGAGCAACAAGGTAGGTTTATACGTAGAGTAATAGCCACCGAATTGAATACTGCCTCCAGTTCAACAACTGCATCCAATTTGGTATGTCTTAGTCGGTTGGGTGCATCTCCCATTGCTAAAAGCGCGCTTGTACGTCTCGTAACCGGCGAGTGAGACTTCACTAGCCACAAATTCGAATTATTCATTGATTGCTCCCGATGAGAAAAACAAGAAAAGTCTTTGAATTTGTCGAGGTCCTGCAACTAGTCGCGTTGGTCGCGTTCCCGAGCGTACTACGGCCAACCTTGAGGCATGCGATATTTCTTGAAATACCTTGAGTCAATCAAATCGACCGAATTTAACTCTAAATTTGCCGACACATCCCAAATGCATTTCTTCGGGCACTATTACTAAAGTTTCAACACATGACATAGCTTCGGAAGTTTAATTAGCAATCCAAGTGCCTCTCTGTCGTTGGTAATTTTTCAAGTCACTCCGTCTCCTACCTAGACATGGTTGTATACCTTGGGTATTGAAGGACAACAATAACTAGAACTCTAGTGACTATGATCATGTTTCTAAGATCAGGGGCTCTTGATTTGATCCAGCAAGCAGCTAGCAGGGCAAATTACCTTGACCCTATTAGCGAGTCAACCGACGCAGCATCTTGATACAAGCTAAATAGATTGGAACCAAAAGGCCAGAGAATGTTCATATATGCCTTCACAATGAGTCAATTAACCCAGGAGATGAGACCGTAGTGGGTCACGGCTGACTCAGGAGAATTTCACGGTGACACGGATTTCTCCTACAGAAGAGAACTGAGCCCGGTTAATTCTGTCAGAAAGCTGAATAATTATCGCTTCATCAGGAGCACAAAATTTTCGATGTGGATGAGCATGTAGATCGCTTCCTTTCCATCATCACGTTACCTTAATAGATAGTTTTTAAATAGCAAATCCCCTCGGGCCCCGATTCGGCGCCAGGATCCAAACAAATCTTTATAGGCGTATAACTCAAACGTGTCATCCAACATACGCTTCTCATTGTTCTCAACGGCAGCTGCATTCTAATAACGCAAGTTGCGTTAACCCACGCACCAAGCCAAGCGGCAACCCTCTGAAGCACAATATGAAATGCTTCTCGGTTGGATAATCTCAGGCAGTAGTTCACAGGCAACAAAATTAACTTTCGTATCCTCTTGACTTTTTGGCCCTGAGAGAAGAAAGTTGATGAGCAAAGCATCCCTATGCCTTCAAGCTCTCCTCATGATGTAATTTGACACCCAGGGAATGCATATCTCTGCCACGAACGGCATGCACCAGAATGAAGTCAGTGTCTCACCTCAAGCTCGGTGGTAAGCAACTCAAACTTACCAGAAAGTGGCATGAATTTGAATCTATAATACGAATACCACGGGGTTCTTGAGACATAGGTGCACTCAAATAGCAGTATACTTTCTTATAATAAGAATGATAATGCCTCTCATCCCCTTGGCAACATACAAGCTCCCACCCAGGTAGCGCATTCAGTGGTTTGCAATGTTAGACCTTTTTGTAAAATCTTACCCTTCTTTGAATAGCCGACAAGAATATCCCTTGTTGATATTCTGCTGTAGTTAAAATTCTAGTCCATATTATCTGTCTTGGCAAATGATAAAAATGGGGCTTTTGTTGTTATTTTATACTGCCCTGCGGCTAATTGCGACTGGTCACTGGACAAGGTCGACCAAAGCTCGCCCTTCAGCGGTATGTCTTTCAATAGAAGTTAATTGCATCTACCCTGTTACCTATATATTGGAATCCGGTAACTTCACCCAGGTATGCTGCCTCTTAGAAAATTCAGGGGAGCTGGATGGTTTTTTGAAAACAATAATGGGTCTTTCTATAGTTTTCTGTATGGATGTCAAAAATTCCCACTATTTGAAATTCTCAATGCTCGGACTTGGAATTCGGGTCCTTGGAATATATTAGGAGATTGCTAATAACTCTCGAGACTGTAATGATATGAGAAACCTACTTTTAAAACCCGTTAGCTCTACTGGCATTGCACCTTCGACCGCGTATGAAAGAGATATTGGGAACTATTAAAGGCCTTGCAATAGCTTCTTGAAGGCCAGAAAAAGACAATCTGTAAGCCATCCCTAGTGATATCCTTGACTTAACCTACACGTGGACTGAAGCGGTTCGATGGACCATCTCTGGGTTGAACCATTTACAGCGCTGTACCACCTAGTAGTAGGCAGTATTACTTAGAATGGCGTAAATGGATTTAACAGAGAGCCGAGTTCGACTTGATTCTCTGAAGGAGTAGAGAGCAAGCCCCAGTGCGCTATCCAACGGTGTCGGGGAGGCTGGGGCGGGGGGTTCTTCTATGACCTAGCATGCAGCTGGCTAGATACGGAGATGCCACGACACGAGACCATTCCGCAAAGATGCTGGGCATGTCGGAACTGTCGGCTACGGACTAAGGGAAAGTTGCGCCTCGGCTAGCAAAGGTCAGCGCTCGCATTCACCATCGGAAGAAGGTGTGGTAGGTCGTATCCGCTTTGACTGCGCACTGTGCCGACTACGATATGGTTGTGGAGAAAACAGTCTCTCAAACGTACGTATCCGCTACTTACCTGCAGTGGGAGAATGCCGTGCTTACTCACACTCTGTTCCGATGCGGGTGGTGGTATGAATCTGCGCGGCCCGGTACGCGACAGTGCGCTTTGATCGAGACCCTGATCTAGGTTTGCGGACTCAGAGTGCTTGTTAGTGATGATGGAAACGATTCTGTAGGCCCTGTACATTTCCCGACTTCAGATATAAACGCTCGTCTAGGCCCCAATCGACGTCAAAAAAAATCAATTCACTGTACCAGATGCTCTTCAACCCATTTTCTTTAGTCGCCAAATACCCAATTCCTCTACCTATCATACCTCAAAGGTTTCCATTATGCTTGGGAAAATCGCGCTCGAGGAAGCTTTTGCTCTCCCAAGGTTCCAAGAGAAGACACGCTGGTGGGCAGGACTTTTTGCCATCGACCCTGAAAAGCACGCGGCTGAGATCTCCGATGTCGCGGACATTCGGCTCAATTATATGGACAAACATGGGGTCGGATTCACGATCTTATCGTACACAGCACCTGGAATTCAAGACATATGGGACTCGGATGAGGCACAGCTTTTGGCCAACGAGATCAATGACTACATTGCCCGCGAGATTAAGAAACACCCCGAGCGATTTGGTGCCTTTGCGTAGGTCATCTACCTTGGAATCACAAACACTTTGGAGCTAATCATATATCAGAACCCTCTCTATGCATGATCCCAAGGAAGCCGCTGAAGAGTTGAGACGTTGCGTGACCGAATTCGGCTTCTTGGGCGCCTTGGTCAACGATACTCAGCGGGCAGGTCCTGACGGGGATGACATGATCTTTTATGACGGTCCCGAGTGGGATGTTTTCTGGTCTACGGTGACTGAACTTAATGTGCCTTTTTATCTGCACCCAAGAAACCCCACAGGAACAATCCACGAAAAGCTTTGGGCGAAACGCTCGTGGCTCATCGGACCCCCCCTGAGCTTTGCCCAGGGAGTCAGTCTGCACGTCCTTGGTATGGTCACAAATGGCGTCTTCGATCGTCATCCCAAACTTCAAATTATTTTGGGCCACCTAGGAGAGAAAATTCCATTCGACATGTGGCGCATCAATCACTGGTTCGAAGATGTCAAGAAGCCACTGGGATTGTCTTGCAAGCGAACAATTCGCGAGTACTTTGCAAGCAACCTGTGGATCACGACCAGCGGGCATTTCTCCACCACGACCCTGCAGTTTTGCATGACTGAAGTAGGTGCGGATCGCATATTGTTTTCGATTGACTACCCCTTCGAGTCTTTCTCAGATGGTTGCGATTGGTATGACGCCCTTCCCATCAACGAAAATGACAAGAAGAAAATCGGTCGGGACAACGCCAAGCAACTCTTCAAGCTGCCGGGATTCAAGGACTGTGAAGCGTAGCGTAGAAAAAGCGCTTGCGACTCCTACCTAGGATGGGGTGCAAGTGTGACTTCAAAGCGGGAAAGGGAACGATGACCCCGATGGTTAGTAGGCGGTCTATGGAAGCTAGGTAGTCGTAGCCTTTCGAGACTAGGAGGACTACCTTTTCCTATTCGATGGTGACCGGTCAATATTTCCAAGAAATTGTTACAAGATTGAAACTTCACCCTTTTGAATTCTTGGTCTTTTCACATCATGAAAATTCCAAGGAATTTCCATTCTATTTGACCCCCTGCAACCCCTACCACCCCAGGGGACACTAGGTAGGCTGACGTGAGATTGACAATGGTAGTTGATCGCCGGGAATAGGACTGTCAGATTAATGGAATAGTTCGTGTTGGAGAGAGATCACATGGCGAACCTGAGGCTGTGGTGTCAAAAGTAGCTGACATGTTACTCGTGACGTGGGCATCGGAAGCCTTTAGGAACTTCCGAAAGTGGCACTGTGAGCGGGGGTGGGGACGCGGGGTTCGGGGTGCAGGGCCTGGGATGCAGGGCCCGGGAGCCGGCTACCGATGTGCCTCCTGCGCTTAGGAACTCTGTTTTATCTGATGCTCCACACATTTGACCGTACCCGCGCTCCCTATAGTCCCCCTAGTAATGTACAGGGTCGATTCTGGCTGACATTCGTCTCCCGAAAGCCTCACATCCTACATTTTCACCTCTCAACGACGGCTGGCAACATTGCATTCTCTTCAGTGTCATGCCTCGCCCCAAAGTCCCCGAAAGCCAGCGCCAGCGAGCTGCCGAGGCTTGCAGATTCTGCCGTGAAGCCAAGAAGAAGTGCAGCGGAATCGCACCTTGTAATCAATGTGTTCGTCGAGGGCTCGAGCCAGACTGCCGTATGACATATCTACCACGCGGCTCAAGGACAAAGAAAAACTCGAATGCCAGAGCTACCAATGCTGTGGGACGGAGATCACGCGCATCTTTCGAGCACGGATATATTACAAGGTCAACTACTTCTGTCGGGTCACCAAATACTTCGTCGCGACGCCACGATGATAATGACGTGGAACAGACCTCAAGTTCATTTCCAATCTCTCCTTCAGTCTCTCGGCAGGATTTCGGAGAACCCAGAAGCGGTGCGCACCAAAGTCCCATGACGCCTCCTCGCGAATCCCTAATCGGCGATGATTTTCCAGCAGAGTCCTCATTACTGGCCAACCGATGCAGATTATTGCGTAGCGTGCGTGGTGAACAAGGTAGGTGGTCAGGTGTCGAGTGACCCTTGGTCGATCGCTTTGGTAAACTCGCTGACCGCGAATGGGTAGTATTTGTTGGAAGCGCTGCAGCAATCTCATTCCTTCAAACAGTTCGTCAGGTTGTTGTGAGACAAATCGGTCCCTCATCTTTTTCCCACAATGATGGAATGGAAATGATGCTCGAAGCCGAGTCTCCGGAGGCAAGGCGCTCGATCTCAGGAGATGAGACTGTAGATCTGGGTACACAACAACGGCTTGATTATTCGAATTTTTACTATACAACTGTAAGACATTCAAGATTTTCAATCAAGATCATGACTAAGTCTCCTGCAATAGACGGAAGGTCTCATCGACGTCCTGGACTCTGATGATGAAAAGCGATTGCAATGCTTAACTCACGACATTTCTACTGAGAAAAACTCTTCTAGAGCCGAAAACAATTCCGTTTACAAGGCCACTTGTGCATCAGAATACCCAACTCATTCCTCAGATGCCATCAGAGACGTGGTAATGGCAATTGGGGCGCAGTGCTGCAGCGCACCAGAAGCTCAACATCACAGCTTTACCTTTTTCCGCAAAGCACAGCGTCAAGCCTTCTCTGGCTTGTTAGAAGACCCAGACTTGGACATGGTGAGGGTATTTCTGCTCATGGCATTCTACATGTTAGGAAATTGTCGCAGAAATACAGCCTACATGTACATATCCATCGCTGCAAGGGCTGCACTGGCTCTGGGACTTCACAGTCAAATTATTTATACACGTGAGCCCAAGTCGCATCAGTGTGACGTTCTTAGGTAAGTAAGTCTCTTTATCAAGAGATGTCGAAATTCCTTGAATGAATTCTCGCACAGATCAAAGGTTACTCATACTCACCTCATCGTACAGATCGAGAGTCTGGATAAGTGTCCGCATTCTAGACAAGCTTGTCAGCTCTCTCCTGGGCCGGCCAGCCGCCACAGCAGGCACTGATGCTAGGCCAGTAATCGGAGGCTTAGCACCAGATTGCAACTACGGAACAAAGTACCTTGATGCGACTTGCGGCATTGTTGAAATCATCAATAACATCAACAATACACTATACCGCGGCAAAGATATCAAGGTTTCCGTCGTGGAACAACTACTAGTCAATATTGATGGCTGGAAAAGAGATCTCTTCATACCCCTTGGGTGTGCAGAACAGCCTCAAAGTCCTCAGAAGGATCCAATCAAGGATAATCGAGTGGCGATTGCCAAAATCCACGTATCTTGCTTGTATTACTTTGCTGTCACGCTCGCGACACGGCCGACTTTTATTTCTTCCCTCAACAGCCAGGCGGGGAACAAGATCCGCCATCCACCACTGGCCACGGCTTGTATTGAAGCCGCTGCGTATCTGGCACAAACTTGTGCCGATGCGCTCAAGATAGGACTGCTTCAGCGAAGCATGTGCATTTTGAAGTAAGATTGGGATCACCTGGCTTGTCCCTTTACTATCTCTATCCGTACATATCGCAAGTTCATTTCAAAACTGTACTAACAACAAAACCCCAGAGCTTTAGTATTTTCCGCTGGATTAATACTTGGCGTAGAATGTTTCGCAGAGGTCATCATAGATCTTGATACCGACCGAGCATTCCAAGGAGCTATGGATGTCTTAAGTTTTCTTGCTAGCCAAAGTCCCCAAGCTGCACATTATCTCGAGATCTTGACATCGCTGGCAAACGCCATCGCAGAGCGTCGGTCAAAATCAAACCCCGTTGAAAGGAGTGGATATGTTTCAAGGCTTTTCGAAATGGAAAGTCTGGGAAGCGTTAGCACCAACAATCAGGAAGGAAGCGTGGAAGATGAGCCGTCTTGGGCTCCAACGAGGGAAGTGACTGACCAAGGATCCTTCGACGTCTGGCCAGGAGTCGACGGGGGTTTATTGAACTGGAGTGAACTACAGTTTGACGATAGCGACTTGCATATTGATTGGCAAAGCTTGAGTGTATTTTGAGATGACTGTGGGAATTCAAATGTTGTAGGAGGAATGTGTCGATGAGAAAAACAAAGGAGCGTAGCCCAATAGCATTTGATCTGCCAAAACGTCGTAATCAATCCCCCGAAAATAAAGAAATACTCACAACTACGAGACGTTCTTTATGCAAGGATATGATGGCATTGAGTCGGACTTTTAAGAAGACTGCCCCTGTCTTTCCAGATACGGCTCGTGCTGACAACACAGCATTCTCAGCACAACATTAACTTGTGAGATGGTCAGTTCCGGAACTCAGCATCGTAGTGGAATACAGTGTCTTCATTTTATTCATGATGCTGTGGTACTAACTATCGTAATAATCAACCACAGCTTTCATAGCTTCGATGATTCCGCTGTATCTCATTCGAGTATCCTGACTTGTCTGAGCTCTACGACCAGATCACTAACCTCCTGCAACGCAATGGATAGAAGTGGCCACGTAGTCCATCGCCTGTTAAATATATTGCTGCTTACGCCAACTCAGCAAAACATCATCTCATACTAGGAATATTATGTGTTATGCTGTTCAGCCCAGTCTGGGTAGGCTCAAACATCATTGTTCTACTACAGATCGTCACTACTACTTCGAACCCAGCACCCCGAAAATCCAACCCTCACGAGCGTGGCATCAGTTCGGTTTGATCCGTAGATATCCTTGAGAAAGTCGGCGCAATGCTCGGTATGGAATCCGTTCACAATGATGCCATCAAATACAGTTCGTTCCTCGAAAAGGGTCCAGAATTGCTTCTTCCAAAGCATAGAACAGTGATTCAGGTGGTCGCGAATTGAAGTGTAGTAAACTTCTTGATCACCCATTGCTTCTAGAGCTATGGGCTGCGTCAAGTTTTGGCTGCAGCATAAGTGTTAGTAACGACGTCATCCGCTACGTTTTGAGCATTTATTGACATACTCCGCGAAGGCACTCCAGCTACCGTCATCTTTGTATTCCATCTCAAACTCTCGGTCGTAACATTGTGACGGGACCCAGAAGTTTAGCAAGGTATCGTATTTGCAATCCATTTGCTTCGCCTCGACCGTAGAGTTCCCGCAAGAGATGAATTTGGCATTCGAGGTGACATTGTGGAACGTTGCGATGTAGTCACTCGACGTAGGAGTTCGACTACCACCGTCAACGTTGGTACCCTCGTGTCGATTGAGAGAATTCGGCACTAGAATGTAAAATGCAGCGACCCATAGTAGAGATGTTGCGAGGCAAACAAGAACGTCTCGTATAAGCCTGCCGTGGCGTGAAGCTCTCAGCGCCTGTTGCTGTCGAAGAGAGCTGTCGCTCTCTATCGCTCCGTCTTCCGTCGAGTCTCGCTTATTGGGGTCGTCTCGAAAGCCTAGAAAAGGCTGTTGATCCTCGTTCTTGGACTCCATTATGCTATTTGAATTTTTTTCTTTCAATAGGAATTTGTTCGGTTCTCGACAGCGGTCAATAAGATGGGCCAGCTATTGTTGGCGTCTTGGAGGATAGGAAATTGCGGTGCTGCTGCATAGATGTTGAACCGGACCTAAGACGGCAGATCAACCCAGGGGTTTTCTCGTTGTCGGGCGTTTCATGAGTCAGTCACAACGTAGCCACTACCGTTTCAGACCCAAATGGACAATGGCGCTCGTCCCATGTTTGCACCATTCAAGCAGTTTCGTCAGGCGGCAAGGTCTGAACTCAATCGTGTTCGAAACCCGATTGAGACGCAAATGTAGAACCAGGGGAAAGCTCAGGAGCCTTCCCTACTGGAGAAAAAGTGTCGAGCCATGAACACCCTGGCTGAGGTCGTATCATGGGTCACCCATTGTTCACATGTTCTAAGTTGATAGTTACTGCAGGAGGACATACATTGTTTACAGGACCCGTTATGGAAACTCATCCCGTCTGGACCCTTCTTAGCGGAATAGACCGAGTATACTTGGTGATCACTGGCATATTATATCTTCATTCAATTTACGTGGAGGAACCCAACGGAAGCAAGAGAAACTTCTTTCGACCAGTCTTCCATTTCTTCTAGTGGTTCTGAACACAAATTCTTGCGTCAGCTTTGATTTAGCAAGACAGGGCTGCTGATTTCGGTTGTTGCAAGTCGACGGTCCGCAAACAACCCATGCTTGTCAACTAAAGCCATCCATATGCCATTACCAAATTCAACGAATGACATCATCGCTGCCCATAATAGCTGCTGTGCCAGTCGAATACAATCGGTCGCCACATGCATGGTCAATCAACTTCCAGTGGCAAAATGTCTCCCTGACGGCGATAGCTGACCACCTTTCAACTGCCTCTGGGCCAATCAGTCTGTGATATATACTTGTCGTAGCAACGTTTACGCAACGGCCTCGTATCCAGAACGAGAGTTGTGAGCGGCGCGGTTCGAGAATAGCCAGTAGATGATCATGCCGACGATCGGGAAGAGGAAGACAACCAAGCACCACAGAACCTTGTGACTGACAGGTCGATCGGACTTCAGAACCTCAACTGTGCGCGTGGCGTTGTAAGCAAATACGATGTCTATGGGTAGACGGGAAATATAACCGGGTAAAAGCACTGTTCAAAAGCAAACTTACGAAATACGATGATGTCCAAGACAAGGACTATGAATCCAAGGATGCCGCCACCAGTGCCGTACTGCCAGGTGTTGCCGTGAGCTGCGGCGCCGACGACAGGGTCAGACGCAGGTGCGGCAACGGCCAATAATGCGAGGCATAGCTGCAAGAGGAAGTTGGTCAACACTGCGTTGTGCATCATGATGTCGCTGGGTGCTATCGGGCAAGGGCGGAAGATGGTGAAGACAGCGGGAGGCTCTGGTGTGGTGAGACGTAAGTTGCGTTGATAGGTGATGTAGGTAGGAGTCGGTGGAGGGATACTGATAATAAGACAGAACGATGTGACAGTGGTTTTTTCACGTGGGAGCGCAGTGGCATTAATATCCGCATGGCAGTGACCTAGGTGACGTCAGTTGTTCGGGTCGTCTGACCAAGACGCGCTTTGCGCTATGCCTGGACCGGTTCATCGAGATCCTGCGAAATTTAGACGGGGAGAATGATAGGTGGTAGATGCTCTGCTGACACTCTAACGGCGGGCGAACACAGAAAAGCCACAAATAGTGCATGGCATTTTGTCTTGCCAACGCGTACGGCGTTCTTGAGATGCAGATAAATTTCGCTGATTGGCTATTATTTGCTTTGAAGGTGCAGGCGATGCAGTACTTGGTCCCGGGCCAGCACAGGCTAGATCGGCAGACCCACCTAGGGCATGAAAATTCGCCGGCGATGAGGATTGTTGCCATTGCGGTTCGGTTATACTTCAACATTTCGAGAGGTTGGATTATGGCGTTCCATGAATTTTAGTCATGTTGCGTTCAATGTTTGATGATAGAGCTCAAATTCTGGGCCAGTTTTGTGTCTTGACTCTTGCCTAGTGGCGGTGCACCTAACACCTAGCACGGCCCTGAGCATCGTCCCAGATTAGATCCTTAACTTCTTAACCTATCAAAATGACAAATTAATAACTAAAGCCTGTCTAATCTGAATAGTAATTGAACTGCTCTCATGCTTCGCCTCTATAATTATGCTTTTTAAGGCTTCTGTGCTGATACTGGCTTTACTTCAGTAGCATTAATAATATTACCGCTAATTTATATTAACATATTAATATCTCGAGGTTAATCTTTGGAGGTGTTAACCAGCAATCAGCGGATGCTGTAGGCGTGTTATAAATTGATATGCAATACTGAGTATTTGGCCCTTATGAGGGATAGGAGCAGGCGCAGAGATTAATATCCGCTCTTGAAAAGAAATGTGGACGGGGAGGTCGGATTACATTGATACATGACATCTACAATGGGAATTAGTGTTTACCGCTTCTAACATGTAAAGCTAAAGATTCTGCAATTCATATTCGTCTCCTATTACCCTCATCGAACCCGAACTTCATTTTATTCAGCTTAGCTTTAGCTGGTATCGTTGATGCCAGTGTATGGCAAGCGGCTAAATTGATGGACGAGTCAAAATGAGCCTTCTAGTGAACGCGCCACCGATGTCTCTTGTCTGCGGACAGCTGCTTGGGTCCCTGATGGGATTCGTTATATCGATGCTGGTTTATCGACTTTATACCAGCGTATTCTACTTTTTATCAAAACACCTTCCAATGCCATCTGCACACATCCTGGTATCCATAGCGCGGCTTATGTGCGGCCGAGGTATGCCGCTTAGGCTCCTGGCATTTAGTGTGGTTGCGTCAGTTTTGGATACCATCATCAAATTTTCGCAAAATATCAAGCATCTTAGCCGTTGGTCCTCTTGTATGCCATCCATTATTGCATTAGCTGCAGGTATGTCAAACTGCAAAATCCAGCCAGCAATCAAACCTCAGTAGTTCCAGCAGGTACATAATGCCAGAAGTGACTCTAGCGCAAGGGATCGGTGGTTTGATTCCCTTTAATGTCCTGAGTCGTTAGGTTTACAAATAGAAATCACGCCTTATCTCCGCGGTGACTGGGTTCACACTTGGCGAAGATTTGTTGAGCTGAATGACCATCCTCCTGCGGAGCATTGACGTGCCACACTTATTACATATTTCTGGCCTTGAATCTATGGTCAAAGTAAACCCAGCTGAATTACAGTAATCTAGCATGTCAATTTCAAAAGTGACCGTGTATACGTAATGAGTTGATATTCTCCCTTCAATAGTCATGTCTGGTTAATGCATATGATCAAAGATGTACATTAAATAGGGTCTGATTATTGAAAGGGCACCATATACCAAATAGTTCAAACAATCGCCTTTCTCAGAGTATCCATGAACTTCCACACGTCTTGGAAGGTGCAATATAATGGCACTGGCGCAACGCGGATGACTCCTGGCTTGCGTTTGTCACAGACGATCCCTTCATCAACAAAAGCTTCCACGACATGTTCCAGCAGGCCATCCTTGAGCAGAACGCTCAGCTGAGCACCTCGCTCATGAGCGTTTCTTGGCGTAAGAACTCTGAATGATGGTTCGCTACCCGTGCCGTCTGCCAAGATGCCATCGAGAAGATGCTCCGCATACGCGGTTAGTACCAGAGACTTCGTCCGTAAGTCGGTCATGGTCGTCTTGCTGAATACTGATAGAGCGCCTGAGAGTGAGGCAAGATCAATAGCCGAGGGATTTGAGACCTGGAAACCGCCAGCGCCAACAGTGGGAAGGAAGTTGTTGTCCATGTTGAAGCGCACCGATTTGTCGCCTCCGTACCACCCGGTGAGCCTGTGGCGAAACTTGGGCTTACCCTCACTGGTGTCAACTTTTCCGTGTTTTTCATGGACAAACGCGCCGGCCATTGACCCCGGTCCAGCATTCTGGTACTTGTAAGTACACCATGCGGCAAAGTCAACATTCCAATCGTGAAGCCGTAACTCGACGTTTCCAGCAGCATGGGCCAAGTCCCAACCAACAATGATACCCTTGGACTGAGCGTATTCGGTGATGCGGGGTATGTCGAAGAGCTGGCCACTGTAGTATTGTATACCAGGAAGTAGGATGAGGGCTGTCTCCTCCGCGTGCTCGTCAATTGTCTTCATAATGAGATCGGTGGAGATGTAGAAGTTCTCATCGGGCTGGATCTGGACCATAGACTTGGACGGATCCAATCCATGCCACTGGATCTGAGATTCGATAACATACTATCCTCGTCAGTTCGTTCTACGAGTAGGGTGAAATGGCACAGGACTTACGTGATCACTTGGAAATGGCCTCCATTCAAGGATAATTTTGTGCTTCTTTTCCGTCGGTCGATAGAAGCTGGCCATCAAAAAATGCAAGTTTGCGGTCAGAGTGTTCATCATGACAACCTCTTCTGGTAGAGCGCCAACAATGTCCGCACTTTTCTTCGCGACATCCTCTGCCATGTCTTGCCAGCATACAAGCGGTGAGTTTTCAAGCCCCTGAAAATGACCATTCACCCCAATCGATGCCCAGGTCTCCAATTGAGCATGAACGTAATCCTTGACTGCTTTGGGTGGAACTCCCAATGAATTACCGCAGAAGTAGACTGATGGCTTCTCGTCATCTGAAGTTGATGTATGAACTCCGTTTGTGCCATTGACCTCTTTTACATGACCGTTGAGAATTTGATTGTCTTTTTGAGCAATCAGCAATGGATCTGTGATGATTGCTGTGCCACAAATCTTGTGACATCAATTTTTGGTAGGACCTACTAGGGAGCGTTCCATACAAAGACTTCTTCTTCAAAGAACCTTTGGTCGGAATGATAAACTCATCGCGCAAATGTGCTAGCTTGTCTTGGGCGTCAAGCTGCTGCGCAAATGAGAGGGTGCTTGCGTTGGTGGGAAACTTAGCCTGACGGCCAGATCGGATCTGCTCAGCAAAGGCGTTGAATTCCATCTTAGATCGTATGAGAAACAATGTCAAGTTTACTAGATGGTTCGGATATCCTCAGAAATGGTACCATACGCTGAAGAACCGGGGCATCTTGTTCGTCTTTGTACCCGTCGCCTCCTCATCTAACTCGAGATAGCGCATCGTCATTCCGAAAACTTCCCACACGGCCCCGCCTACATCCGGCATCCGCTTCCGTCAGAGCCCTAGCGCTTCCGCCTGTAAGCGACGGGTTTCGGCTTGGTCCACTTATACCATCGGATGACAAGCGTGTGTTTGCAAGATGCGTACATGTTGGCGAGCAGCACGGAAACAAAGGGCCTGGGACAGTAAATTCGGGAACTACTTCTTTATCTTAATATACCCTGACTCGCATTGACCTGAGCTTGGTTTTGCCCTCATACCGACTCAATCTACTTCCTCTGCCACCTAGAGCCTTCGCAAATATCAACTTCATTACACCAACCCTACTCTTTCACAGTTTGAACGTTCAATTTGGAACAAGATGTCTCCTCACGCGCTATCCATATTCACAGAAGAGGCCAATGTCTCTGCATTGATGAAGAAGTACGCCATTACACAGAACGGATTTCTTCCTGCCGATGCACCTGTCAAAGTCCTTACGGATCCTTACTATTTGCCGTGGGAAACAATTGTTCAACACCTCCCAGAGCTTCTAAAGACTGGCAAGCTGCGGCGTGACGTCGACAGTCTTCCTCCTTTGTCGACGAATAAGCTACGCAGTGAAGCTGAGTGGAGACGGGCTTATGTGATCTTGATCTTCCTGGCACATGCCTACATTTGGGGCGGAGAACAGGCGCAAGAGGTTAGTGCACTGTCTCGCCTCTGACTCCGAGGAGCATTTCTCACCACAGCTACAGATTCTACCCCGAGCCGTTGCTGTCCCTCTCTTACGCGTTTCCGAACATCTTGAAGTTCCGCCTGTCGCGACTTACGCAGGCCTGAATTTGTGGAATTTCCTTTCAACAAACAACGACTTCACCGACCTGGACTCTTTGGAATCCCTGCACACATTCACGGGCACAAAAGATGAAGCTTGGTTCTACTTGGTTTCAGTAGCCATGGAAGCCCAAGGTGCTCGAATTATGACCGATATGCTCGATGCTCTGGAGTCCATTAAAACAAGAAATTACGAAACAATCACGCGGGCATTGGAAGCCCTGTCCGGAAACATTCGAAAGATCGGCGCTTTATTAGAGCGGATGTATGAAAACTGCGATCCCATGGTTTTCTTCTACGAGATTCGCCCGTTCTTGGCTGGTAGCAAGAACATGGCAGCAGCGGGCCTACCGAAAGGTGTCTTCTACGACGAAGGCGATGGTCAGGGTACCTGGCAGCAACTCCGTGGAGGAAGCAATGGCCAAAGCTCTCTCATCCAATTTCTCGACATTGTCCTGGGGGTTGAGCATACATCGGAGGGGAACAGCAACCCACATGCCAGCAAAACCAATCCCAGCCAAACAAAAATGCCCGCATTTCACGAAGAAGTCCGCAGTTATATGCCAGGGCCACACAAACGTTTTCTCGAACACGTTGCCCGCATGGGTAGTATCCGGGAGCTTGCGAAACTACCTGTTTCCAGTGTCAAGCAGGAAGACTTTTGCAATGCATACCAAGCTGCAATCAAAACGATGACGGAGTTCCGTAACAAGCATTTGCAAATTGTAACCCGCTACATCGTGCTTCCTTCTAGAAAGATGTACAGTGGTGCGAAAGTAGATCTGGCAAGCGCATCTTCAGTGAAGGACGAGCAACTCACTGGAACTGGTGGAACGGCATTAATGCCATTTCTCAAGCAAACAAGGGACGAGACTCTGCAGGCGGGGCAGTTGGAAAAGGGACCGCGGAGGTGATTTTTTGATGCGTCAATTCATGATATCCATAGAGCAGTAGATGCCATCAACAAGGTGCAAATAACACATGTGCTAGACTAATGCCAGGGGAAACAAGAACCAGCTTCCGCGCGTAACCTTGATGATCCATTCACATTAAGCCGGGTCCACAAATGAGGAAAGTTGCATCTGGGTGGACCATCCGATCCCTTCGCCTGCGGGAGCGGAAGAGCAACTGCGGATCTCGGATCGCAGCGTGGCTGAGCGAAGAAATTACTCGAAGCCTCCCATAGCGGCCTGGGGAGTTTTAGGGCTGGCAGGCAGCCATCGCCGGTCCTTTGGAGAATCCATTTCTATAACTCTGGAGGAGTGCTCGTTTTTGACTGACATGAGAAACTCGGTAGCGAATATCTTCTTCATTTGCTACGAAGTGAAGATCTTGGACCACCCTACCCCCGGCTTCACATGCTTCCTTTGCCCTCAAAGCTGTTGATTGCCGCGGCGCGGTGCATTGAATTTTTGATACCTAGGAGTGCATGCTTATTAGAAAGAGTTACCGTGCGAGATTCGTTGTTGACCAATGCCTTTAATTAGTGATCCGTGAAATGGGTTCAAGGTAGTTCCACCACCCACTCTTCTGCCGACAAAACTTTTCTCTAAAGATAAAGTATGGACTATAATCATATGTGTTGCCGCAGCCTCTGTCGTAATAATTTGCTTGGCGACCGCTAAAGTGCGTGACGATTTACTGGGGCAGGGTACAGTTTGACAAGACAACAAGAGAACGAACAGCGCAATGCACGTTCCACGAACAAATAAAACAACGCATGATTAGACGTGGTAAAGGGCATAGTGATTACAATTCAGATAAGATTATCAGATCTAGGAGTATTCTATCATAGCTTCATGAACTAAGACTAATACTCGCGGAGCTGCGAAATACTCTAAATATACAATGCCTTACAACGGGTTGGGGAGTTGATTAAGTGTAGTACTCTGTGCCGGCGACGACCTTATGTAGGCTCAAGCGTCATGGTCCCTTGTAATTCGACTGGTTTGCTTCAGAGAAGCGATCTCGCTATATTCCACACATGATATTCTTCGAGGAAAGGAAGCGTGATGACGAGGCACGGGTT
The DNA here is from genome assembly GCF_001831195.1 of Colletotrichum orchidophilum. Taxonomy (NCBI): domain Eukaryota; kingdom Fungi; phylum Ascomycota; class Sordariomycetes; order Glomerellales; family Glomerellaceae; genus Colletotrichum; species Colletotrichum orchidophilum. The sequence continues at coordinate 7,957 of NW_019172990.1, read as the reverse complement.
CAGAGTAGAATGCGGCTTCTCGAAGTGGTTCCGCGGTGGTTCCGTCCGTCGGAGCCAGATCTTGTGACGCCATCGGCAAGACACCGTGCATCCGTCACAGTTGCTGGGTTCGGAAGCACTGTATATCGTGGCTCAACAAATTGTGCCAAGCTAGCTATCCAAGGCTAGCGTCGAGTAAACTCCGTTCTCGGAAAACTTCCACCTCGGCACTTGTTGGATTTCTCCCTCCGCGTCCCGACCTTCGCTCTTCCGCATGTGTGTTTGTACAGCGACAAGGTAATACCTGCTGTAGCACCATGGAGGATGTCTCGGGGCGAGAGCCATCGCCGCATACCTATGTCCGCACAAGAGTTGCCAACGCTTGTGACAGTTGTAAGGCCCGCAAAGGTACAGTTCCTATTCTGTTCATGAAAGTTGTTAAGGAGTCCCTGGGGCTGGTTGTCCTTACTTTGAGCACCGTTTGGGTTGCAGTCGGCGGAGCTTCTAGACTGCCTGTACAGTCTCAGCGCGCATCCGCATCCTCTCGGTTCGCGGCTTGCTGGTTAAACTTACTTCTAATCATTGGATGTAGTCAAATGCGACGGAAAGTTGCCATGCAGCTACTGCTTGAGACGTCAACGTCCTTCCACGTGTCGATACTCTCCACAGCAGAGACGACGAGCGCCGGCCCCCCCTCTGCGAACGCCGTCTCCGTCTGTACATAACGGCCTGGATCTTCGGTCCGGAGTCCGGACATCCGGGCCGGCACATGATGCTTTGGCTGAAGAGGAAACAGAAGTCCCCCGGGAAGCTCGTCTTCTATGCGATGCTCAAGGGAAGTTAAGTACGTTCATTTTTAAAACACCATCACTCTAACCCTCACCTAATGTGTACGCCATCAAGTCTTCATCGGCGATTGTGCACCCTTGTCGTTTTTCCAAACCGTCCGACAGCTGGTGAACACACGCGTCGACTCGCAAGTCTTCGCACACCAGACTGAGAATCCTCCCTTCCGACCGCCGGCTCACTATTCCGGAAACGATGAGCCAACTCTTCATCTTGGAACCATATCTAGTGCCATTTCAAAATATCAAGCTGTGGTGAGATTTCCTGATGAATCTTTTCTAGGGTGACCACATTTGATAACCACCGATAATATTCTTACAGACCAGTGGACTCGTTGATCTTTTCGGCCATGCCCAGCTCGTGAATGAACTGGGATGTTGGGCTCGGCAGAACCATAGACCGCAAGACGCAGCATCTGCCACTTATTACCTCGTTCTTGCTATAGGCTATCAGTCTTCCGAGGAAGATCTTGCCTCTTCGTATTTTGAATATGCACGCAGTATCGCCCTCGCAAACCTCAGTGGCAATATCAACGTTCCTACCATCCAAACTTTCATACTCGTTACTCTCTACATGCTTGGTTCATGCCAAATGAACGGGGCATTTCTATTCTTCGGTATGTTCTTAATAGATATCTTGTCATGGAATTGGCTCATGCTAAATGCAACAAACAGGTATTTCGGTGAGAGCGGCCTACTCCATCGGGATTCACCGCACTGAGATCAACTCTCGATTTGGCGCCGACGTTCAGAGGCAGCGGTACAAGCCCCGCCCCCCTTGCTACTTGATACTAGAGGATTTGACTAATAATCACGCCTGGTACATAGTGATCGCTTATGGAAGAGTCTACGTGTCTTGGATCTTTTCTTGAGTACGTCGATGGGCCGGCCACCGGCAACATCTGATGTCGATTGTACTGTGCCCTACAGAGAGTTGGATGAAGAGGGTCAAGAAACGTTTGATTTACTCAATGCTTCCGCGCAAATATTCTTAATCACTGAAGGCATCGTCGTGGAAGTATACTCGAGGAGAAAGGTTTCCTATCAATTGACCGAAGGCATCTCACGACAGCTACGGGACTGGTCAATCCGTTGGCTGCAACGACTAAAGGATACTGTTTCCGACTCATCGCCTCAGCAAGAAGAAAGCAGGATGACTGGGGCTTGCCAGATCTTATGCTCCTACTACTACGGTCAGTTTCCTGGGCGATAAATTGTCCAGAACCGCGCCTATAAGAATGATGCTGATGTGACGCAGCTGTCATCTTGGTGTCACGGCCTTTCCTTATGTATGAATTACACAAGCGACTAGCCGACGGGGTTGCAGAGATACCAACGGGGAATTCAGGTCTGATCTCCGGCAAGTCAAAACTTGCAGATGCGTGTATCGATGCAGCAAGCTTCATGGTCGACATTCTGGTGGGTTTGACAGAGAGGGGGTATTTGACTGGGCACATGCCTCTGATCGTGTAAGTGATGACCCTGACGCGTCTTCGTTGTCTTTATCTAATTTATGTGCTAAGGTCCTGGTTATTTGCTTCATCGCTCATACTGGGTGTTGGTCTCCTTGGATCTTTCGGCCGTATCCTGGAAAAATATACACGCAACTCCATCATGGTGCTCGAACATTTTGCGAAAATCGATGCACACGCCTCTCAATATTCACTCATTGCGAAGTCGTTACTTAGCGCCGCTCTCGACTACTTGGAAAAGAAAGAGCTCAGAGAAAGGATTCAGCGAACGGAAAGTTCATCGCAGCTTTTCGGACTGGTCCCGCGAGAGGGCACAGACGGCGACCACAACATTCAATCTCCCGCTAATGATGTCAACCTGAGTACAAACACGGATCGCAGCCTCGGGTCGAAGACAGTCAACCCCGTCTCCGGTTTTCTTGGACTGGCGTCGCCGTCCTTTGCGGACGTGGACGCATCCTTCTTAAGCCTCTCATCATCTTTACCAAGAACACCAGATTTGTCCATACTTGACGGAAGGAGTGAAATGGATCATAGTTTCGGGGATCTCAACTTATTCCAGCTCCTCGATGGCGATGGTCATATTGATCTTGGTCCTTACATCTGAGGGGGTCTTAAGGCGAAGCCAGTCAAGTTTACTTGAAGGGGGATAAAAGAAATTAGTTTTCGTTACGCGTTGGAAAGTCTTTATTTCATCGTTGAGACTAATCAGATGATCGCCATAGAGATGCTCTATTTGACGTTGGATCACAACGCGATGCGGGTGACCCTGACTCGAGCGAAGTGCTCGACATGCAACTGCACTGATGCAGACGATACATCATCACTTTGAGAAGAGTTATGCACCCTGTACGGAGAGTGTTAAGATTTCCGAGCCGGATAGAAGGATCAAGGACACGGTTTGGCTAGCCACATTGAAATTACGCGCGAACCATGAACCCGAAGACCTTGGTCCTCCTGACTCGGTTATTAGAGATTTGTTCCTTGCTCCATACCTCTTAGACGTGACTTACCAGCGTACACGAATAATGGACAACGTATAAGCCTAACGTGCATTGGCTTGGTCCGGAAACTGCACGGTTGGCTCTCTGAGGTTAGTTTTAGCTCCTATTCAGGATGAATGTATGACACGGGAATGTATAAATATTTTATTGCCAAGCAGTTGGTTTCATTGTACTTTAGGCGACCCGAGTCGACAATTATATATTAGCCACTAACGATAGACGTGGCAGTATATTGATGACTTTCGACTCGATATCGACTTCTGGAATTGAGAATTCTGGTGTTCCTGGAAATGCTGCATCACGGACCTGCCGTGCCTTGACGAGATAAATTAAAGTAGTGTGTTGTCCTGCCCCCCTCTGTTGCTGCCAAAGATGTACTACATATCTTAATCACCTAATGCCTTACTCACACAAGACTGCGCCAGTAAAAATTCTACTTTTCATAGTGCCTATTGGCATCACCGCTTGTATTCACTCCTGGAGCCCCACGAATGTTTTTGCAAATTTGATCTCAGTCATTCCCCTCGCTTCTATCTTGTCATTTCCCGTCAAGCTGATGTCGCTCAACCACTTTGGGTGGACTGCTCAACGCCATTATAAATGTCATTGGGGCTGTCATCAGTGGTATTGCTCTCGCACAAGGCCGTACGAGAATCGCCTGATTCATCACGCAGGGATCGCAATTTCCCATTAAGTCTCAATCATGAGCATGTGCCTCTTCTTTGGCGCGACCGGGCTGACTGAGCCCAGTGCAATTACCTTTTGTTGTGTCAACCAGTCATGACCTAACGTCCACAGCTTATCAAATTTGAAACTCTGGTCACGCTCGGACAAGTATATTCAAACACGGCGCAGACTTGCTCTAGGCTTGGAAACGACTAAATCAATTACAAGCAGACATAGCTCTGCTAGTTATGGATTAAAGTCATCCCTATAAAAAGGGAATTCAAAGGTGATTCTAAGCGTAGGAGACTTAAAAAGGGCAGATTCGAACACCAGTCACCAACAGACCCTACGTGCACGGCTGACCCCTTCACTTGACACGAAGCCGCCTGACAGTGACACGCTTTTAGCACTGATATCTCGCTTCAGACCATCCCAAACCTTCACTATCGAGCTCGCGGGTGAGAGGTATTACAAAGCAATGAGCCTCGCAACGACAATGGAAGATCAACTTAACTTTCCAAGCATAATAATAATGTGGACCCACACGTCCTTTTGCGCTTTGATAGCAGGCCACTTTCCGAGCACAATTACCGAAACTCTCTTTCTCGGTTACGCCGTTAAGAAGGTTTTATATTAAGGGTTTAGTGAATACGGAGGTGCCGTTCAAAAATTATAGCCGAGGCTCCGTAAATAATCCTACACTAAATAAACACCATCTTTAATAGTGGCGTTCATTTCCCTTTTATTTAGAAGTGCACAAGGTAGGTTTCGCTAATAACGAGTCCCGGTCACGCCGGGCCTTTTATAAGCTAAAGCAACAAACAGCATTTACTACATCTATGCATTAAATGGGGCCAGCTATCTTCACTAGTGGCGTTCATCTTCCTTTCATTTAAAAGTGCACAAGGTAGGTTTCGCTAATACCGAGTCCCGGTCACGCCGGGCCTTTTACGAGCCGAAGCAATAAATAGGATTAGTACAGAAGTAAAAGTAGATTAGATTAGATTTTTCATAAAGCAACCTCTTGAAGTTAGCAACTATAAGTACCCAGAATATCCTGGTTCTTACTTCTTAAGTAGAACATAGGTAACTGTCCGCAAGTCAGGCTCTCAATTATTCGCTTCTCCTAGGCCCGCACCAACTTCCAACGCTAGACATGGTTTTAGTTACTCTGAATCACCTTTTGCTTCTTTTTAGCTTATCCAATATTATACTGGCCGCAGAAATGCTGATCGGCTACCGACGAGTGAGCCGGGTAAGTCAAGCACGCGCCATAATGCAAAGCTGCTCAAATATCTAATTACCAGATAGGCCGAAGCAGACTTGATCAATCAATATGGAAACATTTTCCGGGACGAAGCATATGATAAAGCCGCATCTGAGAATGGAGGAGCCCAGCTTGGGGCTGGTGTTTACCTCTCTTTGTCACCGAAAGGCTATAATGCCTATAATAATGACTGGTATGTATTATGCATGATCTTGGACATGTGTGTGGATTGAGAACTAATCAGGTATGCTGACATTTTATATAGGTGGTGTTGGGTTCTGGCACAGTCAAAACCATTTACTGCCGCACCAAAGGTCTGGATTCCTCGCTCCGAATGGGATAAGGATGAGGAGAAAATTTCGGCCTATACGCAGGATCATTTGAAGGAGGGGGAAACCTCAACCTACGCTATCAGGATGGCCCAGGTGAAAGACTACTCCGAAGGGACTTGGCAAATCTTGATACCTACAAGAATGGTTCAGGAAGATAAACTAGACACTAGGGCGGAGTGTGTCGCTAACTACCATGATATGTGGTATACAAAGGCGGTTTCCTTTGAGCATTGGTATAACATTCGTAACGCTTAAAGTTACGGTTAGACTTCGTTTATTTTTATAAGAGCAGCGTTAATTTATAAAAGACTTAAGAAAATATAAATATACTAATATATTATTTGTAAAGAAGATTAATAGTATTTTGTAAATGTTTTAATTTATTAAAACAAACCTAAATAAGCGTAAAATATTTTAATATAACTTATAAAAATTAATACTATCGAATTAGAAGCTTAATTCGACCTCGGGTTAACGCTAGTATAGGGGCTATTTAAAAGTCTTTAGATTAACGTTTAATTAGCGATTTAATATAACATTTCTTTATAGTTACCTAGTAGTTTAGTTACGTATTAAAGCGACCCCGTATATATAAACGGGCTCGCTATATCCTTTTACTTAAGAAAAATAATAATAAAAATATATTTATTATAATACTTATTTTACTATTTATTTTACTTTTTATATTACTTTTCCGTATTATTTTTTAATGATATTATTTTTTATAATTAATATATTTAATTTATATATTTATTTAATTAATTTGAAATTTTACCCTTTTTATTAAAAGTGCCCTCTATTAAAAAAACTATATTAAATAATGATATAACTATATTATAATCTAAATAAAAACTTTTAATCTATAAGTATATTATATATTAATTAAGACCCGAAGGGTTAGGTTTTAAAAAAAAAAAAGAAAAATTAATTTATAAAAGTCAATTTTAATTAAAAATTAAAAAATAATTTTTATATAATTTAAATTAATATTAAATAAAACATTTAATTATATATAAAAAGCTAATATTAATTTAAAATTTTAAAATAATAATTATTTAGAATTAATAATAATAAAAAATAAACTATAATTTATTTTAGCGCCTTAAGGTTTTAATCGCTTCCGATCGATATTAGCGATTAAAAGATTTGTAGCTTATTTTAATAGCTTAAAGTTTTAATCGCTTTTAATCGATATTAGCGATTAAAAGACCTATAGTTTATTTTAATAGCTTAAGGTTTTAATCGCTTTTAATTAATATTAGCGATTAAAAGACCTAACTTAGCGAATACGACGAATTGTAGTAGAGTTGATAGAAGATGCTTAACTTAGCGAACACGACGAACTGTAGTAGAGTTGATAGAAGATGCCTAACCTAGCGAATACGACGAACTGTAGTAGAGTTGATAGAAGATGCCTAATAAAATAAATATGGGGCGTGAAAGTAGGGGGGTAGAGTTGATAGAGATTATATAGGGTAAAGTTAGTAGATATTTCTTAAAGTAAATAGCACTAAACTGATATGTATTAATTCTTCTTATTTAGCTTATAATACTTATGACGTTATAAATATTTATTTTTTAAATTGTTATTATAAAATAGTAATTTAGGTTGCTATAGTTTTATAATAAGGTGCGGGCTTGACTAATTATGGACTAGATAGCGCCTATTATTATAATTAAAAAAGGTAATAGTTTTAACGTCTAGTATAACGCCGTAGCTAAGATAGTTACCTACTTAATAATATCTAATTTTAATTATAATTAATATAGCTTATTATTTTTAAAGACTTATATTACTTATTATCGTATTATCTTACGATTATTATATAATAAGCTATATATTTCTATAAGATTTTTATATATAATAGAACCGTTTATATTTAATAAGGAGTATTTAGTTACTATTTATAAAATATACTAATTCGCTATAATATATAATAAGATAATAACGTACTTATAGACACGGTACCGTGATATATCGGCGCCTAGCCATATTAATATTATGACCGCCGTCTCTAATATACTAGGTATATATAAGAACTAAGTAAGTCTTAAATAGCTACGTTACCCTAAGCTAATAATAGACCTTATCGATTATTTTGCCGAGCTGCGAACGGACGGTATTCGTTATTATTAGTATTTATATATTAATTATTAAATTTAATAGATATAAGATTATTATTAGAGATATTACGGCTAAAGGAACGATTAGAAGAAGGGTAGTAACGTTAGTATATAATTAAAAGAGGTATAAAATATACTATAGACAACCTAGGGTTAGGGTTAGGGTTAGGGTTAGGGTTAGGGTTAGGGTTAGGGTTAGGGTTAGGGTTAGGGTTAGGGTTAGGGTTAGGGTTAGGGTTAGGGTTAGGGTTAGGGTTAGGGTTAGGGT